>NC_092328.1:33128993-33432023 GCF_036785885.1 Coffea arabica
TCACAGACCAACCATTTGTAATAGAGGTGCCATTTGAGGAGGATAAAAGGCCTTTTATTTTGGATCTTACTCTAGCTGAGAGTAAGGCTTTGGAGCCAGTGGTCATCGAATTCCCAGAGCAGGAGCCTGTTCTGAGTTTGCAGCGAGTGCCATAGAACTACGATGAACCTGTCATACAAATTGGAGAAAAATCAGTTGCCAAAGAAGAGGTGTCAGTGGTCACTAGATCAGGGAGGATTGCAAGTCCGTTTGGAGCTACCGTTCCGATTCAAACAAATAACCCCGAGCTGCCCGCTAAACCAACAATTACTGAGAAGGAAGCCTTGGATTTTCTTAAAAGGCTCCAAAGAAGTGAATATAATGTAGTCGAGAAGCTAAGCAAGTCGCCCGCCCAAATATCCATGTTGGATCTGCTCTTTTCTTCGGATATGCATAGGGATGCGCTGCTCGAAGTGTTGACTAAAGCTCAAATCCCTAAGGATATTTCGGTTGCTAATTTCTCACATATGGTTGGGAGTGTGTTATTTACAAAACAAATCACTTTCTCTGACGATGAATTACCGGCAGAAGGCATTGGATATAACAAGGCTCTGTACATAGCTGTGAGGTGCAACGGGAAAATTTTGCCAAAGGTATTGATTGACAATGGATCTGCGCTTAATATCTGTCCTTGGAGTATCTTGGAAAAGCTAGGGTTGCAAGATATCAAGCTGAGGCCTTCAGGGACCATAGTTAGAGGTTTGATGGAGCACAAAGAGAACTTATAGGAGAAGTGGATTTAGTCGTCGAGATGGGGCCGCACAGTTTCAAATAGCCTGCCAAGTTATGTACTTTCCTAGTGTTTACAATGTTTTGCTTGGAAGGCCCTGGATTCATAAATCTGGAGCTGTGCCTTCTTCATTGCATCAATTGTTGAAATTCATAGTAAATGACAAATTGATAACTATCTTTGCCGAGGAGGATTGCCTCGTGATTGCTGATTCTGGGACCAAAGAAGATGGTAGCCGAAACGCCACAGTGACCCCTCATAACACAGCTGATATCGTTTCCGTAAGTTGGATAACAAAAGAGGAACGAGCTCTGTCAAAGGCCAGTGTCATGATGGCTAAGGAAATGATCCGCGGAGGATATGAGTTTGACAAAGGGCTGGGACGTGACCTACAAGGAATTCTGAAACCAGTGCAAATTGTGGAGAAAAAGGATTCATTCGGCTTGGGTTTCCGACCAACCGCTAAAGACATCAAAGAAATGAAGGAACGCAAGAGAGCAGAGAAAGAAGACAGGCCAAGGGCCCTTGATATTCCACCACTGCATTATACTTTTCCACGACCAACCGAGATGATCACATCAGAGATTAACCCAGTTGACGGAATCGAAACTAGTTTGGCCCAATTGTTCGTTGGGGCAACATTTGAAGACAGTTTCCCAGATGAGGCCGAGTTTCCCGACATCCCTGAAGGATCAATTTCCAATTGGACAGCCGAGTTTCTGCCCGTTCAGAAGGAGTTTCGGTAAACCTAAAGGGGTTTGTCATTCATGCGAATTCATGAAAATATTTCTGCATCTGTAAATAGCTAATGAAAGCATCTTTACCTTTGACTAAAGTTTGCACGTGAAAATATTGTTAAGTTTTCATTTCATTTCCGCTTGCTTTCTTTTGTTTTCGCTTTCAATCAAAGGTTTTATGAAAATGCACAAGTTGTTCTTGTCATGTTGTTTTGTTTATTCGTTTGTTTATATTTCTGTCATATTGCATGTTCATTTGTTTGCTGTATATTTGTTTGCTTATTATCCCACATTCGTTAATTCTTTCAGATGGCCAAAAATAAAACTATTTGATCCTTTGGATATCACTATTTTGGAATTCAATAATGGTAATCTCTATATCACTCACGACTTGGAGGTCTGGGAATCCGAGCTCCAAAGCGAGAGTGATAATGACGAGGTATTCGATTCCTTTGCAAAGGACTTTGAACAATATGAGGAGAAACCGAAACCGAACCAGGAAGAAACAGAAAAGGTTAACATTGGCACTAAAGATGAAGTTAAGGAGGTGCAAATTAGTATTCATTTGAATGAGAGGCAGAAAAAGGAGATGCTTGAATTCTTGACTGTGTTCCAGGATGTATTTGCATGGTCCTATGATGATATGACTGGTATTTCAACTGATGTGGTAGTGCATAAGTTGCCCACAGACCCTACTTTTCCACCCGTAAAACAAAAATCCCGAAAATTCAAACCAGATATGAGCCTCAAAATAAAAGAGCAAATCGAAAAACAACTCAAAACCAACATTATCATTGTTTCCCATTACCCTATTTGGCTTTCGAATCCAGTCCCTGTTCCAAAAAAGAATGGAGAGGTGCGAGTTTGCGTTGATTACAGAGACCTCAATAAGGCCAGTCCTAAAGATGATTTTCCTCTGCCAAATATTCACATTCTCCTGGACATTACCGCCAGACATGAGATTGAATCTTTTTGTGATTGCTTTGCTGGATACCACCAGATTTTGATGGCAGAAGAGGATAGGGAGAAGACTGCTTTTATCACCCCTTGGGGCACCTTTTGCTACCGAGTCATGCCTTTCGCTTTAAAGAATGCCGGAGCTACCTATCAGAGGACCATGACCACCCTGTTTCATGATATGATCTACCGGGAGATGGAGGTCTACGTGGATGACATCATAATCAAGTCTAAGAGGGCGGAGGACCATTTGGTTGATTTGAAGAAGTTGTTCGAAAGGTTGCGGAAGTACAATTTGAAGCTAAATCCTGTGAAATGCGCCTTTGGAGCACCCGCGGGTAAGCTGTTGGGATTCATTGTCAGCAAGAAGGGCATAGAAATAGATCCAGCAAAAATCAAAGCAATTCGAGATATGCCTGTGCCGAAAACTCAGAAGGACGTGAAAAGTTTCTTAGGGAAGATCAATTTTATTGGGAGGTTCATTGCCCAGCTAACTGCCACATGCGAGCCGTTGTTCAAATTGTTGAGAAAGAATGTGCCATTGTACTGGAGTGAAGAATGCCAACAAGCTTTTGATAAGATCAAGGATTATTTGTTACATCCGCCAGTCTTGGTGCCACCGAAGCCGGGTCGACCATTAATCATGTACCTATCTGTGCTTGAAGGAGCAGTTGGTTGTGTCCTCGGGCAGCATGATGACTCCGGAAGGAAGGAGCAAGCCATTTACTATCTAAGCAAGAAGTTCACGTAGTATGAGGCTAATTATTCATTCATTGAGAAAAGCTGCTGTGCATTGGCCTGGGCAGCTCAAAAGCTGAGACACTACCTGTTGAGCCATACCACTTATCTTATTTCCCGATCTGATCCTTTGAAGTATCTCTTGGAGAAGCCGATGCTAACTGGACGTCTGGCTAAATGGCAGATAATTCTCTCAGAGTTCGATATTGTTTTCACTTCACAGAAGGCTGTCAAGGGGCAAACTATAGCTGATCATTTGGCAGAAAATCCAAAGGATGATGATTATCAACCACTTCATACTTATTTCCCTGATGAGAAAGTCTTATTTGTAGGCGCCACAGACGATATAAGTGAGCAAAGCCCTGAATGGAGGCTTTTCTTCGATGGAGCTTCGAATTCTCTCGGAGCTGGAATTGGTTTCACCCGAAGGGAAGCACTACCCTGCCGCTGCCAAATTGCAATTTGCTTGCACAAACAACATGACTGAATATGAAGCCTGTATTTTTTGTCTCAAAATGGCTTTAGAAATGGAAATCAAAGAGTTGATAGTTTTTAGTGATTCAGATTTGCTCGTGCACCAAACCTTGAAGCAGTGGATAACCAAAGATTCAAAAATTTTGCCCTACCATTGCAGTTTGCTCACTCTGGCCAAGCAATTTCAAAATTTGGAGTTCAGACATCTCCCGCGAGCCCGAAATGCATTTGCTGATGCTTTGGCCACCTTAGCTTCTAAGATCCAGTATCCAGATGAATTGAGGATTGAACCTATTCAGATTCAACTTCAAGACAAGCCTGCCCACTGTTGGGTTGTAGACAAGTCCTCTGACAATATTCCTTGGTATAATGATATTAAGGAGTTTCTCAAAACTGGGTCTTACCCTCTGCATGCTAGTACAAAGGACAAGAGTTTTCTGCGTAGAATGGCTTCAAAATTTTTCTTGAATGGAGAAGTTTTGTATAAAAGAACCTCAGATTTGAACCTTTTAAGGTGCATTGATGAAGTCGAAGCTCAATATATGATGAAAGAAGTGCATAGTGGCGTTTGTGAACCTCACATGAATGGCCATTTGCTAGCAAAGAAAATCATGAGAACCGGATACTTCCGGCTTACTATGGAGCGTGATTGTATAGATTTTGTCCGGAGATGTATAAAATGTCAAATGCACTGTGACGTTATACACGCTCCGCCCACTGAATTGCATAGTATGATCGCCCCATGGCCCTGTTCAATGTGGGGTATGGACGTGATTGGTACAATTGATCCTCCCGCCTCAAATGGACATCGATTTATATTGGTGGCAATTGAGTACTTTACCAAATGGGTTGAAGCGGAGTCATTCAAACATGAAACGAAGAAGGTAGTTGCCAATTTCTTGAGATATCACATAATTTGTCGCTTTGGAGTACCCGAAACGCTTATTACAGACAATGCCAAGAATCTGAACAATGACATGGTAGATGGACTATGCGAGCAGTTCAAGATCAGACACCGCAACTCTGCCATTTATAGGCCTCAGATGAATGGAGCTGTAGAAGCCGCAAACAAGAATTTGAAGAAGATTATCTGCAAAATGACTGAAAGGCATCGCGATTGGCATGAAAAGTTGCCTTATGCATTAATGGCATATCGGACTTCTATCCGGACATCGACTGGGGCAACGCCATATTCACTCATGTATGGAATGGAAGCTGTATTACTAGCTGAAGTTGAAATTCCTTCGCTACGAATCCTCATGGAAGCTAAATTGGAGGAGACTGATTGGATAAAGCAGAGCCATGAGCAATTGACTTTGATCGATGAAAAGCGGCTCAATGCTATCTGTCATGGCCAGTGCTATCAGAAACGTGTGGCCCGAGCTTACAACAAAAAAGTCCGTCGGCGTGTATTCGAAGAAGGTGACAAGGTACTAAAGCGAATTTTGCCAATGCAAGAGAAAGCTAAAGGCAAATTTGCTCCAAATTGGCAAGGGCCGTTCATTGTCCAAAATGTATTACCTGGCGGAGCACTTATTTTGGCAGAAATGGATGGACGAACATTCCCTCAACCCATCAACTCAGACATGTGCAAGAAGTTTTTCATTTGATCATGCAAATTTTCTTTAGAAATCCATACAAACGGCGAAATGCAAGTCAGGCCATCTTCTTTTACACTTAAAACATTTTATCTCTACTTGTCCCCTTTGAGCCATCAGAATTGACAAATTTTCGTTTGATAACCCCTGAGAATTGCAAACCCCACACTGGGGCAAATTTATTTTGAAAGAGAGACGATCAGAAAGAAAAGAGAACCCCACACTGGGGCAAATTTAGTTTTTAAAGAAAAATGCAAAATTGAGGAAAATGCAATGAAGAAAATGCAAAGAGAGAAAATCCGATCAAACTGGGGCAAATTTTCCTTAGTTTCGTTCAAAATCGGAGATGATTTCAAAATAGTGCAATCTCAAGTTATTTCACACCTCGCATCAAAATTCGCTTTCAAGCCTCAACTTTTTTTTTTAAAAAAAACACCTCACCTGACCTCATTACAAAGCCCAAAGTCCTGGCTTCCGTCATTTGTTGTATTTCTATTAGGAAATCTGTTAATCAACTGGCAAGTGATGTCCGTAATGCCTTCGCCTAATCGTACAAGGGAAGTGCATTTTACTGATGCCAGAAATCTTTAACTCATATTTCTGAGTCGATCATGGTCGAGATATTTCATTGTTCTTTAGGTGAAAACCCGAAAGGGCGCCTCGGAAAAAGAAAAGGAAAAAAAGAAAAGAAAAAAGAAAAAAGAAAAAAAAAAGAGAAAAAAAGAAAAAAGAAAAAAGACAAAACAAAAACAAAAAGGGCGGGGGCAACCTTGGTGAAAACCCGAAAGGGCGCCAAGGCAGGTTTTCTCAACAGATGAGCACGAGAAGGAACAGCTGGTGACCTGATTCATTTGGACTTTCCCTCATGATTGTGATACTTCTGCCAGTATCGAATTCCGAAGCAAATATATCCAAAGTCTTGAATATGATATTCGTTGGCCAAATTTGTATTTTTCTTTACAAATATTCTTTTGCAAAATGTATCTTTATAAACCTCTTGGTTTCTCTTGATTATTTAAGTTCGTCTGCTTGTGATTGTCTGCATTCTTTTGCATGCTCATCTTTGCCTGACATAGGAAATCATCTTGCATATATTGTTGATTTTTATAGGACAAATTTTCATGCATCATTCTTGCACCATTGGATTCGAATGGATGATAAACCCTAGGGTTTGCGCAAGGATGGGGGATTCAATCAGCTATCAAAGTGGGTAAAGTACAACAAAGCTGCTACATAGATTTGGTGATGTGGTAAATACGTACTTCATCAGTCTCAAAAATTGAAAGGTTTCAAAATTACAAGTTCGACTAAGGCAGACACCGCAGAATAGAGGCAAAAGCATCACAAGACTCATGTTTACACGATTCTCAAGGAAAACCGGATCAAAAGATGGTGGCAAGTCCATTATTTCTTCTTTTCTTGCAGGAACGTTGCATTTACAAACGAAAACAATCACTCTCCTTTTCGCACCAAAATTGATGTCAGAAAAAGCTCCCCAGTAAGCAAGACGAAGTGATAATGCTATTGGCAAAGTTTGACCATAAGAAACAACATCAGCTATCGCTTCAGCCACAGAGATCAAATCTCCCTCTTGGTACAAAAAGTTTGAACTACTCCCAGGTAAAAACTCAATTCATTGTTTAAACCTCCCCAGTGAAATCCCGTTTTAAATTTCCTGTTCGGGTCAGTCCCATTTTAAATTTCTTGTTCGGGTCAATCCCGTTTTAAATTTCTTGTTCGGGTCAATCCCGTTTTAAATTTCCTGTTCGGGTCAATCCCGTTTTAAATTCCTGTTCGGGTCAATCCCGTTTTAAATTCCTGTTCGGGTCAATCCCGTTTTAAATTTCTTGTTCGGGTCAATCCCGTTTTAAATTCCTGTTCGGGTCAATCCCGTTTTAAATTCCATGTTCGGGTCAGTCCCGTTTTAAATTCCTGTTCGGTCAATCCCGTTTTAAATTCCTGTTCGGGTCAGTCCCATTTTAAATTCCTGTTCGGGTCAATCTCGTTTTAAATTCCTGTTCGGGTCAGTCCTGTTTTAAATTTCTTGTTCGGGTCAATCCCGTTTTAAATTCCTGTGCGGGTCAATCCCGTTTTAAATTTCTTGTTCGGGTCAATCCCATTTTAAATTCCTGTTCGGGTCAGTCCCGTTTTAAATTCCATGTTCGGGTCAGTCCATTTTTAAATTCCTATCCGTTGGAATCATTTTGTGGTCGAATAACACAGGTAAGTATTTGGTGTTTACTTCTTTGTCTCAAGTTTTTCCAAAACTCAGACAAAGAGGGGCAAACTGTAGACACCAAATTTTAAAAGATATTTTTTTACCCTAATTTTGTTTTATTTTTAGTAATAATTTTCTTAAATTCCATGATTTTTGGCATTTATATAGCACTTTAGTATTTTTTTTAGGTTATTATTATCTATTTTTTTATTTTTATTTTTATTTTTAGTTGTATTTTGTATTCATTTTGGGCTCTCTTAGCTATTTACTTATTTATTTATCTATTTTTATGCCAAAAGAGAGAAAATTGGGGGAAAATATGTTTTATTTCTTTTTATTGGAAAAAAAAAGTAAAAGAAAAAGAAAAGTGGAAAAGAGAGAAATTGTAGCTTTTTATTTTATCTTTTGGGTACTAATTTTGTTTAAATTGTTATTTTTGTATTATTGTTATTTATTTAAAAAGAAAACAAAAGAGGAGACCCGAGAGCGGGTTTTAGGCAGTTTTAAGAGATTCTGATTAAAAAAAAAAAAAAAAAAAGAAGAGACGCGGAACTAACAGCATGCAAGAAACAAGAAAATGCAGTTTTTTTTCCCAGTGGGTTTTTCGGTCATTTTTCACTGTGTTTTCTGGCTCCGTTAGATTAGGCAAGTACCGGCCATCTGGCTCCATCTAGGAGCTCCAATTCAAGGCCATGATCGATGGCTAGGAGGGGGGCTGGGGTGCTGAAATCCTTTGTGAGCCACCTAGATGGATTTTGAGGGTTTTAGGGACCTGGTGTTCCCCTATAAAAAGAAAACAGACGGCAAGAAAGAAAGCGGGGGGAGCAGAGTGACGGCGGAAAAATCGAGAGCAAGAGAGAGAGCTGAGGGATTGGGACGGCCGCATGAGTGAAAAAAAAAGAAACCAAAAAAGCGATGGAAAAAAGTTTGAGGGAGAGCATAAGGCGTGACGGCTAAGGCTGGAGAGAAAAAAGGGAGTGCGTGAGAAGGCTAGAGGAAAATAGAGAGAGAGCGGCTAGGTTTTGGCAGAAAGGCTTCGAGAGGAAGAAGGGTAACCAGGTGACGGGCTGAGCAGGGAAAAGAGACCGAGAGAGTGAGATGGAGAATTAGAGAGAGGAAGAGAGGAATCGGGTGCCATTCTTCCAGAGACAAAGTAGCAACTGGAGCTGCTGCTCCTCACTGAAGTCTTCACCATTTCACTCCACCATCGTTACCCGCGAGCTTCACCGAGAGAGAGAGCACGGTAAGTTATCTTTCACTTCAGATTTTTAAGGCTTTCAAAGATGAATTCCGTGACTTTGCTTATGGCAATTTTTCCTATTGATTATCCCTGATTTCGAACATAAATGCTTTATGTGGTGACTGGATTAAAGTCCCTTTTGTTTCTGATAATTTTCGAGGCTAGTCGCAACTTCATTTGAGTAGGGAATCAGTGAAATTTTTCATGCTCATCTTTTGTTTGATAAACTGCCCAAATGACAATCTTGAACCAAAAGAGCAAATCTTTTTGCATTTTTTGTATACGATTAAGAGGACTCTAGTCAGTCCAACGCTGGCCAGAACCTTTGCGTTCGCTAGTTGGGGGAAAAGGGGGGAACGAAGCCCTGAGATGACGGAGTCATTTGCTTCTGTTTTGCTATCTTTTGTGTCTTGCAATGGTTTAGTGTGTGTTCGTATGTATGGGGTGAAAAGAAAAACTCTAGTCAGTCCAATGCCGGTTGAAGTAATGATTTCTAGTCTCTGGTGAAGTCTTGTTGAAGTGATAATTTCCAATCCAGCCTTTCCTGCCCTTTTAGTTGCTAGAATCCGTTTAGGATACTGTTTTCTCTTCGTATGGTATGATAGTCTTTTGGATGACTTGAAAGATTGCTGTTTGTTTGGGGTTTTGTTACCTGTGTCTGACCTGATATGTTTCATTGTAAAGTTGCAGACGGCTGAATCAGAAATCTCCTTCGGACTAGATTTGCGTGCTCTGTTCTGAGTTTTTGTGTTTAATTCAAAGAGTTTTATGTTGAAAAATGGAAAGAATACTTGGTAATCTCATGGTTTTGATCCAAGTTATATTGGTTGAGCTACTAGTTGTGTTTGGATTATATCCGAGAACCCAGCAGAAGCAACAAAAGATGTCTTCCTCTCTTTACGAATCTGCTGGGGAGGAAGGATTTTGAATCCTTGACCGTGTGTCATTGCATGATTTTGTTGGGTTAAGTTTTTGTGGGATTAGTTGACAAGTTTGCATGTTTTATTGGATGTTCATGGCTGTTTTCTGCATCTTGTAAGCTTAGAGCGACAGAGAGCTTCGTATGAAAATTGCAGAAGTAATGAAGGCTTCAGTTATCGTTGCATGCATGAAAAGTTTTACTAAAAGTTGCACTTAACCCCCTCAAGTTTCCTTTTATCTTACTATGGCCCAATTATGTTTTAATTGCTTGCAATTAGGTCCTAAGGTAATTGCAATTTGAATCGTTATTTGGCCTTTTATTATTTTGGGATCTGTGAAGTTCTTAAATGTGTTAATTGGACTCGAATGATTGGTTAATGTTTACAATTGGGTCCTTAGAAGTTCTTCTATCTTAGAAGTTTGGTCAATAATCTACCTCCCTTGAGATTAAGCATTTTTTGACTACATTTAAGTCGCAATTAGGGAAGAATTTGGTGTTTTGTTAGTACATTTTTTGAAGTTTCTAAGGTGTTCTGAATTTCCTTTTTGCCTTTTATTACTTATCTTTAAAGTGGTGCATTAATCCCTTACTTTGATGGTTTTAGCCCAAGTTATCTCTTTCTTTGGTGACTCTAGCCCAAGTTAGGTCCCGTTCACTTTACTAACATCACAAACGGGGAGGTATAATTTCTTTTATCCTTTTTGTCTCTCCTCTATGTGATCCAACGTGCTAAGTGAGAGTTGCATGTCTACTTTGCTTTCCTCGCCTTTCCTTAATTCCTTTCATTTATTTCATTTACTTTTGCTTTTATTAAGTTATTCTTTTATGGGGTATGTGTACACCTCTTGGCTTGTAATAGATAGGGTTTGGAGAGCATTTTTATTCACTTTTCCCCTTTCTCATTTGTTTTAGTTAGCCAATGTAATAGGTTCATTAGTGTGATTTGCATGCTTACGTGCTACGTGTTACTTGCTTTCTTAGGGTCTTGCATCTAGATACCATGCTTATGTGTTACGTGCAATATGTGATTTATGTGTTTATTTGCTTTATTAGCCTTTACATGATCTATTTGGTTTACAATGAATGAGTGACGTCATCGTGGCTAGTCCAACGCTGGTCATGGTTTTTCCCTCGTACTCTCACAAGTCCAATGCTTGTGAGAGAATTTTAGGAAAGGGCTAGTCCAATGCTAGACCCAATAGGCCGTCACCTCTCGTTAGTACATACTTGCGTGTTTCACTACATTTCATACATTTTTCTTAGTTTTCTAGCATTTGGCATGATCCTCCAATCCTTTCCCCTTCATTTTAGGTTTTTGCATCCTCATGCTAGTTATAGGGTACATTTGCTTGAGAGTCCCCTTTTAGTAAGGGAAACGAGCGAGTGTGGCTACAAAATAGCCTTAGCACGCTAGTTCTTCCTTCTAATCAAAGGGAAAATTAAAATCATGAAGTTAGAAGTCATTCCCGTACCCGACTTGATGCATTCCTCAAGGTTCATACATTCTCATTTTTATCATATCACTTCCTCACCTTTTTATCTACATTTTCTCATTACTTATATTTTTCTCACTCCACATGCCATGTTCACACATTTTTTTCCTTTCCCTATCACTTATTTATTTTCTACCTCACAAATTGCACCCAATCGTACTTATATGCATTTACTACTATTATACCATATTTTCATCCACTTGCACACAAACACCTTTATTTTCTTACATTTGCACACATTGCACTTTTCTTACATTTGCACACATTGCACTTTTCTTACATTTGCACACTTACACTTGCATTTGTATTTTTATGTTATTTTGCATTCCTCTTACATTTTTCACACTTGCACTCATATTTGGGTCTTCATTTGCATTACCCGTGACCTCTATGAGGTTTTTCCTTATTGGCCATCACAACTCATGTGATTGGGACCAAAAAGCCTCATAAGAGACATTTTAGATTTAGGATTGCATTTTTTTCATATCCATTAGTCACATCCAACATGCAACACATATTTTGGGTAGAAGAATTAAGAAAAGAAGGGCTAAGTCACGCAACTAGCTTTGGCTAGGGTAAGGGAGTGCCT
The DNA here is from genome assembly GCF_036785885.1 of Coffea arabica. Taxonomy (NCBI): domain Eukaryota; kingdom Viridiplantae; phylum Streptophyta; class Magnoliopsida; order Gentianales; family Rubiaceae; genus Coffea; species Coffea arabica. The sequence goes on from NC_092328.1 coordinate 33,140,729, forward strand.
TAGGCTTTGCCTTTGCCTTCTCCCTTATCAAATGTGACCCCCGATCCCTTTCTTTGGTTTCGTAGACCTAAAAGTTCTTTAAAAAGGGTTTGTTTACTTTTCTTTTCAAAAAATCACTTTTTGGGTGACTTGGTACACCCTAACTCTATACCAAGTGGCGACTCCATTTTCCATTCAAAAAACCCTTTTTGAACTGTTGTTTGGCCAAACCGTCGCATTTCACAATCCCACGGCCTTTTATTTTTACTTTCACACACGTTCACATACATATCCCACACACTACTTTCACACCATCAAAAAGTGGAGCGCGACATTGGTCTTGGTCAAGGCCCTCAATGGCCAACAAGTGTCACCACCAATTTCCACTCATTTTTTTGTTTCTTTTCCTTGCCAATTTGGTCAAGATTTTCGGCCAAAGCCAGCTGGAAATGAGGGGATATTTTGCTCAAATATTAATGAGCTTTTATAGTAAGAAAGTGGTGATCAAGTGGTGTGTTCAATCGGTAGTGCACGGTACACGTCGGTTCACACCGTTTTTCCTTAAATCACACGTACTAGGGTTTTTACTTCCTATTCACTAACTTTTTATCATTGCTTCTAATCAAATATTATTTCTCACCTAAAAGTCACTCTTAAGCACCAAATTTGATCATTACTCCATACCGGATAATTACACTACGGATACACGAAAAATCCTATTTCACTTCGAATTGAAATCGGAAAGGAAAACCCTAATTTCCTATGATCATTGGCACTTTTCTAGGGTGATTGAGTAGTAGGATAGTGTAGAATAATAATTGCCAAATAATTTTTAAATAAAAGGGAATTTGCAAGAAATATATAAGGAATTTGCAAGTCCTCACAATTTAAAACTAGACAGTTGTAGTTTTCCAACGGTATAAAATTCACTTTCTAGTTCGAAATGAGTGAGTCGTCGTGAGTCCGTAAAGTTGCTACCTTGTTCTGATGTTCTATCCGAGAGAAAGGTAGAAGCTGCATTTTGGGGCTTTATTTTCTCTCACTTATGAATTGATTTTGAGAATGATTTGTTCTGATGAAATGTAGCCTTATGCTTCTTGTTTCCAATGCCACCAACCATTTTCAATTCCAATTTGTATTGAGTGAAATATGGTTCAATTTCCAAACTACGACAAATCTGGAAAACCCTACTTTTTGGCTAGCCGACTGGTCTAGTTTAACTTGGGATGTTTTGTTTCGAAAATCTTGATGTCCATTGCTTGTCAAATACTTATGAAATGTTTCTTGGATCTTGGTTTAAAAAATGAATCAAATTGGAGTTGATCTCATTGGGCAAAATGTTTGAAAAGGAAAGAAAACCAAAAAAAAAAAGACAAATTTGCTTTGGGAAATTTCTTGAACTTTGGTAGTTTTGTTAACTACCTTCCCGAACGAGTTTTTGTGTGAAATTGATAGTGAAGCAGCCCTCATATAGAAGTTGAATTGTACCAAATTTGGTGTTAATCTAAAACCATTTCAATACACAACTGAAGTCCCAAAGTTTGTTTTCAAATCTGGAAAATTTACTAAACTGTCTTCAATTTTGGCCAAATTTGAGCTGCTATATTTTGGCACTCAAAACTCCGAATCTAGTTCCATTTGTTGTGTTTGAAACCTTGATTGGAATTCTTATTGTGTTACAAATTTCATATGCTAGTTCACTTTTTGTGAATTTTTTCGAGTTTCCAAAGTTTGCCGAAAAACATGATCAAAACTGTCTTGTTTACTAGATCAGCTACTTTGAGCTGAAAAATGATTGTCTTCCATTTAGAATCTTTGAAAAGTTCTTCTAGGAACTTTTAGTACTTTGAACCAAGATTCCAACGGTGTAAAGTTTTCCAATTTTGGACCTACTGAGTGCAAGTTCTAACTTTTCTAAGTTGGACGTGCAAAAACTGAAGTTTTCCAACTTGATGAGAAATGAGTTTTTGGAAACTTTTCTCTACCCTTTGCTAATGATTGATCATTTTAAACTTGATTTCATGAAGGAAATCAGTTTTTCTTGTGTTAATAAAACCTCACTTTTGAACCTTTATTTTAAGTGGCTAAGGTTCTTTGTTTGAGGTATTAACTAGTCTAAATGAGTGTAACTTCTTTATTGATAAATTGTGACAGCCCCACCTCTCCCTAGGGCAAACCCTAGGGTATCAGCGGACTGCCTACCAAACTCTCGCCAGGACTCAGTCGTTCAAAGTACTAATATCATCAATGAAACGAATGTAACATTTGACAATGCAGGGGATTGAAACCCTAACTCAAACATAATCACTAATCCAACAATTCAGCTTAGTACATATATCATCGCATGCCAACTTACCACACTTCACTCAAAATTACATAATATAAATCATCCTTAAGAATTTAAGCTTACAAGTCTGTTTAAACGAAAGTTACAACCTCAAAATGCAAGAATGGCAAAATAAAGCTAAGAAAGCCCTCGATCAAATCCCTTTCCGATCTGTTAAGGAAAACAAAGGGAATGGGGTGAGCTAAAGCCCAGTGAGGTTCCAGGTAAAACAAGTAAACACATAGCCACATAAAATCACAAAATAGCCAACTAAACACTGTACAGTAAAATAACAATTTACTCACAGTTCAATTCAAGGATACGGGTGGCTTTCAAAAGCCAAAGGTCCACTTGAGCTTGATCATAATTGCCTCCTGTTGACACTCCGTCAACACTTGTAACAGTATATAGGTCCGTAGAACACCACTTTCACCAGTTTCCGTCCACCAAACAACCCCCCACCGAGCCCGCACTCCATAAACAGTAGTTTGGTAATACTCGAGTATACTAGGAATCCGAGTTTCCAATGCTTAAGGATTCCAATGAAACAGTATCAAGCCGAGGATTTTATCACTGGTGGTGTTGGACAACACAACAAGCAAGCACAACGGCTATGCTTCACCAGGGACCTCCAAGCAAGATTCAATTTCCAGTGAACAGTAAACAGTCCTCAATGTTTATCGGCCTTCTCGACCAAGCCCTTGCTGGCTCGATACAACCGACTCACCTATGAGGTTGGGTACCCAAACAGTAACAGTAGTTGGTGGAATGTCATCCACGCAACTTAAGCACAGTCATGTATAACAATATCTCATTTCATGTTAATTCATTCAGTAAGTAGAACCTCAGTGAAAAGAAAAAAAACAAGGAAGGTCGAGTGCGATAAAGTACACACTCGCCTCAATTTTAATTAAAACAGTGTTTGGCTCAAACAATAACAATTCAATACTTTCAAGTACACAAATATTTCACATAACAAGTAGCAGGTAGTAGAACACTCACCTGTCAAGCAAAAGTAATAATCGACGTCAAACGCCTCAGTTACGATTACCGTCGTTGCCCAAACCTAGGTCAACGAGTGAAAACATTAATAATTGGATTCGTTCCCTACTAAAGTATAGGTTCATTAAGAGGCCAAGTGAGTAGCTTAAGCTACTTAATCCGGCATGCAAATAGGGTCTAAACCACGGTGAAAGTTCATGGAAAACAAGTCTAGTATGTACATGAAAGTTTGGCAAAAGAAAAGTTTCACTAAAGCTCAAAGGCTTCATTACGGGTTAAACTGTCTCGCCCGGCCAGCCTCGGGAAAACGGTCATTGCTCAATGTGGGAAAGTCGGAATTAGGTTCTGTCAGTTGCATTGGAAACTAGGTTCATAAGGATAAATTTGTCTAGAAGAAACCATTTCCAAAATCCCAACATAAGTGGCTCAAAATTAAGAAACCAAATGAACTTTCTGGACTGTCTCGGATGAACAGTACCGCCCGTACAGCCAAATTTCCAGACTCGCCACGGATCGCTCGGGATGAACCCGAAAATGAGCTTTGTACCGTTTTAAATCTCTAAGTATCTACTTTCAATTGCCACAAACGGCACTCAATTCCGATCAGTGAGTAACACGTTATGACCTTAACAAGATTGCTGGACAGAAAATTTCTGGACCTAGTCCAGTTTTCGTCCTTTGTTTATAACTCAAAATTTATTCAACCAAATTGGCTAATTTTTTGTAGAAAACCTCCACACACATAACCCAACATATAACACTCAGATTTGTAGCCAAAATGTGCATGAAAATATCAAGGAAAAACTGGGCAGCAAGCTTAAAAAGTTTCGGTCAGCACACTTTAAAAATTTCTCACTTCTACTCTTCTTGTTATTTTCATTCCTTGCACATAACAAGTATTAGATCCAACTAAATAGGGGTTTAAAACATATCAATACTTCATAAACACACATGAATAAGGGTTAGACATTTCATCAAACACTTGGTATGCATATTAGTAAACCTAACCATTACTTGATTAACTCAAGAAACTAACCCCAAATTCAACCATAACAAGTTGTTTTTCACCATTTCAACCTCAAGTAGATGATATAACATCATAAACCCAAATTTTAAAGATTACATACCTTACTTACAAGTTGCTTTGGTCACCAAACAAACCACCACAATAGAAGCTTTAGGCTTGAAACAACCTCAAAGATTGAAGGAAATTTTCTCACAAACTCTAGATCTTTCTTCTTTGGATTTTTGTTCTTGGTTTTTTTTTTCTAGGGTTCAAGGTAAGTATATGGAGCTCTCTCTCTTCCCCCTTTTTGTGCTAAGAAATTCGGCCAACAAGGGTTAAAAAGGAACCAAGTTTAGTCTTTAAATTGTTTTCTAATTCCTTAATCAAACAAACCCATGGCTAGGGATTTGCCACATGGCTCCATTAGTAACCTAGACTTTCTTAATCTTTGACTAATGGTTCTCTTAACTTTCCAAATGTACCAATAATTGTTTAACAACTCTAATCTCACACAAAAATCTCTACTACTTAAGAAAAGAACACTTGGTCAATTTCAAGTGGTGCATTAATTTAAACAAACTCAAGAAAATATTTTTCTTCAATTACAATGAAATGGAATGTTATACATGGAAATTACTATAACATATAGAAAATATATTGTAAGGGCATAGAATAAGTAATTTAAATCCTAGGGTAAGGCACTTCGTACAATGTAAGTGGTGGAAAAAGAAACTAACTCAACAAAATTGTTTTAGCTAAAAGTAAGGATATGAAATGTAATGCATGGAAATTGTTTTAATACATGTAGAATGCTATGCAAGGGTATATTATAAGTGGTGAAATAGTTACAACTAACTCAAGAAAAACGTTTTAATTTCTTAGTGTATACGATAACACATAGGGGATACAATGCTAGGGCTTATAATCCGTGGTTTCATTCTTAGAGTAAGGCATGTAGTTTAGAAAATTTGACTTTTAAAGTGAGGGTCCTCACATAAATACATGATTGTGAGTGAGAAATACTTGTTAATTGCTCAGGAGCTCAAGGAGATTTTGATGGGAATCTCGGTGCGGACACTTAAAACTTTGTTTACTCACTTATTTTGAATCGGTGAGTGTCAAGTGCATGATTCCTTGTGTTTACTTGATTGATCGTACTTGTAAACGTGAACATAACTTGATGAGACGAGTGTGTACTTTATCGAACTTGTTCTCCTTTATTTGACTTATACGTGTATTATACGTGAACATGACTTGTATGTCGATCGGAGTGAATCTCGTCGACTATTATACGTGTATGTGACGCCCCCACCTCTCCCTAAGGCGAACCAAAGGGCATCCGTGGGACGCCTACCAAGCTCTCGCCAGGACTCAAGCAATTTCTGTTCAAGTTTATAGCGGTGCTAAAAGCCCACAACCAGATAATATAATACAATTAGTGCGGAAGCGTTCAACCTTAACGATATATAACAATCACCCAATCCTTACCCGTCCATAATACAACCCAAAATATACAATAGCCAAAAGTCTAGACAAAAGAGTTGGAACCCTATTACAAGAGTACACAAAAGAGAATTTCCTCCGAATCTCATTCCAAGCTCAAATCCTATTAAGGAAAACAAATCTACAGGGTAAGCGAAACGCTCGTGAGGCCAAGAACACACATGTAAGCACATTGTTCAAGTAACAATCCCAATTTAACAAATAGAGCAATAAATAACAATTCGAGTGGGAAAAATAAACAGAAACAATTCAAGGATATAGTAGCTCTCAGGAGCTAAGTTCCACTTGCTCTGCCGATGTCATTCGTATACCTTCCCGCGATGACACTCCATCATCCATAAAATCATTGGACAGAAACGAGTGTAAGCAAATAGATCTTAAAACGAACGACCGAAGTCGGAACAGGACGGGTGAAGTCACAATCCAGCCGGATTCTGGCCGGATAGGAGGCAGAGACCAAACCTCCATTTTTTTTAAATTCCATCACCAATCCGGCCGCCTATCCGGCCAAGAACTGGCCGGATTCAAGGGCGGATTCTGATGAATAGTTTCCCGCGCGGATTTCTTTCAAATGGTCACAATTTTCAATTTTTGGTGCAATCATTTGAAAAATCATAACTCACTCTCGGATTGTCCAAAATTGGAAAATTTGGTACCGTTGGAAATATATTTCAAAGTACTAAAAGTTTGTAGAAGATACCTTTCCATGAATCCAAGTGGAAGGCATTCAAATTTTGGCTTGAAGTTGATAACTTGCATTATCAAGACAGGTTTAAGTTGGTTTTTGGCCAATTTTGAAAATTCGGTAAAATTCGTTCAATTCGAACTAGCCTTTGAAATTTGGAACTCTATTAGAGTTGTAATCCAAGTTTAAAATGGAACAAGCGGAATGAGAATTGAAGTTTTGACCACCAAGATATGGTAGCTCAAAGTTACCCAAATTTCCTTGTAAAACAAGGGTTTTCCAAAATCAAGTCATTAACTTTGGGAGTTTAGTTGATCAATGAAACGGCCTCGAAATAACACCAAAATTAGCAGTATTATACTAACATATAAGGGTTATTCCTCTACAAAATTTCATAGATAAATAAGCATGGAAAGTTGGTTAACTAAAACACCCAAGTTCCTAAAATTTCAAGGCAAAACTGCCTTGTGTACAAAATGTCCTTTTTCTAAGCTTTTGGCCACATGAAATCCTTGCAAACATCGTACATTTTAGTAGACAATGTTTATTAAACATCCAAGATATGTTTGATGGTGATTAACACCAAGAATCTCAAATTAAAGTCCCAATCGAGTTTAGTAATAATTTTGCCCAAAAGGAGAATTTTCCTTCAAGGTGTCAGTTTCGAAATACGGCCACAAATCACTCAATTCAACTCGGAATTGGACGTGGTTGATGGAGTTGGAAAACACTTTCATTAATCTACATTTTCTCAGAAGAAACCATTTTCAAAATCCATCCACAACTGGCTCACATTTGAGCATCAAGTGGTAGTTCGTGTTCTGCCCTGTAGTGAACCAACAAAACAGGACAGTAAATTTCAAATGAAAGGTTTGGCTCACACAAGTGGAACCAGGATGTGAATTTTACACCACTAGAAAGCTGGGAATGTCTAGTTTTCAGTTCCACAAACGGCACTCGATTTTGACTTCAGAGTAAAAAGTTATAGCCGAAACTACAGGACTGCTGGGGCAATCCGGGAAAATTTTCCAGTTCTGCCATACTTTGGAAATCAACACATTTGACCAACCAAATCATGTTCTTTTTCAACAAAACATTATACTCTATCCATATAACATATATACATCATAAAAAAGCCATTAGAACCTCAAATTTGTGCACCAAAGTGCACGAACAGGGCAGGGGTAAAATGGTCACTTTTGCTCATTGCACCATCCTTGAGTTTCTATCAATAACCCAACATTATCCCACCAATTTGAGCATTAAACCAACATTAATATCATCATCAATCATCAAATCAGTCCATCCAACCAAAGTGGGAGTTCATAGAGCCCACACAACAATTTTTCCAACATAACAAGCTACCCATAAGCATGCATAAGCTTAGATGTGCAATACTACTTCCATAAAGTAAGATTTAAAGGGTTGATCATCCATTACCTCTCTTGATGAACTAGAACAGAATTTTTGGTCCAATGAATGCCCAAGAAAACCGTGGAAAGCAGCCCTCTTTCTTAGCTTGATGTAATCTCCAAGTGCCTATCTAAGAGTGGTCGAAGTTGAAGTGAAATGGAGAAGATTTGGTGAAGGAATTAGGATGGAATTGGAGTTGTTTTCCTCCTTTGTTGGTTCGGCTGTTGAGAGTAAGGAGAGAGAGAGAGAAAAATCTGATGGAGCTTGCTTCTTGAAGGTAGCTTAATGGTTAAGTATTGGGTGCACAAAGTCAACCGCAAATAGTGCGCGTGCGCGCGCGTTTTGTGCTCGATTCCTCTTAAGTTTGTTGCACTAGTGCACTAAACCTCTAATGCACCTATATTCATATAAATATTATTCACTCTTACTTGCCCCTAACTAAGGGTCTAAAGTCCCTCAATTAAATCGCGCGTGTGAAAACGCGTATTTCCAATTTAAGCGCGATAACGTGAAATCTCTAAGAAATTCTTATAACGATAGTACCACTAACTATCACTTGAATACTTAGGCATAAAAACACCTATTTTAAGACCATTGTGCAAGCCTCTAATTTTTCAAACTTATTGTATCCTCGAATCGATTATTGACTCCAATCGCGTATTCACTATTTTCATTTAATGAGTTTCCAAAAATTAAATTTTGAAACAAGTCACTTTAAAAATATAACTAAGCTATAAATCCATATAATTAGGTCTAAAAAGGTTAGAAAATAATATTCAGGGCAATTGGCCAAATAAATAATTAAATGAGCTTGAATTAGGAGTTTAAAATAGATTAATTTTGTGAATCTTCACATGAGTCTTGTATTACTTCCTCAAATCTCCAATAAATTTGTATCAGCGCGTCTTTCAGAAAATTATCGACGCGCAAGCGGTATACACTTACTTAGAACTCATTCACCTTTAATTCCTCAATTAACTTTTCTTTATCTACTATTGATCATTCTTAATTCTCTAATATTAATACACTCCCAATCCAAATATAGCCTCGAAAACGTGTACTCATTGTTCCGAATGAAATGAAATTTCGAAAGGTGAATTTTCCAACAAGCCGCTTTAAAATATAAAAGAGGCTTTGTTCCATATAAATGGATTTTTAAATGGTCGAAATAAATAATTCGGAGAAAATGAGTAAAAAATATTTAAGTAAACTTGTAATATTCGATAAATAAGAAAATTTTCGGGTCCTCACATCCTCCCCTCCTTAAAAGGAATTTCGTCCTCGAAATTCATACCTAGGACAATATCATTCTCGTAATGGCTTAGCCTACCAGATCAATCACTAACTTACGCTTTCCAGCCCATGCTACACAATTTCTATTCATTCAACTAGCAATCAAACCTTGATTTTTCCTCATTAGATATTTTAATTCCTAGATCATAGGGCAACATAATCGGCCTTATGTCTACCTCACATAGGTAACGTCTTCACTCTTAATGCTACTATTACCGCCACTAATTCCAATTCATGAGTTGGTTACTTTCTCTCGTGATATATTAACTTTCTAGAGACATACACAATCGTTTCATCCTGCATCGTTAGTATATATTCTAATATATCTTTTAAAGCATCTGGGTATATCACAAAACTACCTCCTCCGCCCGGTAGGTCTAACACAAGTGCATCAGTTAAACACCTTTCACTTTTAAAATTCTTCCTCACCTTTAAAATCCCAAATAACCTACCAAGTCTTGCACTCTTAGAAAATTCCTAGATCAAACCAAAGGAAAGGTTCGACTACCTCCAAGAACTCCAAATTTCAGTAGGATTTTCTAGTCGTTTCCTCTTAAACAACTTCCACTGTAGCTGAGTCAATAACAATTCCTTCTTTAGATATTGTATAACCTAGAGAGGCTATTTCCCTCCAATCGAACTCAACGAAAGTTGGTGCATTCTTGAGGTTTGTAAAACAGCATCAAGTATCTTTCATGATCTCCTCAAACCTTAGAGTATACCGATATATCATCAATAAATGCTACCACAGATTAATCTAATTACGATTTAAAACCCCGATGCATTCAGGTCATAATTGCTGCTAGTGCATTGGTCAATCCAACGGCATAATTGAAAGTTCAAAGTGTCCCTATCTCGAATTGGAAGTGATTTTAAACACATTAGTTTCTAGGGTCCTCAACTAGTAATAGCTCTACTTTAAATTCAACTTGAATAATATCACGGCTCCTTGCCATTGGTCTAAATCCCCGGCTATGTGAGACAATGGAGTATTTGTTCTTAATGGTCACATCGTTCAAGTCTCGATAATCTATATATATTTATAGCCTCAAGCTTCCATTCCAAATGTGATATCTGATCCCTCAATCATTATGCTCATCAAATCTACCAAAGATTTCCTTTCACTAACCCAAGTCCCACAGTATTAATATATCAAATTGGCATTCAAACATTGGATCCCAACTTCAACACCAAGCTCTCGATTTGGTCACGATCCCTGGTCACCTCCAAGACCTCAGGGTGGTCTATATTCTCAAGCACAATCTCGACTATGTCTAACACCGTTCGCATCTTATTATAAATCTAAAAGTGTGGGGCAAGATTTGAACATACATGTAAGTCATAAAACCAATCAAAAGAGGAGTAAAGTTTCATATGTCATAAGGATCATAATAGGTACTTCAAGTTGGGATAGGTTTATCAAACCATTTCAAAAGGGGAAGGGAAACAACAAGGTTATAGCAAAACGTGCCAAGTTACCAAGATACAAAATAACAGAAGACTTTCCCTTATACAAAAGATTAAATCTCCAAAAGTGCCAGTCTAGTCTAGGGTAAAGTTACAATCTCTATCCCTCGAGTGAAGTCAAACCATCTCGACTTGTGAAACCTTTACTACTTGGGTCCTCTTTACAGCTATTAGTATTAATTACTCTCATCAGACATTTGATTGCTTCGGGCGAAACTAATTGGCTGTTGAGTATTTCTTCCTTTTGTTAGGGGCACTGGGGCATCTTGAAATCTGATGTTCGGTGCTACCACAATACAAGCACTTTCTCGATTTCTTCCAACATTCATTCTCCGTGTGGTTGGGCTTACCACAGTATCCACAAGTCGTACGAGAAGTCATAGCCTGACCAGCTTGAGAAGTTTCTTTGTATTTCATTTCCTGTTCTACGTTCTTATAGAGCAACTCAATTTTCTCAGCATATTCTTGTTTCCACTGCCCTTCCCAGTAGTCAGCCAACTTCTTTTGAAACTCTACCTCCTTTTGAAGGAGGTCCACTTCCTTACGAATTTCTTCCAAATTTGTCATCTTACCAGTTGGTTCAAGTCAAATGCTAGCCTGCTAGGTAAATCAAAGGATCAAATAAGTAGCTATTTACAATGGAAGCTCGAGCCATAATACTCTTTCATTCTTTTGCTCATAGGTTACCTCGGAATACAAACCTTAATCATTCTCTGCTTAACACGGGCGAGCTCTTAAGTCTCCATGAGATTACTATCAATAATTACAAATTCAACAAGGTAAGGGGGCCTTATTCCTTAATATAAAGATTCCATGTCTCAGTTCAGTCTTCAATACTTATCTACAAGATCATTCGAGAAGAAATCATAACCTCTTGCTCTCACTAGTGCCTTATTGTATCCTCTCAAATCAATCTCACTATTTCGAGGTTAGATTTTCCATATGCTTGCATGGACGAACTTCAAAAATTGCTCAATTCCTCACACCTTTCTTGGTGCTTAGGTTGGTTGATTGGTTTAGAGCTTTAGCGCTCCACTAATCGTGCCCTATCAATCGTCTGGTTAATAGCAATAACTACGCGAAATTTTCATTCATTTCTAGGGTTTTGATTCAGTCCAGCAGTCGTTCTATAATCGTCCCCTTGCGCTTGGGGTTGCTTAACCCCTTGCCCTCTATCCTTTTCACTCTTTTGGTCACCCATAAATTTAACATGTTTAAAGGCATGACATAAAGTGAGTGCACATAAACGGAGTTTGAAAAGTGATACCTTTATTACGCCAAACAAATACAAGAATAAAAGAGAAGACACCAAAATAATCGCAAATGGGTACAATCCAATCATGGATTTGAAATCATGAAGCAGTAACGTCAAGCATGCCATGAATAACGTTTAATTGCCTCAAAAGGTAGGAAACATAGTGAAACAAGATACAAAATGTAATGGCCTTTAAGCGAGCGCCACCCCGTCTATCTTTGGCAAAAACTATTAAAATAGTTTAAATCACTAGCTTAGTGATTGGCGGAGCCAAAAACCTTCACTACCTCCGTAGGATCATTTTCATTCCCAGCACTAGGAGTTTTAGATCTCATGTCCCTTATCAAATATCTTGTTATTCTCCACTTGTTCAACCAAGGTAACACACTCAGCCATCGATTTATCCATCCTGTCTTTAATTTCGGGCACTACCCTAACAAGTCGGGTCTTAACTTTTTAAAAGTTCTCACAAGGAGCCTTTGTCCTCCTCGCTCCTTAAGTATCTCAATCTCCACTTTAGAATTCTAGTAGTCTGGGCCTTCACAGTTGTCCTCAGTTCTCGATTATCCTCTCGAACTATCACTGTTTCCTCGGATAGCCATCTCCAGTCATTGACCCCTGTATCATTCCGTTATTTGAATACGAGTAAACCATCTGGCAATCACATGGGGTCCTAGTTCAACAAGTTGGATTATATCTCCAATGAATTTCCCTTAGGCCTTTCTCAATAACGGATCACCGGAAAGCCTCCTCGAGGCGGTTCATTACCACCGTTACCTTCCATAACTTACAATTAAAATTAAAACTTAAATGGGTCCAAGAATACGAAATAAACTGTATTTGGTCATCTCATACTATTCCACATATCTCTTACAAGATCGAGACTCCAGGTTATCCATTAATTCAAATCTAGGTTCTAAATTTCATTCTCACAAGCAGTCACTTAACTTTCTAACCAGTTCCACATTCCGGCATCCTAAACTTTTAAGCCTAGGACACACTACAAGGATCTGAAACCTAGGCTTCGATACCAACTGTGACGCCCCCACTTCTTCCTAAGGCGAACCAAAGGGTATCCACGGGACGCCTGCCTAACTCTCGCCAGGACTCAAGCAATTTCTGTTCAAGCTTATAGCGGTGCTAAAAGCCCACAACCAGATAATATAATACAATTAGTGCGGAAGCGTTCAACCTTAACGATATATAACAATCACCCAATCCTTACATCGGGTTTCCATAATACAACCCAAAATATACAATAGCCAAAAGTCTAGACAAAAGAGTTGGAACCCTATTACAAGAGTACACAAAAGATAATTTCCTCCGAATCTCATTCCAAGCTCAAATCCTGTTAAGGAAAACAAATCTACAGGGTGAGCAAAACGCTCATGAGGCCAAGAACACACATGCAAGAACATTGTTCAAGTAACAATCCCAATTTAACAAATAGAGCAATAATATTGCAATAAATAACAATTCGAGCGAGAAAAGTAAACAGAAACAATTCAAGGATATAGTAGCTCTCAGGAGCTAAGTTCCACTTGCTCTGCCGATGCCATTCGTATACCTTCCCGCGATAACACTCCGTCAACCGGATCGGTATTTCCATTCCGTAGATCACCACTTACTTCCCTCCGTCCACCGTGCACCTCCCGGGTCCGCAAGACATTTATTAGGCGATGCTCCTCGAGTATGCCAAGCAAGACCTCTCATTTGGTCGAGCTTCATTATCTCATGGCTCGCCAAGGTTCCCGACCAAGCCCATGCCGGCTCGAGTCCAAGGTCGGCCTATGAGTTTGTGCGTCCCCCATTTACATTTGAGAGTCGAGAAGATTCACTCCAACGACGTATGCAGCCATAGCATACCATTTCATTTCATTCAATCATTCAATCATCTCATTTTATTCAACTAAGTCATTTATAATTCATTCATTTCATTTGAATCATGAGTCATTCATTTCAAATAAGAACGAGTGCGGTAAAGTACAAACTCGCCTCCATTTTCAAAATCTCCGAACAATCATAACAATTAAGCATGTATCAAGTATTCATACACTTGACACTCACCAATATAAGTAATGAGGAAGAAATGTCCCTCGGAGCTTTAGGCGTTCACTGGGGGATCCTCTTGAAGGTCCTCTTGTGTGCCTGAGAAATTAACAATGGACTATTACTGATAATCCTCAAACAATGAGGAAAGTCGTACCCTAGTACGAACTTAGAAAATATCTCAAAGATCGGCCTAGTTTTCTTTTGAAAATCGAGCTCAAAAGACTTATAAGACTCAAGTAAATGAATCATCATCCATAAAATCATTGGACGGAAACGAGTGTAAGCAAATAGATCTCAAAACGAACGACCGAAGTTGGAACAGGATGGGTGACGTCACAATCCGGCCGGATTTTGGCCGAATTCCTGGCCGGATTGGAGGCAGAGACCAAACCTCCATTTTTTTTTAAAATTCCATCGCCAATCCGGCCGCCTATCCGGCCAAGTATTGGTCGGATTCAAGGCCGGATTCTGATGAATAGTTTCCCGCGCGGATTTCTTTCAAATGGTCACAATTTTCAATTTTTGGTGCAATCATTTGAAAAATCATAACTCACTCCCTGATTGTCCAAAATTGGAAAATTTGGTACCGTTGGAAACATATTTCAAAGTACTAAAAGTTTCTAGAAGACACCTTTCCATGAATCCAAGTGGAAGGCATTCAAATTTTGGGTTGAAGTTGATAACTTGCGTTATCAAGATAGGTTTAAGTTGGTTTTTGGCCAACTTTGAAAATTCGGTAAAATTCGTTCAATTTGAACTAGCCTTTGAAATTTGGAACTCTATTAGAGTTGTAATCCAAGTTTAAAATGGAACAAGCAGAATGAGAATTGAAGTTTTGAGCACCAAGATATGGCAGCTCAAATTTACCCAAATTTCCTTGTTAAACAAGGGTTTTCCAAAATCAAGTCATGAACTTTGGGAGTTTAGTTGATCAATGAAACGGCCTCGAAATAACACCAAAATTAACAGTATTATACTACCATATAAGGGTTATTGCTCTACCAAATTTTATAGATAAATAAGCACGGAATGTTGGTTAACTAAAACACCCAAGTTTCTAAAATTTCAAGGCAAAACTGCCTTGTGTACAAAATTTCCTTTTTCTAAGCTTTTGGCCACATGAAATCCTTGCAAACATCGTACATTTTAGTAGACAATGTTTATTGAACATACAAGATATGTTTGATGGTGATTAACACCAAGAATCTCAAATTAACAAGTCCCAATCGAGTTTAGTAATAATTTTGCCCAAAAGGAGAATTTTCCTTCAAGGAGTCAGTTTCGAAATATGGCAACAAATCACTCAATTCAACTCGGAATTGGACGTGGTTGGTGGAGTTGGAAATTAATATACATTTTCTCAGAAGAAACCATTTTCAAAATCCATCCACAACTGGCTCACATTTGAGCATCAAGTGGTAGTTCGTGTTCTGCCCTGTAGTGAACCAACAAAACAGGACAGCAAACTTCAAACGAATGGTTTGGCTCACACAAATGGAACCAGGTTGTACATTTTACACCAATAGAAAGCTGGGAATGTCTAGTTTCCAGTGCCACAAACGGCACTCGATTTTGACATCGGAGTAAAAATTTATAGCCGAAACTACAGGATAGCTTGGGCAATCCGGGAAAATTTTCCAGTTCTGCCATACTTTGGAAATCAACACATTTGACAAACCAAATCATGTTATTTTTCAACAAAATTTTATACTCTCTCTATATAACATATATACATCATAAAAAAGCCATTAGAACCTCAAAAGTTTGCACCAAAGTGCACGAACAGGGCAGGGGTAAAATGGTCACTTTTGCTCATTGCACCATCCTTGAGTTTCTATCAATAACCCAACATTATCTCACCAATTTGAGCATTAAACCAACATTAATATCATCATCAATCATCAAATCAGTCCATCCAACCAAAGTGGGAGTTCATAGAGCCCGCACAACAATTTTTCCAACATAACAAGCTACCAATAAGCATGCATAAGCTTAGATGTGCAATACTACTTCCATAAAGTAAGATTTAAAGGGTTGATCGTCCATTACCTCTCTTGATGAACTAGAACAGAATTTTTGGTCCAATGAATGCCCAAGAAAACCATGGAAAGCAGCCCTCTTTCTTAGCTTGATGTAATCTCCAAGTGCTTATCTAAGAGTGGTTGAAATTTGAAGTGAAATGGAGAAGATTTGGTGAAGGAATTAGGATGGAATTGGAGTTGTTTTTCTCCTTTGTTGGTTCGGCCGTTGAGAGTGAGGAGAGAGAGAGAAAAATCGGATGGAGCTTGCTTCTTGAAAGTAGCTTAATGGTTAAGTATTGGGTGCACAAAGTCAACCGCAAATAGTGCGCGTGCGCGCGCGTTTTGTGCTCGATTCTTCTTAAGTTTGTTACACTGGTGCACTAAACCTCTAATGCACTTATATTCATATAAATATTATTCACTCTTACTTGCCCCTAACTAAGGGTCTAAAGTCCCTCAATTAAATCGCGCGTGTGAAAACGCATATTTCCAATTTAAGCGCGATAACGCGAAATCTCTAAGAAATTCTTATAACAATAGTACCACTAACTATCACTTGAATACTTAGGCATAAAAACACCTATTTTAAGACCATTGTGCAAGCCTCCCATTTTCCAAGCTTATTGTATCCTCGAATCGATTATTGACTCCAATCGCGTATTCACTATTTTCATTTAACGAGCTTCCAAAAATTAAATTTTGAAACAAGTCACTTTAAAAATATAACTAAGCTATAAATCCATATAATTAGGTCTAAAAAGGTTAGAAAATAATATTCAGGGCAATTGGCCAAATAAATAATTAAATGAGCTTGAATTAGGAGTTTAAATAGATGAATTTTGTGAATCTTCACATGAGTCTTGTATTACTTCCTCAAATCTCCAATAAATTTGTATCAGCGCGTCTTTCAGAAAATTATCGACGCGCAAGCGGTATACACTTACTTAGAACTCATTCACCTTTAATTCCTCAATTAACTTTTCTTTATCTACTATTGATCATTCTTAATTCTCCAATATTAATACGCTCCCGATCCAAATATAGCCTCGAAAACGTGTACTCATTGTTCCGAATGAAATGAAATTTCGAAAGGTGAATTTTCCAACAAAACCCTTTAAAATACAAAAGAGGCTTTGTTCCATATAAATGGATTTTTAAATGGTCGAAATAAATAATTCGGAGAAAATGAGTAAATAAATATTTAAGTAAACTTGTACTATTCGATAAATAAGAAAATTTTCGGGTCCTCACAGTGTACTCATGGGGGATGCCCAAATCTCATTGGCCAATCTTGCGACTTGAGCCGACATGGGCTTGGTCGAGAAGATTGATGAACCATGAGAATGTTACAAAACAAAACTTGATCTTTTGAGATCTTGTTCGGAATACTCGTTGAGTATCGCCCTTTTCGTGCGTGTTCTTAAAGACAAAATTTGATCTTTTGAGATCTTGTTCGGCATACTCGTGTAGTATCGCCCTTTTCATGCGTGTTTGGTTAGGAATCCGAGAGGGTGGAATGGTGGATGAAGGAAGTCGTAAGTGAAGTTTCTACTGACTTAATACCTACCCGGATGATGGAGTGTCATCACGAGGGGGTATCGAATCGAGCCTTGGCGAAGCAAGTGAAAATTAGCTCCTGAGAGCTCCTGTATCCTTACCAAGTGTGTTATATTATAAATTGTGAATTACTTGAACTTTCTGGCTTTAATTCTTGTACATATGTTATTGTTACTTGTTACTTGAACTATGTGTTCGCATGTGCATGTTTTTTTTTTTCTTGGCCTCACGAGCATCCGCTCACCCTGTTTGATTGGTTTTCCTTAACAGGAGCTGAAATGGAAGGAATTTTGGAGAAGCCTACTTGATGGCTCTTTTGACTAGAATTTTGGGAATGTACTTGATTAGACATCTTATGGAAGTTGTCTATTTTGGGAAAGTGGATTTATTTTGAAACTTGAAATGTAAGATTGAATATCTATGTATGGAAGTGATTTATTTTCTTACGTCATCTGGTATTAATAGTTATTATTGTATTAAGTTTGAACGGAAATCGTACCGAGTCCTGGCGAGAGCTGGGCAGGCGTTCCGCAGATACCCTTGGGTTCGCCCTTGGGAGAAGTGGGGCGTCACAAAATCCCAAATAATTTATCAAGGATCATTCAGCTACTAAGTCTTGATCCTTGTGCATGTTTTAGGTTTTCTAAGTCATTCCTATCAGTGTATTGTGATATTATAAATAAAGTTGTAAATGTTCATTGAGTTACAACTTCCATGGAATTTATTTTAGGAGTTTTGGGAGTTACAGTCTTTTAGAAAAGAATCTACATATATTTTAAGGTTAACTTTTTATACACTGTCACTGTATAATTCTTTTATACTAACAAGTTTAAATCATGTAACATAAGATGGATTAAAATTTGAAATTCAAATCATACACATGTGGCGTATATCCAAAACTGCTAGTGTAAAAAAATCACTGTACTATTAGGGCATAAAAAGTTAATCCATCTTTTAAATGAGAATTATAATATTTAAATTCTTATTATAGTTGCAAATTTTATTTTAACTACATAAGTTACAATTTAAGAACGAGTAAATGGTGAAAATGGTCATTGAACTATCTAAAATAGCACGATCTATTAACCGAACATTTTTTTGGTCACAAAGGTCACTCAACTTCTTGAAACAGGCCTTTTGGGTCATATCAATCAATTTAACTAGTAAATCAAAAGGAAAGAAGCACATTTTCCCTGTTATTGTTAGTTTTCAAGGACAAAAATATCCTAAATTAATTTATACAAAAATTTTCAGAAAAAATCTTAAACTCACTACAAGAAATTTGGCCTTTTGTGACAACAAAAAGTCATCACTAAAAATCAAAAAGTCGTCATTATATGAGTATAGTGACGACTTTTTCCATTGTCACATGGTTGTCACTAATTCTATGTCACAAATGGGTCTATGTGATAACCCTTTGAAAGTTGTCACTAAATCTTGTTATTTAATGACGAGAACGAAGTCGTCACTAACCGTTATTATTCTGTGACTAATTTCTTATCACTGTTTCACATATTTTTTTGTCTTAAATGTAACAAAAGTCATCACAAATTTGAAGTCTACAGTGACGACTTGAACTTGTCACTATCAATCTTAGTATTCAGTGACAAGAATAGTTGTCACTTAGTGAACTTGCATGTCAGTGACAACCTTTAATGTTTTGAAGAGCTGCAATTGTTCATTACAAATACAGCATTGTCACAGCATTTTCGACAATTATAGCAAAACTCAACTTGACAAAAGGTTTAGTGAACTTGCATGTCAGTATTGCCTTCAAGAGTTATATAGTATTGCCATGGCATTTTCAACAATTATAGCAGAACATTCATTTTGACAAAAAGTAAAATCAATGTAGAATATATGCCAGAAATTCATATATATGGCCATAACACATCTTTAAATTAATTAAAACAAAAGTGAATCACAAATGTTGGGTCCAAAATCCCACATAATCAGTTCAAGTAGTAATGACCAATACATATCCTTCCCAAAAGATAGAGTGAGTACTAGATTTCTAAACTAAAGCATAGATTGCAACACCAATGTCATATTTCAATCATCTCTATCAGCATATCCAATAGCCTTCTCATCATGATCAATATGAAGCTGGACTGCATTGAAAATAAACTATTAAATGGATTAGAGTATACTTTAATCAGAAAATATGCTATTAGATATACTTTAATCAGTCAAAAATAGAGTTTCAGCCAAAATAAAAGCAAAGAATTTATCTCCTCACCTTTTTTGAAGTTTATCATTTGCACAAGTCTTTCATTTGGGCAATCAACTCCTCGTACAGCCCCTAGTTTCAAGTTGCTGCTCTTGCAAGCTCTTGATTAGCTCCTTTTGAGTATTGAATTCCTCTGCAATTTGTGTAGCTCGTTGCTCTGCTGCATTTGCCCTTCTTCAATGTTCTTCAATTTCACTCCTCAAGTGGTCAAGCTCAATTGCTTGCCTCTTGGTTGTGCTACAGCTACGAAGCTATCCAGATATGTATCCAAGGGAAGAGCTATACTTGTCACAGATCCACCATCCCGTGAATATGGTTGAATCAAATAAAATGATTACCATACTTTCCTCTCAAACAACATATGGTGCAAACAGGTCAGCACTTTTAACAGCATAATCAACATTATTCGAGTTTATTTGAAAACAAGTTCGAAAAGCACAACTCCATTCCTCTTTTGCATATTGGCCAGAAAAAAATCACTGATATTGCTCTCTTCAAATTCATATCCGACATGACAATTACATGGAAACTCAAATTGGGACCTTGTCCCAGGCAACTTCATTTGTTGAAATAGATAAAAGTTGAATGATTGAGATAATTTAAGATAGCAGCAGTGAAAAAGACAATTACATTATCACTTTGAACAATCCAAATAAAGCCACACCAATAATTTATTTTTCACAGTTATGAACACAATTACATACAACAAATTCCTTCTAAAAGGTTTTGCAGGAATGTTATAAATTTTGTTCCATCTCAAAATGTAGTTAAAAAGGATGCGGCATCTCATCAATAATTTAATTGGCTAATGCTGCCACATTCAAAACTCAAAGGTGCAAAAGTTTAGTAAGATTTAACCTCCAAATTGCATTGCCCCCGAACCTTTAAAGTCCCAGGTGATATATCATGTGGAAAACAGATATATCTTATGTAGTTTTGAAAATGCTTTCAGTCAAAAACATCTCTTCTAGTTTAATAGCTGCACAAGAGAACAACTAAACTAACATTTTTCCAACTTCAGTTCTAAACCAACCATTTACAAAATTTAAATGGTTTACAAAATGAAGAGCAAAAGAAAATCGACTCACAGTGTGACATCCATTTGAAAATCCAATTCACAAGATTGAGGTGGAGAAGATGCAGGCTAGGAAACTCAATACATTGAAAATGCTTTACTAATCTCTGTGACGTATAAAACTTGTATCAAAAGAAGCTAGAGCAGGAACTTATTAGAAGGCCAAGCAATGGTAGACTGTTTCACTCCAAATTCAGCAGAATATGCAACATACAAAGAATTACACCGGTACTTTAGCAATCTACTCCACTCTATAATAGTACAAATACTGAGCACAACTTAAAAAGTTACTCATTGCTTCATGTCAAGGAACCAAAAAATTTTTCCCCCTCAGTTACCACGTCGCTTGACTTGATAATTTTATTGTGTTTTTGGATGCAATGACTTGTTAAAATGAAAATAGTCAAGCATAACTACAACTTGAGCACAAATGGCCATTAAATTATGTGATCTTCACATGTAGCACATAATTGAATTTGCAATGAATTGCAATGTACCCTCAATGTTCTTGCAACAATGTCCTTAACCACTCTACTTGATTTGAAAATAAAAAGCATGATGTCCATCCTCTTGTTTGCTTGCTAACTCACTTCTATTTACATTTTTCTCTTCTTGCTTTCTCAAAGATTAGTTACAAATAGGACAAAAAGGATTAATAGCAGGGCAGTAGTAGGCAAAAGCCCAAAAAATGAAGGGACACAAGCTGGCAACCTAGCAACAGAATTTCATCAAAACACTTGTTCACAAAAAAAAAAGAAATAGGACAGTATTTCCATGCCCTCATTACAGTTCGTGCATAAAAAATTGGAGCCACTATAGAGGGAAGAGAAAGATGTCAGGAAATGAAATAGGCAACCTTCTTGTCCAAAAGCTTGAAGAAAGCAAGGTTCCATTGGATATCCATTCTTAAACATTATATAACTAATCCTAAGTTTGAGATAAAAAGTGAGTATCTTCTTTCCGTTCCCCTCTTAATAGTTAATACATTCAAAAAAATAACCTAAAGAAAGCAGAACATTCATTAGTCCACGCCAAAAAATACCATTCCTACAATTGCATTAACATGACTACAAGCAGCTCACTGTCTCAAATTATAATCTAAGTACACAGGAGAAAGCATATTACTGGAAAACTCATCCTGTTATTCTCATAATCAGATTGAAGAATTCAAAAAATCACATCTGATATCTAGAAATCAACCACTCAATATTTATAGATTAGTGCTTCAGTATACAAATGCAAGGAATTCACAAACAATCTAGGATGCCAAGAAACGAGCAAATTATATCTCTGCCTTATAACAAGAATAAAAATCCTTACTTTGCAACCTCCTGATTATCCTTGCCAAACTGCTCAGCTGCAAACTAGATAAAATCTCTAGCATAACTATTCTCAAAACAAGTAATATCAAGCCTATTCCTGGGCATGAAATTTGAATCCTTAAAGTACTCTTTATTGTATAAATGCGTCACAAACATTTCCATGTCAGGAGAAAGCTCCTTATAAACCTCCGGATCCTCCATTCTCAATGCTTTCAAATCATTCATCTTTTTTCCATCATCCCTCCCAACCTTATTAGCAAACAACAATGATAAAGATAAACCCACAGATTTTTCCTCGTAGTTTGACAACCCTTTAGTAAGACAATACCAAACATCTTGCAACACGGGAAGAAATGCAGATACCAAAATTGATTTTTAAAAAGCAAAATATGATGCATTGGCTACATGAACAGATGATATATTTGTTTATTAACATCAATAGGCACATTAACTCATCTTGTACTTTCATCTCTCCACCATGCAGTTTAATTTCGTGTTAGATCAGCACTAACCGACTTCAGCTGAAGACAAGTGTTGACTAAATTATGCTAATAAGTACTATAGACTAACAGCTGAAGACAGTTCGTTTCACAAGGGATTGCTAGCTGAAGACCCTTCCTTCCACTTCGGTTCACTCTCACAACTATCTCAATCTCACACCATTGAAAGATTAAATGGAAAATTGGGCCCATAAACTCAAGATTTACCTCACTCGACCTACATTTGATAGAAAATATCTAAATTAGATGGAAAAATTGAGATTATTTACCTCAAATTATGCCGTGACAACCTTAGGTCTTGTTTTCCTCAAGATTCAGTCTTTTAACTCTAGCTTTCCCCCAAAATTCATGGTCATTTTCCTGTGTTCTTGCCAGCAAGCAAGTGCTGCACCGATATAGGGATTTTTGCTCTCTGCGACTCCACTAAATCTGTACAAATCTTTTAGGTAGCTCAAATTAGGGATGAAAATGGTGGCTTAAAGTGATTTTTTGGATAATTTCAGCAAGATGGTAGTGGAGAGAAAAAGAAGATGATAGTGTCTGAAGCTAGCAAGAAGAGGGAAAGAAAGTTTTGTCCAAAATTTTTGCAAGTGTTGTGAGCATTTTTGTTAAACAACAAAGCCAAAATGACGTCATTTCTGCTTCATTTGTTCACCCGCCCGCCTATACTCCTTCAATTTTCAGCTTCCCGCTTCCGTTTTAGCTAAGACCAAAAAATACAGTTTCATCCTCTTTTGTACAAACTATTTGAACCTTTCTTTACAATAATAACACCTTCTCTAATATTTTTTTTTTCTTTCCCCCATCTTTGTATAATTAAGATGTTATTATTTTGAGCTTTTTTAGCTCGCAAGTTGTATCTGGAACTTTATTTGTTACATTAAAACTTCAAAAATTTAGTGTTTTTGGATAATTTTTTTTACTAACGTAGATTTGTTTTTATCTCTATGAAAAAATAATATTCAAAAACTAAAAAGCTTATTAAAAATATGTTTATGATTCAAAAAAATCTTTTAATGCAAATGTTTTTGGTATTAATTTAATAATTTTATCAATTATGTGCGAAATTGTGGTCTGACAAGACCTAACAATCTGTTTAGTTGATCAAATAACTAAAATAGTTTGCTAATACATGCACGAAACACTAAATGTATTTGGTACAAGTACCTATTTATAAACCATAAATAATGTGACTATTGTAATTAATAATAAACTCTAGCCATGCGATTGTCAAGATTTTACTTAATTTCATATTGAATTTTATTGTTCTTTGCCATTATTTTTCACACTATGCTAATCAATAATTTTCTATGTGTTGTCAAGAGAATTAAGTTTGGTACAAGTTATTAGCTAAGTTTGGAACAATTATAAAATATGTATACATTTTTTATTACAATGCCTTCCTCATTTTGCTAATGAAAAACATCGGCTAAAGTGTAAAGGATAGGGTGCCATAATAGAATTAATGAAATCAGTTTATCACATACGAGGGTAAATTGCAAAAGATAAGGTGTCATGATAGAGTTAATGAAATTAGTTTATTACATATGGGATTAAAATGTAAAATTTAGGGTGTCATAATAAAGTTAATAAAATTTAATCATCACATATGAGTCATATTGCAAAAATTTGGGTGGCATGGTAGAGATAATGAAAGTGAGTTAGGAACAAGCACTTTAAACAGTGATGACTAATTGTTGTCACTGACTCTGAATAGGTAAACCCTATTGTGACGACATTGTAAGTTGTCACTGTAGGACCCATTTCAGTGACAACGTTTTTCGAAGTTGTCACAATGGTGATTTTCCGCCGCACCGGCCAGTTGCACGCCACCCATATTATGACGACTAATCCCATGTTGTCACTAATGACGAGTCTACCCTCAGTCAATTATGACGACATCAAAATTCGTCACTAAATTTGCTCAATTGTGACAAGTTTCTCTATTGTCACTGAGAATGTTGTCATAAAAGGCCAAATTTCTTTTAGTGACTTTAGGGGATAATTGTGATACCCCAAAAATTAGGAGGTTGTTTGTAAAGAAAATACTAAAGTGTATTTCTTTGGGTTTGATTTAAAACCTTATTTTGTTTTAAAAGACTAGAAACTCTAAAATTTTAATAAAAAAAACTCTAATTTACTTGTGGCTAACCGGTTTTCTTAAATCCCTCATATTTTAATTGAAACCCTAATTTTAATCACTGGAATTGTAAAATTCCTCACGTTTTTCTTAAAAATGCCTTTTATTTGGAAATTATTCATTTATTATGGCCCTAATACCCAATCATTCCTCAATAGGTGCAAATGAACCTAGGAAGTAGGGTTTCACTTTTCGTTTCCAAGTTAAGAGCGAATTAGGGTTTCACGTTTTCCTGTAGTATGATTATTCGGTACGGAGTGAGGATCAAATTTGATAGGTAAAAGTGATTTTTGGATGAAGGAATACTATATGACTAGAAGTGATAATAATAAGTTAGTGATTATAAGCTAAAAGTCCTAGTATACGCGATTTAAGAGAAATCGCGTCAAATCGACGGGTATCGATCACTACCGATTGAACCCACCACTTGACCACCACTTCCTTACCACCACATACCCCTGATATTTTTGCAAAATATCCCCCCCCCCTCATACTCATCCATATGGCCAAAATTTGTGGCCAAAAATGCAAGGGAAAGAAAGAGAAATTTGCATGGCTTTGGTGGTGACAAGTGTCACCACCCTATGGCTCTTTGATTAATTGTTTTTCCTTGTTCTTTTATCCTTCATTTCAGCTTATTTTCCTTCATTCTTTCTGTTTTTGGCCAAGCAAGGGAGAGAGAGAGAGCAAGAGAGAAAAACCTTCAATCCATCTTGAATCCAACCATTTGAGTGCAACCAAGGAAAACTAAACCGATTATTCACTAGGTGGAAACTTGGGAAGCTAAGGGAACCAAAAATTTCAAGAGGAGGTGAAGTATTACTCTTGAAATCCCTTTTGTTGAGGTATAAGGTCTGACCCATGGCTTTGGTTCTTTTATTTTTGTTTAAGTTGTTATATAACTCATGTTTTGGTTAGATTAGTAGCTATACAAGTTGTTGTGATGATTTTGGGGTGATGTATGTAAGCTAGGGTATGACTGATTTCCTTCTTATACTTGTTGTAGGAGTGGTATATGATGTATATAGGCTTGTATAAGAGGTTGTGGTAGTGATTGAATCAAGAAAATGAAGAGATTGCCCTTGAAATCCCAAAATTCCAGATTTCTGGAATTGTATGCTTCAGTTCTGTCCGGTTTCAGTGCCCTATGTTAGAGGCCGAATTAGGCTTGGAACAAAACATGAAAGTTGTAGAGAATGATATTTTATAGATTCCTACAAAATTTCATATCAATCAGAGCGACGTAGCCTGTGAAAAAAATGAAATACCCCTGCTGCCCTGTTTCTGTCCGAAAATGAAAATCAGCCTCTGTAAGTGGTTAGTTTGACCAGGAATATTACCGAATTGGTTGATGATGTCTTCTTAAGAATTATATCCTTGTATCTCAGCTTTCAAATGGATTTGGAATTACCTGAATTGGAGTTGTGTGTGCTGAGATATGAGTGAATAAAGCAGGACTGCTAGTTGATTTCTACAGTGAATTTCGAACTGGAAAATCTGGAGTTGTTTTGGTAAATTTGACCTAGTTAGGGTGAGAACTGGACTGAGTGTCTTCATAAAAGTTGTAGGTCTTTGTCTTAGCTTTTCAACGCCTCCAATAACGCCTTAAACGGACTTTGGTAGCCTGCAATATGGCCATTTAAAGGTAGTACAGTTAATTAGCCGATTAGTTGGAACTTGGTTCTGGGAATTGGGAATTTGACTAGGTTACACTGGAATTTGGACTAAGTGGTCTTCATCAAAATTGTATTCTTCTGTCTTAACTTCGAAACGGTATAAATTACATTCCAATCTGATAAGCGTAGTTTCGGATGTGTCCGTTACGGAAAACCCGTCAAATCTGTCTTTTGTTAAATCTCATTTCCGCACATGTTGTTAACTTGATTTTGTACTCATATGACTTTGAGCCTATTGAATGGCTATTGTGATGAATTTATATTGTGTATAACTTTGGGATTGGCTGAGGAAAATAATGAAGCCATAAATGGCTGGAAAATTAGGTAAACACAAAGGGCGTGCTGCCCAAATTTTCGCTCGAGGGCTAAGTTTCTACTTGAACTTGTATATTTTCGTTTGGCAAATACTATGACCGTTTTCCATCTTAAAACATGATCCTTCTTCAATTGGAAACTCCAAATGTTTATTTACTCTTACCCAAATAAAAAGGAGTGGTTTAGGGTTTTCTTGGGTATTTTGTCCTCCCTTTTACATGAATTTCATTAAGACATTTAGTCTATAATATCTACTTGAATATGAGATGATTTTGAACCACATAAACAATCTCGAAAACAATATTTCTTAGTCTATATAGTTGGATTCTGATATGTCTTTGGTTCAAGTGTTTTCCATTGGAAATTTTATACCCCTTTTTGTTTGGTTTTGCGTTTAGTTTATGAAACCCTAGCTATTTCCGTCCACCGGTCCAAATGCCCTCGTTTCACTTTAAAGTCATTTCTATACGTTTTATTCATCAATTATTGGGTTTCTTCGATTTCACCTAACTGTTTGTGCTAGATAGACTGTAATATTCTTTCTCATTTACTCTTAGGTTTTCTCGATGACTGAGGTAATATCCGGAAGGATATTTGCACGTTGTTTTGTATAAATAGGTGAGTGTTCCTTGTTTGCTATATGTTTCTTGACTTCATGACTTGTGTTCTTGTTTGATAATGTGTTAAGTGCTTTCAAGGATTTCCAAAACGAGTTTTCTAGGCGAGCGTGTACTTTACCGCGCTCGACCTAAATGAAGCGTGAAATTTTCAATGATTTAATGATTGCTACATTAGTTGCGCATGATGAAAGCCTTTTGGCTGAACTGGGCCCTGCCCTTCGTTACCGATCAACTCAAGCCAGAAGCGGACTTGGTCGGGCGATATGGTGACCCTAGGTGAATTTGGTACACTCGAGTATTACCTTGTAATCTGGTGGAGCCTGGCCAATTTCCAGGAGGGGGTCAACGAAACGAAAGAACGAACGAGGGTTTTATTTACCAAAAATGCATTTTATTTAAATGACCGGAGGAATAAAGGGAATGATAGGAGAACGAACGAACGAACGAATATATGGCTCCCTGTGAGCCCGTATCCTTTTAATGAATGTGTTTATCGCTTTATTTTGTATTTGTATCTTGAATTATTGGTTATATGTAATGAATGCATTGAACTTCTTGTTGCTTGTGTTCGGAACCTCACTGAGCTTTTAACTCATTCCTTTAGTTTTGTTTTCCTTAACAGGGGACGGCGAGCAAGGACGAGAGCTCGGTAGAGTCTAGCCTAGACTGGTTTCTTTGGTTTTGTAATGGTTCTCGCCCTAGTGCTCGGCACGGGCTGGATGTATGGTGAATTGAGAACTTTTGTATATTCGATGTTTGTACTCCCTTTTGAGATAGTGATGTACATAAGTTTTGCTTTAAGTTTTGGATCGTCGTTATATTTATTCTTGTGGATTTATTCTGGTTTTGTTTGAGGATTGAAGTGAACGACTGAGTCCCGGCGAGAGCTGGGCAGGCGGTCCGCTGACCCCTTTAGTTCGCCTTAGTGGGAGGTGGGGCTGTCACAATAATCCATATTTTGGCCAACCTCAATGGAGGTAAATGTAATTAACCGAAAAAAACCATCATGATACAAACGGCACCAACCGTGTGATGCAACCCGTACAGAAAGGCTTGGATCTAGAAGGTAGAGACTCACGTTGAAGACGACGAACGCAGCGGATCACCTAAACCCGTTGATCACGTGGTCAACAAACCTCGGTATTTGTAGAAAACGCCACAATCTAGCGCGGTCCTAGACTGATAAGTCAATTGAATACCTAAGATATAAATCTAAGATATTCAAGGTGCTTCAATGAAGCTTGAGAGAACTCTCAATGTAATTTTATTAATCGTCAAAAACTGCATGTAAACAACGACTTAAGGCTATTTGTAGCCCTCACTAAAAAAACCTAACAAAGCTTGTAAAAAGTTGAAGGAAAAGCGGCCCGCCCTTGGGCTTCCCTTTGGGCCGCCACTAGCCCAAAAGCTCCGGGGGCGTTACCCCCTAGCCCCCACCAGGGGCGCGTCGTAACAGCTCAGCGTAGGGACTACAAAGGTGGCCCACATGGCCCAGCCTATGGCGAAAGACTGACAACGACTAAGGCCCAACCCATAGGCATGTTGAACCTCTTTATTACACTCTACTAACTGATGAAGGGCCATGGGCCCTTGGCCGAATCTTGGGTAGCTAATCCTCTTGTATGGCTGCGAGTAAGATCACATCTCTAGCTTCGTTGAGGCCCTCAATAGCCTTTGGCTCTCCACTGGTCGCTCGGGCTGCACGAACCAATATTTGTAGTGCTTCATTCAATCTCTTTGCGCGGGCTCGTGTCATAGGCCCCAATGGCACCTTCACTTGCTCCACTTGGATAGCTCTCTCGACCTCCTCATCACATCAACACTATCACCCTGTTCCTCTTCCTTCTCCTCCACCACTACCCACCAACCCATACTATTGTACATCCCACTACTGCCACCTCTTTCATCCGCCTTCCTCCTCTCCCCACCCCCTTTGCTCCTTTTCCTCCCCCTTTTGCTCCTCTTCCTCCTCCCCTGAACTTGGGCTTGGTCTAGATTGCAAGCTGATGCTATTTTCTTGGTTATAGGATAGTCCTAAGTATAGTCAAAAGACTCAAGTTTCGGTGCTCTATCTTGCAACTTGGATCTGGAGTGTCTTGCTATGGTACTTAGATCACTTGTGATCTTGCTACTTCTTGATTATGTAGAGGAAGAGTTTCATTGAATCCTTAATCAGCTGCAATAAGATATAAACTTTCTAATAGTTTGATGTTATAATCTCGAGGACATTTGCATTGCAAAGTGCTAACACTTTTGCAAGTTAAATACCTTTTTATTTGGAGTTGCTATCTTAGATATTCTCTTCACTGGTTAAAAAGTCATGGTTATTTTAATTCATAAAATTAGTCTAATATGTAGTTAAGAAGTCATGGTAGGGGAGGAGAGACGGAAGTGGTAGGAGAGGCGGTAGAGGAGGAGAGAGGAGAGAAAAGGTGGTGGAGGATGCTATTGTGTTAAGAGGTTGGATGGGGAGCTAAGTGGTGCAATTTGCAGGGAAAAAGTTTTGAGTAAATTATTTTCAGACTTTTTTGCCCTTGAAACTTATACTTACAGGTCATTTCCCATTGATTTAGCGAGAATGACCAAAAAACTCGTTTTAAGATGTTAAGTAACTTTTTGACCAAAAAAAAAAGTTCAGTTATCAGACCTTGCCATTTTAGATAATTTAGTGACCATTTTTTCCATTTACTCTTTAATAAAACCATCATGCATTATGTTTGGACATGTAACTTATGTTTTAATACTAATTGCAAAACTTTTATAATGGTTATAACATCTATATATTTTTTATTAATCTAATCTTTATACGATTAATGTCTATAATATAATAGTTATATTTATAATATATATATATATGTCAAAATACACTAATGATTGAAAACTTAAATTATAGCTTTGTGATTCTTATCTTCACCTGCCTATAAATAGAGGTTCATAAGGTGTATTTTAGACAAATTTACAGCTATCTTTCTAACTCTAATTTTTCCTTGGGATTCTTGTGATATATTTTCCACTACTACTAAATTCTACAAACAAAATAGCTATTTGGTCAAAGTAAGATGTTGGGAGAAGTTTTTACTTCTGTAGATTGGGCGAATCAAAGAGAAGTAATAACCTTGAGCTGGCCTATTGTATCCTAGAGGCGATGCGCTAGAACTTTCTGCACTGAAATTAAAACAATTCTGTAGAGACGAATTATAATTAAAATGTAGGGATGCAAATTGTCTTAAATAGAACATCATTAAGCACCTCAAACCTACGTTTTTTTTTAGTTGTTGCTTCTTTCTTCGTGGTTGTGAAGCTTGAAGATTTGAAGATTTTGTCTCCCCTATGCCAATAACTTTGAAGGATAAAAAGCTACATTATTATGTAATATTGAGGTAAGATGAATATATTTAATTTTCTTAGTTGAATTTAACTTGGAAAAAAATATTATAATAACTTTATAGTATTTGGTCCCAGAACAAAGGATTTTAAGAAGATTAATGTTTCTATTGAAAATGCTACACTTCTAGATTTGAACTAGTAGTCACACTATAGAATAATTTTAGTGTGTCTTCTCTATGTATGTGCATGAGAGTTGATAACACTATATTAAGTAAGTGATTGGCTGATATCACTAATAATGCTCATGAAGTGCAACTTTAATAATGTCTAGAATTCATGTTATAGCATTTTAGGTTTGTAGGGAACTCAATGAACATAAATTAGATTGAGTGGCACGCCAACATATCTGGACAAAATTTAGAAATATGATGTTGGATAAGCATAGTCATGTTGATAGTGAATCCGTATCTGGACTATGCAAATCTTCATTCACTATATGAATAATAATAGTTATGGATCGAGGCTAAAAAAGATAAAAAAAATTTCTACTGTGTATTTTTTTTTTTTTAATGGCAAAATGAAGCAAGTAACTTCTTTGATCAATAGACTCTATTCAATGTATTCAATATGCTTTTAGTATAGGTATTCCCGCAAAATTTGAGTATGCAAAAAAGCAACTAAAAGGTCAAGAACAAATTTATCAATTTAACTAATTCCAAATTTAATGGGTACAACTCTGGATCGAAAAGTCAAGAACAAATTAATTTTTTTTCTCAAGAAAGCAAAAGTAGCCCCTTGATTCCTTCTCTTTTTCTACCACAGATTTAGGGACAAATTAGGGGCAAATCTACCAACAATAATTTGATAATTTATAGAGCATCTATCAAAACTTTTACGAGGGAACACTTGATTGTAGATCTTGAAAGAAAATGTCTCTCGATCTATGGACGATTTGAAGATGTCAGAGCACTTGAACACATGACTTAGCAGATCTGGAGGAATAATGTCTCTTGATCCACAAAGAAACTGTGCTTTAGCAGCATTTGAGATTTTGGATATATCTTCAGGGAAAAAATCTAGCTATCAATCTTTTTGACATAACCATTTAAAATTTTAGTTGCAATTGAGGATTTGACGAATTTGAAGAACTCGAACATCTTCCTGAACTCCAAGAAACTTGATGGATTTGATGATGACTTCAAGTATTTGACGGGTCCTGAGGATTTGATATCGAAGGACGCAGATCTGTTATTGAACTCCGAAGATTCGATGAACTCCAATGATTCAAGAGTTGAGGCACATCGATGCCCTAGACAAACTCGAGCACTTGAAGGATTTGAATAATTTGAATATGAATAGGGCTCCAATTAGACAAGTTGGTCCATTTGAATATGAATAGGGTCCAATGAATATGATTAATATGGATCAACTTGTCTAATTGGACCCTATTCATTTTACGTCTAACTTTCACTTGGGCCAAAATTTAGTAATGCCCACACTTCAAGATTTGTTGAGAGCTAGCTTGCTAAACATCGGAGGCGAGCCTTGAAGTTGTTGAACTTTCCCCTAAACAGGCGTTCCTTAGTTTAATTTCCTTAATGTAAGGCCCGAAAATGTTAGGCGAAGTCCGCCATTGGAATCCATATGCATGAAACAATTAAAGCTTGGAAGAACTTTGGTCTATGGTGCAACAAATGCACGTGATCAACACCTTGAACTTTCGATTCAACGAGAGAAGAAATTTCCACGTTGAAAATTTCTTCCTTTTCAATTGAAAGATCAGAATACTTCCTTCAAATGACTAGTCTAGTTTTTTTTTTTCTTTTTCAATCAACTACTATCAAGAGTTCAAGACCGCTTTGAATTTTCTTTTTCTTCCTTACCCTCCTTCAAGGCTGCAATTATGGAAAGAAAATATGCAAAACTTCCTCTTCTCATGACCATGTTTTCAAACTCGGACAGAACTGGTAGGTTCAATCGATGGAACTGGGAACCGAAGACTTGTCCAGTCCGAGTTTGTTCAAAAACTCGGGTGACAAAGATCCGGTCAAAACCCAGGTTTGACCAGAAACTTGGAACCATCGGGAAAACCCAGTTCTTTTTGAGCATCCAATTTCTGCTATTTCTACCCGAATTTTTTTCTAACATCCAATTTCTGCTATTTATCTCCCAAAATTTTCAGTATGGATATCAATCCTTGAGTGCAGAAGCGATGGCAACAGCAATGGTATAGTCACATATGGCTGTTCCAGCACAAATATTGAAAGATCTAAAGTTAAAATTAAAAGAATTGAGAAAAAAAAAGAAGAGAAGTTCATGATTTTTCATACTGTGTTTAGAAATCATTTATGGTTGAACCACGTTTTCCTATGGTAGAACCAGCTTCAGCATTTGATGTGAGACCCCGAAAATTTTCTTATTTTCTAGGCATTTATTTTAGGTTTTGGGCTTAATTTTAGTGTTTTCTTTAATGTGTGCATTTTCTGGGGATTTTTATGAGAAATAGGAATTTTAAATCATTTTCCTGAAATAAAACATTTTCTGTGGTAATAGGGGTGTACAGTGGACGTGGGACCTACTAGTGCGGTTGGTGCAAAAAAATGGGTTGGAGGAAAAGTTTACATACGGAGATTTTATTATCTTGTATTATGAGCTAATTAGAGGTTAGCTAGTGTAATTAAGTATTGGAAGACAAAGGAATGAGATAAACACAAAAAGGGCCACTTGTCATAACCCTAATGGAAGTTGGACTTTTGACTACTTTCTTTACCTTTCTTATTAATCAATTTTGACCCAAAAATCCCCTCATTTTCTCCTCCTCTTGGCCGAACATCCTAGAGAGAAGAAGAGAGAAAACTTCCAACCTTTGTTCTTCATTTCTTGCCAAATCTTGAAATTCAACTGTTAATCTTTCAAATTTCTCCACAAAAGTGAGTTGAGAGGTGAGTTTAAGAGGATTGGTGGAGCCTTTTGGGAAGAACAAGCCCTAGCTATCTTGTTTCTTGAGGTTACAAAGGTTAGTGGTTAGGAAATTGTCCCTTTGTTGGTTATGATGTGAAATTAGTAGAGGTTGGTAGTTAAAGATGCAATTTTGTGGAGTATTTCATGAATTATGGTTGTGTTGTCTAATTTTCCTATTTATTGGGAATTTTTCTGTTTTATATAGTTTCTTATGGTTAGCTAAGGTATGATAGCCTTATATTGGATAATTTAGAGCTTCTATGTGTTAATGGTGGTTAATTGCGGAAAATTTCCGCTTTTGTAGGAAAATTCCAGATTTTAGGGGTTTAAACATTTCCATTCTTCCCGGTACTGTTTCTCCTAGTTAGAGGCTGAATTGACTGTGACGCCCCGAAAAGTATAAGTGTGAGAACCCGTACTTTTCCCATTTTCTAGGGTTTTATTTATTTAATGGCTTGTTTTCTGCGTTTTCTTTAATAGGGAAATTTTCTAGATATTTTTAAGGAGCAGATATAGTTTTTGGATGATTTTTCTAGTATCAAATAGGTTTTGAGAAATTAAGAGTATATATCGGACGTGGGACCCACTAGTGCGAAAGTTCGGAAAAATTCGGCCAATAAGGTTAAGTTCCGGATACTGAGTGTAATTTATCGGGTGTTAAGAGATAAGTGGAGGATGAGATGTGATTGATGTGAGAGGAAACAAAAAGATAGAAATACATTTAATGAAGTGACACGTGTCACTTTGTGAGTGGTTGAAGCCTAAGACAACTATTCACCCTTTTTGACTTTTTGCAATTGAGTTAAATATCTCACTAAAATTCACTCTTTTCTTCTCCGCCATGGCTGGTTCTCTCTTGAGCAAAGAAGAAAGAAACTCTTCAACATTTTAGCTTCCATTTAGCTCAAGCTTCCAAAAACAATCACATATACTAGTTTCTACTCCATAAAATCCCTCCATTAGGTGCTAGTAAGTTGTTTGGTGAAGTTTTTAAGGAAGCTAAGGTGTTCTACAACTCCTTCTCTCTTGTTTACTAGGTAAGTGGTGATTACACTTCCTCCTACACTTAATGATGCTTAATTTGTGCCTAGTGGTGGCTAAAGTGCTGAAATTTGTGGTTTGTTTCTTAATTTGAGATGAATTGGTGAAATTTTTATTTTATTGAGGAATTTTCTGGTTTAATGTGATCATGATGTTGTGGTTATTTATGATGGTTGGTAATGAGGGGTTATGACTCTAGTGGATGTAAATGATTGGTAATTGCAACCAATTTTGGGTTTGGAAGGAATTTGAGGAAGTTAGGGTTTCATAACCCCCTTTTCTGTCCGGTTTTGGATCATATGGTTAGAGACCGAATTGGCCTTTGATTAAAACATGAAAGTTGTAGGTATTTATGTTTTTTAGGTGCCTGTAAAATTTCAGGGTAATTGGAGTAGTGTAGAATGAGATATGTCGATTTTACTGTTGCTGTTCTGGGTTGATCAGAATGTGCGAACTGCGCTTGTAATCGTCTGTTTTGACTGGAATTGTTTTGGATTTGGATGTTGGTGTCTTCTGATGAAATGTATCTTGATGGCCTAGCTATCATATGCCTTTGGAATTTCTGCATTTGGACCTGTATAGACTAAGTTGTACTGATTACAGCATAGTGTGATTTGCAAACCTGCAATTACGGTTCTGGTTTGGTATTTGGCATATTTGACTTAGTTTTGCTGGGATTTGGACTGAGTGACCTTCTACATTGTTATAGCCCTAGTTCTTAGCTTCGAAACGGTGGGTCTTCGACCTCTATCCGATACTCGATGTGCCTTTGGTACCATTACCGCAAAATGACGTCAAAACTGTTTTTCTGGTTTTGAGTTTAACTTTCATTTCCGAACTTTTCCCTATCTTGACTTGTCTTGGTACTACTTGGAGCTTGCTGGATGGTTATTGGATGAACTTGTTGTTGTGTGTGTACCTTTGGGTTGGAATGAGGAAATAATGAAGCCATGATGGCTGGAAAAGTTAGCAAATTCAGGGGAAGTGCTGTCCGAACTTTGAAGGGATTTGTTTGCATTGAGTTTGTGATCTAAGATTTGGATTTGAGCAAGGCAATGTTATATGCTGGATGATTTCTGAGCCGTGGAGGTGAGTGACCCTAAACTATTTCCAAAGTACTTGTGAAACGTTTCTTGCATTATTTACTTTTGAACTGTTTCCAAAGTTACTTCTGAACTGTTTCCAAAGTTACTTTTGAACTGTTTTCTTGCATATCATGCGTGCTTATATGAGAGCGTTCCTTGTTTGATATATTTCCTTGACTAATTGGCTTGTTATTATGGATTGATAATGTATTAAGTGCTTTCAATGATTGTTAAAACGAGTTTTCTGGGCGAGTGTGTACTTTATCGCACTCAACCTAAATAAATGTGAAATTTTCATGATTAATGATTAAATGCTACTTGCGCATGAATGTAAGCCTTTTTGGGCTGAACTGGCCATTGCCCCTTGTTACCGGTCGTCTCGAGCCAGAAGCGGACTCGGTCGGGCGATTAGGGACCTGGGTGAACATTTGGTATACTCGAGTATTACCTTTGAAGGTTGGTGGAGGTTGGTGGAAAATAATGCAATTTCAAATGAAGGACAGGAGAACGAATGTATCCTTTGCACGAATGTTACTATCGGTTTCCATTGTACATGTTTCTTGAATTATTGATACTCCATATTTAATGTTTTGTAAATGTTGAAATTGTTTCTGGACTTATCATTTGATTTGAATTGAACATCATTGAAATGAACTATGGTTAAACCGATTTGATTACTGATTTTACTGGTTACTCGCTGAGCTTCTATCTCACCCCAAAAATGTTTTATTCCCCTCTACAGGGCTCAAGGCGAAGGAAGGGCTTGTAGTGTTTATTCGTGGATTATCTCATGTATGGATTGAACTTGGATTTCCTTTTGTGTACTGGTTCATATTGGGATTGTATTGAATGTTTAGAATTGATTGGATGTGTAATAGTCTAGTTTTGGACTTCCTCTTGTATACTAATTGTGATCAAGGATCAGAGTGGCGCAGTGGAAGCGTGGACGCTTCGCTTTTGATATGTAAAGTTTTGGGATATTTGATTTTTATTTGAGATCGTATTTTGTATTTAATTGAGGTTTGTAGTGAACGACTGAGTCCCGGCGAGAGCCGGGCAGGCGGCCCGCCGAACCCTCTGGTTCGCCTTAGGGGGAGGTGGGGTCGTGACAGAATTGACCTTGGTGTAAAACATAAAAGTTGTAGAGAATGATGTTTTATAGTTGCCTGAAAAATTTCAGTTCAATCGGAGTAACGTAGCCTGTGAAAAGACTGAAATACCCCTGTTTCTGTCTGAAACTGATAATCAGCTTGTGTAATTGGTTAGTTTGACCAGGAATATTACCGAATTGGTTGTTTGTGTCTTCTTAAGAATTATAGCCTTGTATCTTAGCTTTCAAATGGCTTTGGAATTACCTGATTTGAAGTTGTGTGTACTGAGATAAGAGTGAATGAATCAGGACTGCCAGTTGAATTCCGCGGTGAATTTCGAATTGGAAAATCTGGAGTTGTTTTGGTAAATTTGATCTAGTTAGAGTGAGAACTGGACTTAGTAGTCTTCATCAAAGTTATAGCTCTCTGTCTTAGCTTCGAAACGGTGTAGATTACGTCCCAATCCGATAAGTGTAACCCCAGTTGTGTCCGTTCCGCTAAATGATGTCAAAACCGTCTTTTGGTTTTAGGGCATAAACTTCATTCCGGATTCTCCCTAGCTTGGTTAGGCACTTATACGTTCTATTGGGCCTTATTTTTTTGTAGGGTGT
The DNA here is from genome assembly GCF_036785885.1 of Coffea arabica. Taxonomy (NCBI): domain Eukaryota; kingdom Viridiplantae; phylum Streptophyta; class Magnoliopsida; order Gentianales; family Rubiaceae; genus Coffea; species Coffea arabica. Next base: position 33,178,282 of record NC_092328.1, read on the forward strand.
GGATTTTCTTTTACTCGTATTCGAGTCTTAATTGTGATGTTCTTGTTGTATAGGTCGTACCGGTGCTTCGACGCCCATGCTTGAAGCTAACTTGTGACCTTGTTTACTTACCTTGGTGAGTGTACCATTATATGGTCTACTGCTTCATTCGTTGATTATACTTGCTATGTGAACTTGAATGGTTTGAATGAGACGAGGGTGTACTTTATCGCTCTCGATCTCTTATCTATATTCCTGTTACTGTCAAAGTGTGAAATTGTCTACATGTATGTTTTCACATGGCTGAGGGCTTTGCCCGACAACTTAACTGTGCTATCTGAGCTCATACCCCATTGGTCCTTAATCGAGTCGAGTCGGCCAGGGCTTGGGCGAATCGATAATGGACCTTGGGTTCACTGTAGTCGAGTGGAGTGTTAACTCCTCGACCTTATGGTATACTCGAGTATTACCCTCTCTGTTACTGTGAGGTGTTCGGGCCCGGTAAGGGGGTGACCGGTGGAAGGGATATGGAGTAAAGTGGGGTTCTACGGAATGTTCTTCGCTTTAAAGGTTGACGGAGTGTCAACGGGTTGGTGATCAAGTGCGGCAAGTGGAAAGTGGCTCTTGAGAGCCAATTGTATCCTTTTATATTGACTTGTTGTGTTTATGAGCTTTAGGGTCACTATGTGATAACATGTGGTTACTGGTGTGTCTTGTTGGTACCTCACGAGCGTAAGCTCACCCTCGTTACTTTGTTTTCCTTACAAGGAATAAACTTTTGAGATCTATGATGTGGTGAAGCCGAGTTGAGCTAGTTTCCATATATTTTTTTTTGTATAACTCCTCGATAGTTGGGAAATCCCTACATGTACTTGGATCCAACATTTCTTTTGGAATGTAAATTTGTAATTATGCGTGTATAAAAGTGTTTGGTAATGTTCATGTGCGGCCCCATTTTTTTTCCATTTTCGTTTCGTGACTTTGATTTATTTGAGCGCGCTAAAATATTCTGGAACGTTTTAGATTATGTTTAATCGTCTTTGTAGTCCTGGTGAGAGTTGGGCAGGCAGTCCGCTAACCGCTTTGGTATGCCCTAGGGGAAAGTGGGGCTGTCACATTTGACAGAAGAAACTTAATGTGAGTTGATGATATTCGCCCAACTAAAAAATAGTGATGATGATTTTCATGTGGTAAATAGAAGAAGAAATGCAAAGATACAGAAGTGTAAAAGGGGCAATAGAAAAAAAAAACAGAAGGAGAACTGCATCAAGAGAAGAAAGGACAAGGACAGGATGGAGAGAACACGGCCAATGAGATCATGAGGGAAAAAGAACGGAAAAACTAGGGAAATCATCTTTGGGGTTTCAAAGTTTTGTCAATTTTATGGTTTGACCCCTAGAGTGATAGAAAACTGTAAACACGCCTAAAATTTTTTATAATTTATATCTTCTATCCTAAATTCTAGTATTATTTTTCAAATAAGTTCTCTAATTTAGTTCTAAACTTATTGAATATGCATTAAATTATATAGATTGCTACTTGATTGTATTACTTTATTTGTTTTTTCTTGTAAAATATCTTAGAAATATCAAATATACATGAACATACCTTTCTCAAGATTATTCCATTTTTAGAAAATTTACATAGCATTTTAATTTTTAAAATTAAATATATTTATGATATCATGATGACATCACCTGATTCTTAGATGAGTTCGACCCTGATCAAATCCATTGACCCCTCAATCCTAATCTTGACCAAGTCATTGTCCGGTTCAAGTTTCAAAACATAACTCATAACTAGATGTCAAGGCTTCACCTTTTTATGTTGAGCTAACTTCCGGAAGAAAGAAAAAAAAAACCAATTCCCCTTTGGAAATCTTACATAGCGACCTAAGAAAGCCCGTCCCCAGTCCTCTTGCAATACAACATTCCATATTATTTCAGACCCAAATCAAAAATTCCAAAGCTGGAACATTCCCCAAGCCGGAACATTCCCCAAGCCTTAGACTAACTTATGGCAACAGTAACATCTTTTGCTAACTTCATAGAATTCAAGACTTCCCATACAAGTCGCACGCAATTTTTGAAGGCTGCTAACCTTACTTGGATAATTAACAAATTTTGTAACTTTCACAATATTGCAGAATCTTCAGCCACCGACAAACCACTTGCTTAAAGGGGAAAACTCAACGTTCAACTCATCAGATTCACAACTTCAAGAAAACACACTTCCCAGAAGGAGAGAGGCAGAAAATCGAAAGATTGAGAAAACCGATCCGATTCGATCTGAATAATCCAAGTAACAGAACCAGTTTTAACAGAGAGGCAGGTCATGGGTTGGGTTTTTTAGTTATAGGGTTGGGTTTCTTAGTTATCGGGTTGGATCGCAGTTCATATCTTCATCAACAGCAAGTACCCAACCCGGTCCATATGTAAGGGTACAATAGTCTTTTTGTCATAAGCATTAACACTAACTGGTTGCATTTCTACTTGTTTGAACTTTGCTGTTGAATACCTTCTAGTTACTGGGAACTTGGCATTAGGACTGTAAATTGAACCAAGCAATTTGGAACTCAAGTCGAGCCAAAGTCGTTCAAGTTTATTGGTTTAGATGTCAATTCTAACCCGAACATAATTTCAAGATCGAAAATATTAACAAACTAATTACAATTTTCGTGTTATTCGATTCGATATGTTCAAAAATGTTTCATAAAAATATACCTATAATTTTCTTCTTTAACTCCACTTCTTTTCTTCCCATATATTGCTTATTTTCTAAAATAGCAAGCATATAATCACATCTCTGATTCATCGTAATAGATTTCTTGAATATCAGAGAGCAAAAATTAAGGGAAAAAAATAATAAATTAGGGTGAATGATCACGGATTAGTAGACAAATTGATTGCTTATTATAACTTGTAAGTTTAGAAGATTGTGCAATTATGCAATTTAGAAAATTGTGCAACTTTTGTTTTGTCTTCAAATTTTGGAAATACAAACTAGTAACAATAAGTCACCAAATAAGTTTTTATTGTATGTGCTTATATTTTGACAAACCAAACCAAGCTTTTCATGAACATACGTCTGAAAGTTCAAACCAAACTTAATCAATTTCTTTCAAAAAATTTTCAAATACATGCCAAATTCAAACATTTATTTTAATCTTTGAGCCAATCCTGAACATACTTCTATTTGATTAATTGAGGCTTATTTTTAGCCCTACTTGGGATGTTATCATTAACTATTCTTTCTCGTGAATCTTTGCAATTTGAAAATTGTGGTGATGTAACGTAACAGTTTTGTGCTACTTAAATGGTGATGTGATGATATTTATTAACTCAAAATGATTTGGATTCTCATTTACGGACTAGTCTAGTCAGGAATGGATACTTTGGGTGCTGGACCAATTGATTCTGTAATATTTTGTTGCTTTTTTTTTTCAAGCATAGGGTTCCGTATTCGTGGACTTTGAACCAGTATGAGCGCCCCGGAGTCTGGACACCCGTGTTTGTGGAGCGAATCATGGTTCAAATTTTTGGCAAATTGATAGGACTAGAGCGGGTCACTTTTCCCTTCTATAGGACAGTACTTGATTCATAAGCACCTTTATCTGCCGACGGTTATATCAGTGATCCTTGACCGACAAATTTTTCGAGTTGCTGAATATTGTGGGTTTCAAAACCTTGGTTTTTATCTATTATTTTAGATAGACAAACTTTGTATTTCTAAAATAAGACAAAAACACACTTGCCAAACAGATCTTTAATTATTATGTTTGAATATTTGAAGTCATTGAGTCACTAAATCTCACAAAAACAATAACATTGTTCTTTTTAGCACTCTAAAACCTTTTCTATAACCTCACAAAGCTATTTCATGGTACTCTTTTCATCACACTAGTTATAGGTTTCCATAATTACACAACCTTTTAAGTTTTAGAACCTATTATGCACTCAATAAATAATTTATTTTGTGAATTAATGTTTTTATTTATATTAGTGAAAAATTGAACTTTTTTTGTTTCTTGGAATTTAAACATCTATTTTACTAAAAAATAAATATTTGATGAAACATATGAGTCCAAGGAAGTACACAAAAATAAACTTCTCTCTTTTTGGTACAAACAATGATCATCCTTCATTTAAAGATTTATCGTTGGCTCACTATAGACACTTAGTTAATTTCGCGCATAGTTATTAAAAAAAATTGCATTATTAGCCTTTTTATTCTACTAAATCACTAACCAACGATTATGTATGTCTCGAATAAATGAGAAAATAGGAAAAGAAAGTGCCAAACATAAGAACATGTTCACAAAAATCAAAATTGCATGAGATTATAGAAACATCAAAAAGCAAATAGCAGAGAATTGATTTGGTGAATTGATCATCAATGCATCATATTGCATTGCCAAATGCATGAAATTTTTTTGATAAAGCACTTCAATTTTGCCTGTACAAAACACAAGATGATTACTCATGGAAATCAAAAGAAAAAGACAATACGAATAAAACAAGAAAGAAAAGGAAAACTTACGCAAATATAAGAAACTCTTGTCAAATTTGGACGTTTTGTCTTTGTCCTGTTCGTCTTCTCTAGGTTGCATGATCTTTCATTTTGATTATAATCTTCTGTAGCTATTTTCTCATAGCTCCATTGCCTGCTTGTTTGATTAAGTGGAAAAGGATGCGATAACCCAATCTTGTTAAAAGCTGGTGACCATCTACATTTCTGTTAAATGGCATATACTTATTGTAGTCCATATTAGTAACAGCCTCACATAAGTGTAATCTGTGCAAGAACCAATTCTTAAACTTGAGGAGGGTCTTATTCTTAGTGAAGTTATGAGATGATTTTATCCATAAACTTTTGAGTATCACAATGTAGAAGTTACGAGATCACTATTACTCTTGACACAAAATTTTTGCAACTTTTTTTGACAAGTATTATGATGGGTCTAAGGTTAAGAACCTGAAAATTAGATGTCTTGGGTTCAAATCTCCCTTCCTTCTCCCCGCTTCTTACTTAAATTCAATCCGTCCCTTACTGAAAAAGATATATATAAGAAAAAGTAGTATATCGTGTGAATTTTGAAATCCTAGACATGCCAAATTTGAAGAAATAGATTTAAACAAAAATCCAAAAATACCATTAACTCCCAACATAAAATTTATTAAGTTCCTTGGTTTGAAATAAAAATGAAGAAAAAAGGTTGTGTACCTTTTGTTGTTTTCGTAGTGACTTGTTGGAAGATCCTTGAGATGGTTTACTATTGGCAGATCTGAGTTTATGTGTGTAATTAAGGAGCTCTGCACGACGGTCATATCCTTGAGTTGTTCGAATTGGTGGTTTTGGATAGAAAGAGATTGGGTTGATTCTCTTCTTGATTTCATTCTGATAATGGGAGTAAATTATTGATGATTCAATGTAGATGTCTATTTTTACACCTTTCATCACGAATCATTTAAGAAACTAATGAAAGTGTGTTCCTACTCTAATATACTCCTCTAGATAATAATATGTGACTTTTTCTTGATTACTGACCGAGTCAGGATGTTAGGTAATGTGCTCATTTATTTAGCCTAAAATGGTGGATTAAATGTGACCTTGAATAATTCTCATTGTTCACGACTAAAAAAAAAATGTAGAAAAGATAAAGTTACATATATGCCAACATGCTATAACTCAATTGTAAGGATTTGGCACTTGTGTTGGTTAAAGCGTCCCTCTACTGGTTAAAGTATTATTGATAGGTAATCTGTAAAAACCATTGTAAGTTGCCAATGCACTGACGGCATTGCCTTAGCCTTGAAATAGGGTGAACATCCTCTCCTCTTAAACTTTTTAGAACCAAAAAATTAACAATAAAGTGACATATACTCATCACTTTTCTTTTTTTTTCTTTCAATCTTTTCTCTTTTTTAAGCCTACAAAAGCGTACTTTTCCAACCGTAGTTAATAAGTGGAAAGGCATATGTCATAAATATACCTAATATTCTTGGTGTTGTCTCAAATATAGAACTCTGAGGAAATAAAACAACACTTCAATATATTTCTGGAGAAATATTTTTGTGTTTGATATTGTGAAAAATGCATTGGAAATATATCGAGTTCAAAAATAGAAATAAAACACTTCATTCTGATATAATGTCATACTTGCAAAATCTTTCACATTGTTTTATTGATAAATAAACTTAGGAATTAGGGAAAAATAAGATCCTCTATTTCTATTTATGCTGCAAGTCATATTATAGATGTGACAGCCCCACCTCACCCTAAGGCGAACCAAAGGGTTCGGTGGACCGCCTGCCCAGCTCTCGCCAGGACTACAGATCCGGAACAAACGTAAACCCTACCAAACGCTCAAAAGAACGTTGAGAAGAAAGCATTCACCGTCCGAAAATCCAAACAAGCATAACAACTTTCTATAACCCTAGAACAGAACATTTCCAAACCAAAATAACTCATGAACATGGTTAAACACTTTTATATACACATGTTTGCAAATTTACAATTCAAAAGGAAAACGTTGGACCAAGATAAGGTGTGACTAAGGTAATCCACAGTCTGTTGAGCAAATGAACACTTAGATGCCTTTGCAAACAGTTGGTGCTGCCTTAAGACAGTCAGCACTATTTGTAAGTGTTCCAAGTACAGCCCCAATGTAGACACCAAATTTTTAGTGTATTTTTATTTACTATTATTTTTATTTTTCATGTTAGTTTTTATTTTACTTTTAGTCTTTTATTTTTATTTTAAGTCATTTTAGCATAGAATTTTTCGGAAAAAAGAAGGAAAAATTATTAGCATTTTGTTTTTATCTTTTATTCCTAGTATTGTTCATTTTATCTGATTTTATTTAAATTGTTATTTTTCTTTATTTATTTGGTTCATTATTATTAATTAAGTTATTATTTAAAAAAAAAAGAGGAAAAGAAGCCGCACATGCAGCATTACAGAAACATGAAAAAATATCATTTCACCACCATTTCTTTTCACGAGGGATTTTTCTGTTTTTCTTTTTTTTCTCCCATTGGTCATCGGATGGCTCAAGTTTTGGGTGAAAACCCACCCTTAATCCTCTCCTTTGAGGTGAGGGTTTTGGGGCCATGGACTCCTATAAAAGGAAAACAGTCGCAGCTAAGAAAAAGGGGGAGCGAGAGAGAGGTTTGGATGACGGCTGGGGTTGCGGAAAAGAAAAGAAAGAACGAGAGAACCAGGAGAGGAGAACCAGAGGGAAGGGGGAACTGATAAAAGAGAGCAAAAAAAAAAAGGGGACGGCTAGAGAATCTGGGGTTGGAGAGATAGAGTAAAAGAAAGAGAGACCGAGAGGCGAGCTTGGGTAGAGAGATAGAGGAAACGGAAGGGCAAGGCAGGAAGGATTTTTGGCTAGGGGTTTGCAGAAAGGGAAGGTGACGGAGCCATCCTCAACGTTTAACACTTGGGAAGATCATCTGAGTTTTTCTTGGTCATCCTACATTCCATTCCGCGCTCCAGGTATTGTTTTCATCTTTTGTAGCTAAAAGCTGTTTCCTTTAGTTATTACTCGCATTCCGTTGCTGTCTTCTGGTTCTGTTTTTGCTTCAACGTTGATTGATGGCTTTTGCTTGGGTTTGATGGCACTTGTTTGGGTAATGAAAAATCTGAAGTTTGGGGTAATGAACCGGTGTCTCGCATGATTGTGTCTTAGCCGAAAGAAAATTGCAGGAAGTTTGCAGCTTTGATCATTCTATGCTGTTGTCATGTACAGATCTAAAGTTGGGTTTTGAGAGACTGAAACTCAGGATTTTCTTTGGGGTTGGTTACTTTCATTTCGCTGTCTTCCATGTCAAATTAATGCTTGGCATGTGTTTGTCATAGATAATCACTAAAAATTCAAAGTTTTCATAAGTTACCAGAATTTTATGTGGTTGAACGAGGGAAAAGCTTCCAGTTTTGTGCGCTATTGAGTGGGACTTTCATGAACATGTTACCTCGTTTTCTTCCTTGGCATCTTCGATGTGTTTTCGTAGTTAAGTTGCAATGCTGCGTTTGATAGAAATAGGAGGAATGTTGGATGATCATATCGCCTGGATTTTGGTTTGCCCTGCGCCCAGATTGGCGCACAAAATTCTGGATAGATCCTTCTCCTTCCTTTTACGTGTTCTAGTTCAAGCTTCATTTGAAGTGTTTGGTTAATGGGTATACTTTGTATGCATTCACCTAGAGCTGTCTTCTTGCTTGTCAAATCGCATGACTGCATCTTTCGGGTAAAGCTGCTGAAGCTTAAAGCTTCATCAGTCGCCGCAAGTAGAAGGAAGTAGAAAGTTTTCCTGATTTGCATGACTTTTATTCATGTTTGTATTGAAGTCTATTATCAGGTTGATAATTGTTTCATCATTTTAGCCACTGGCCCTTTAAGTGCATGGAATGAAAAGAGGATTCTCGCTGTTTCTTGCACCTCATTTTGCATTTTTACAGTACGAATCTATCTTGTTCTTGTAATGCTCCATCTAACACCTTCAGCTTCATGTCTGTTGCTGCATGTGAAGAGGGTTGAATTTCATTTCTGTTGTGCTGAGTTATTGCAGCAATATATACAGAACCTTTTCTTTCCTTGATTTTCTGGTCAAGTCTTGGTAGATGTTCAAGTCACGTTGGCTGCGTTTGCGACTGGAAGTTGTGAAGTTCCAAAGCTTCATGATTTAATCACTCTTGCTGTGACCTGTAGTTTCTTGGAGTTTGGATTGTGTTGTCCATATGCCAGTTAAGAACGTAATAAAAGTTGAATTGCTGCAAAACCGTGAGTTCCAGGATTAGCTGGAACCATTGTCGTCAAGATATTGCACCACGGTTCGCAGCTCATGAAGTCCACATTTCTGTTCTTCATGCTTTCATGTCTTGCATTTATAGCATCAAAGTTTATCAGTTGGTGGATGATTGTTTCATCATGGTCAGATTCTAGTTCTTCAAGGGTACAAAAAATATTTGGCTGCACCTTTGTTTTGCTGATATGAAAAACACTGCTGCACTTTTTCTTCTTCCTTCTTTTGCTGTTTACTTTTTATCCTTGATGGTCAGCTCCATTTCTTTGTTTCAATCCTGCAATGAGGTTGCATGTTTAGTCGATGATGGATAGGTAGAATCTTGGTGTTTGATAAACCTGTTTGCATGATGAAACGGATAGAGTCGCGGCTGGAAAATTGCTGCAAGCTTGGAAGCAAAAGGCAGCAGGCTTCATTTTTTTTTAGTTGCAGAAGTTTAAGCCTTCTACGTAGTTGCATGCATGAACGAGAAGGGAAAATTACATTTCACTCCCCTTAGCTTCTACTTATGCTGCACAAGCCCAATATGTTCCAATTTCTTGCAATTAGGCCCTAAAATAATTGCAATCTGAACCATTACTTGACATTTTCATTACTTATGGACCTTTGAAGTTCCCAAAATATTTCAATTGGCCTTGAATGATCGGTTAATGGTTGCTACTGGGTCCTTAGTAGTTTTTTTTCTATTTTTTGAAACTTGATCAATAATTTACTTTCTTTGAAATTATGCACTATTTGATTTCATTTAAGTTGCAATTGAGAGGAATTTGGTGATTTTGTTTATACTTTACTATTTAATTGGTGCCTTGACTCTTTTATTGTTTTGAAGCTATTTTTCCTTCATTTGATTACCATTGCGAGGGATGTACACTCTATCATTTATTTTTTGACTTTATTTGACCCTACGTGCGTTTATGTGATTTATGTGCTCAATTGCATGCCTTTTTTTGAATGTTTTCATCTTATTTATTTATTTAGTTATTTATCTACTTTACTCGTTTTAGTTATTTTCAATTTCGATCATTTGGGAGGCACTCGAATGCCAAAGTTGTAATAGTTAGGAATTTAATTGTTTTATTCCTTCTTATTTCCCCTTTTAGACTGTAGTAGGCTTCCCCCTTAAAAATGTAATAGTTAGTTCCTTAATTGCCTTATGTGTTTTGCATGCTTAGGTGCTATGTGTTTAATCGCTTTCTTAGGTTTTGGCATCTAGATATGCATGCTTATGTGTTAAGTGAATTACGTGCTCACATGTCTACTTTGTGGCGACCCCACTTCCCCCTAAGGCGAACCAAAGGGTTGGCGGGCCGTCTGCCTAGCTCTCGCCAGGACTCACGCAAGCAATCTAGCCAAATCCTTCCGAAGTATAACCTAAACTATTACAACATCGACTCTCCCAAAATAGATCGATTTACTAAATCCACATTAACTTCAGAGATAACAGCATGATAAGATAGCTAATCGTCGATTCTTAAATACCTTACGCATTACAAACCACTGAATAAAATCCGACAATCCCAAATAACAAATTCATATAAGCCACATAACAAGTCTAGGTTTTACACTTTTCCAACTTCAAGTGGCAATCCAAGACAAAAAGTTGCCTAAACTTAACATATTCCCAATCCGATCTATGTAATTATAATTATACATTACAAACCGCAAAGCGAAGTCATAAGATTCAATTACATTCATAAGAAAATACAACTAGGTTTCAGATCGCCCCATTTGCCAGGACCTGTCAGGAAAAATAAATGACGTGGGGTAGCTACACAGCCCAGTGAGGTTCCAAGACACTCTAACAGTTCAAACAAATCAAGAAAGTCGGGCATATCATATGCAATGGTTCAACGTTACATAATGGCATGTTATCATGAGGTGATAATCATTATACGGTAATTTGAGACATTTATCATGGTATGAGACATTTAGCATGTATAGTTCATGATTTCATGTTGGCATTTTAGCATGAAACAATTATCATGATACAAGGTAAACATATACTGTAGGATACGGTGTTCCAGTGGAACTTCATCGGTCATCTGCACCTTATGACTTCCGGATCCCCTCGGTTTGACTGGCCATCACCTTATCCCTCCAGTGGTAGTACTCGAGTATACCGAAACGGTTGTCCAGGGTTCCAACCTACCCGACCGAGCCCAGTCCTGGCTCGAGTAGGTCAGTAACCGAGGCAGGGCCCAAGTTCAACTTAGAGCTTACAACATGCACAGGTAACCAAGTAATTCGACAAAAGGTAAAATTCATCATTTGAGTAGGTCGAGTGAGGTAAAGTACACACTCGCCTATCAATGATGGACAACTTCATATAACATGTGATTCATGATAATCAAGTAATCAAGTGGATACTTAGCACGTAAGCACGTAAGCAATACAAGTTGATTTCATGGAAGCATGTAATTCACGGATATCGAATAGTCATGTGGGTTGGTAAACGGTTCACGGTTCACGGTTCACGGTTAAGTAGTGACGGTTATTTGACAGGCATTTTCCATATTAATAGGCCATCATTGGCCGTTATCTTATTTTTATCACGCGAGAGTCGAGGAGATTCACAACACGTAAACTGGTCGAGGGATTCACCCAACGACGTCACAACACATAAACTGGTCGAGGGATTCAGCCAACGACGTCACAACACGTAAGATATTCACGAAAACATTTCACACAAGTCACCACTCGAAAGGCTAGTGTGATAAAGTACACACTGCTCACTTCGATGGATCAAAAATCGTTTTCCAAATTATCACACATCGAGTCAAGAAAGCACTTTAACCAAATAAGCATAGAACAAGCAGAGATACTCATTTTACAAAACCAAGTAGGCTAAGCAAGTAATCTAGCAAATTAAACATGTATCGAGTTCATATAGTCATTTGATATGGTTAATCATTTAACCAATTCATGTCGGTATGCAATGCAAGTGTTCATTATTTATATAGACATGAGTATGGTAAAAACTTAACACTTAATAATCATGAAATGAGCATGTCCTAGACTTATTCAATTACGTATTCCTATATGGAACACTCACCTAGCAACAAGAGCAATAGGTTCAATTTGAAGTTCAAGCGTCCTCTGTCGGATCTTCTTGAAGGTCCTCGTGTGCGCCTGAACAATTAGTAATAGTCTATCATTTATAATCCCTACTATTGATGAAGATCGTATCATAGTACAATCATAGGAAAAATCTCGTGAAACAAGCCTTAATTATCCTAAATCGAGATTCTCAAGCGGGGTTTCAAGGTACAAGAGAAATTAAGTCTACATCATGAAAATCAAGGATAAAACATTTGAATAATATCGAAGGAATAAGGAGTACTTGAAAAACTCCCTTCCGTGGAATTCGGAAAATTTTCAGTTTTGATACGATACTTTGAAAAATCGTATCTCACATTCTACATGTCAAAAATTAGAAAGATTGGTACCAATGGAAACCTCTTCCAAAGTACTAAAAGTTCCTAGAATACACTTTTCTAAGATTCCACATGGAAAGCATTCAAAAATAAGCTCAAAATCTCTGTTTTGGTTCATAAGGCAGATTTAAGTTGGTTTTTGGCCAACTTTGAAAACTCGGCAAAATTCACTTGATTGGAACTAACCTTTCAAATTTGTAACTCAATTAGTGTTGTAAACCAAGAGTATAACAAAATAGACAGAATGAGAAATAGAGTTTTGAGCACCAAGATACGGTAGCTCAAAGTTACTAAAAATTTTCTTGTTAAACAAGGCTTTTCAAACTCAAGTCATAAACTTTGGTAATTTATTTGAGTCATGAAACGGTCTCGGAATAAGACCATAATTAGCAGTATAATACTACCATATAAGGGCTATTCCTCTGTCAAATTTCATAGAAAAATATGCACGGGAAGTCACTTAACAAAATCACTCAAGTTTCCAAAATTTTAAGGCAAGGCTGCCTTGTGTATGAAAATTTTCTTTTCTAAGCTTTTGACCAAGAACAAATCCTCTAAACATGGTTCATTTGTATAGGAAAAATCTAAAGAACATTCATGGTACCTTTGGTGGGTGTTTAACACCAAGAAATTTAATTAGCAAGTCTATACCAAGCCTTGCATCAAATCTGTCCAAAAGTTAGGATTTCCAAGAGCAGGGCAGGTTCCGTATTTTGATCACAAATCACTCAATTCAACTCGGAATTGAGCATGGTTGGTGGCGTTGGAAAATAAATTTGTAGGGCTATAATTTCACAGAAGAAATTATTATCAAATTCCATTCACAAACAACTCGTTTTTGAGCATCAAGATACAAGTCCTGTCCTGTCTCCTAGAGAGAAACGAAACAGGACAGTGATTTTCAATCGAATGGTGTGGCTTACTCAAGTGGAACCAGAACATGCATTTGGTACCAATGGAAAGCTAGGAATGTCTAGTTTCAAATGCCACTGACGGTACTCAATTTCGACATCGGAGTACAGAGTTATGGCCAAAACAAGCTGGCTGTCTAATAGTGACGGGAATCATTTCCCAGTTTTGGCAGATTTTCTAAATCTCAACACACACTCACCCGAATTACGTAAAATTTCGAGGAAACTTTAAACACAGCCTATATTTCACATTTGCATCAGACACAAGTCAATTGGCCTTCAATAAATTACACTAAATTGCACGAAAATAGCAGGGCAGAAACAGCATCTTCACATGCAACTCCTCATTTGACTTCCTTTTCAATTTTTCCACTTAACTCTACTAAATTAGCACTTAATCAACACAAGCAGCATCCAATCCTAGCTAATCAGATCATCCAAGTCATTGTGGGATTTCATAGAGCCCACTTAAAATCAAAAGATTCACTATTGGCTAAGCTGGAAAATTAGTTTAGCAGTCATACAACTTCCAATCAAAAATTCCAGCTATAAGATCGAATTTTCTGGCCATAAAATTCACATGCAACACCAAATAATGAGTATACTAAACATATTTCATGCATTTCTAGTATAATTTCTCCGAACTTTGAATTATAAACTGCAAACCAATTCTTTCTCTCGTCTACAAGAAAAAAAAAATTTCATTCCAGCTAGAAATCAGTTTCCAAACAGAATTTCCTTCATCAAAACTTATTTTTCTTCTCTAGAATCTAACATGCACCTTAAGTATTCAAATATATACTAGATGATTAAGAGGTTACTACATAAATTTTCATCATTTATAGGCTGAAATCCAAACATCAGCTCCTAATTCCCTCCAAATCTGTCCAACAGTTTTATCTCCTTCAAAGCAGAGTTTCACCTTAGCTAAGGACCCATTTTCTTGGCTAAATTCACATGCAGCTCGTATATTAATCCATTTATACCGAATAAGCAGGAGATTATTGCAGATTCTTACCTTTTCCTCCTAAGTTTCGATGTTGCAGACAGCTCACGTTTCTGGTTCAGTTCCTCAAGTCCTACTCCAGCTATCTCTCCCGTTCCTTGCGTTCGTTTGTTTGTTTATGTTTAGCAGCTGATGGAGTTAATCAACTTCCTCTCCTCACATCTAGTTCCACACCTTCGGTTCTGTTTTGTAGAGATTAAAAGAGAGAGAGAAAGGAAGAGCTGCCTAGTTTCTTTGCTTTCAGTTACCGCCTAACTAATGAATCAGTTCCTATTTGCTCCACTTAGTCACGAGTAAATTCCCAAAAAGTGTGAGTTTTTAAACTAACTTCCCAAAGGGTGGTGATTTTTGAGTATCTTCCCAAAGGGTGAAAAACGCATCCAGGGAATGCGTTTTTATAAATAAAAATGCAATTGTCAAATGCGTTATTTTATTTTTCATCAATTTATTTTAATATGAAAAAATTGGTCAAATAACGCATTATTAGAATGCGTTTTTTGATCTCACCATAAAACGCATTTCGGAAATGCGTTATTTTATAATAAAACGCATTAGATGAATGCGTTTTTTGTTTACAATATGTACCACTTTTTTTCATTTCTTCATTCTGGACTTCGATTATGTAAGGTTTTTGTTTTAAATATTATCTTATTATTTTATCGAAGTTATTATTAATTTAGCTCACTAATGGAAGTCAAGATCCAAAAAAATTGTTATTTCATAGTTGTTATTAATTTAGTTGGTAGAGATTTCATTTCAAGTTTGCAAAAGGCTTAAAGGTTTTGAACTTTGGATTTTACATATGTATACACTAATTTTGTATCTCAAATGTTGGTAGTAAAATTCAAAAAGTATTATAACAATATTATTACGAAAGGAAAACTAGTAGGTTTTGTATTTAATATAAATTAAATATGTGAAAGTAGAAAAAAGAAATTACCCACTTTTTATCAACTCTTTATGGGTTTCTTCTATTAGTTGAATAAAGTACTAGCTATGGGGGCAGGCATTTTACTCTGAATCATATAATTTATGTTAAATATATAAATGTTTGTAAGTAAAATTTAAAAAGTGCTATACTAATATTTTTATGAAAGGAAAACTAGTATGTTTTGTATTTAACATAAATTAAATATTTGAAAGTTAAAACAAAATTAAATTGCCCATAACATACCAGTTCTTTATGAAAAACTTGTAGGTTTTATATTTAACGTAAATTAATTGCGCGAAAGTAACACTCGTAGGTAATTTAATTAGTTTAATCAGTTACTTAATTTGTTGACAAGAAACAAGTTTCTTTTGCAAAATTTGGCCATTAGGTTTCTCCAAATAATTAGGGTATAAAGGTAAATTTTCACAATCTTTTGTTAGCAATGAGCTCCAATTCCTTCTAAGGGAGGGTAGTGCTTAATTTATATCACCTGTTAAGCAAACACTTGCATATTCAAATATGTCATAAGATGATATAATATCACATCTAATTTCATATACTAAATTTACTTGGTTTTCAATCCAAATTCTCTTATACAATAAGAATTCTTATAACAAGACAAGTACAATAAATCATTTGAGAATGCCTCTAGAGTAACACAACTTTTGCCGTCTGACTCTTTTAGATGGTGGCCGCAAGGGTAGATGCTGATTTTTACCACGACCTTTACAAGTGTCACGCTTATTTCGATCAACATGTTCTTGTGTTTGATGTTGCAAATCAAACTCCAGATGTGTCTGATCATGCTTATCACTTTGCGCATGCGTCACATCATGTTCACCAGCTTGTGCATGTGTTGTATCAGCTTCTGTATGTTCATCCCCTTGACCTTGATCGAGATTGATTTCAGAAGTCCGATCACATGTCTGATTGAACTCATTAGCTGTTTGCTCATTTCCCACGTCTCTAGTCTCTTGATTCAACATATGATCTCCTACAAACTCATCCTGACTTAAAATCTGATTTTGTACACTGTTTTGATCAGTTTGGACGTGTTTTCGCCTTCGTCCCCCTCTATGGATTCTTTGTGAACCTTCTTGTGTGGCTCTTCGAACACGTGCCCGTGGAACTACATGTTGCAACTCTTCATCCATTGAGAGCGGCATTATTGGATTCAATGGTAGGAGTTTCAATCTCATCTCACATCCAATGGCACGCATAGTTGATTGGCACATATCCCGAATATCAGTGAGAGCAGGAACAGAGATGGCCTCAGCATGTGGTAATGCTTCAAGTGATCTATAATAGACACGATGCAATGTATCTACCTGAAATGTTATCAAAATAAATTCTAATGCTGCCAATACAAAACTTTAAACAAAGTAGTCAATTAAAAATATCTAAATAATGGTTACCATCATCTCATTAGCTGGTGCAATACCCTGATAACCAGCTGGTAATAGTGGTCTCAATGATGGGTTGCCAATAAGCAATCTTGTACGCTGCTTATACCAAGTCATATACTCTAAGCTAGCCTCACCAGGAACCTCCTCGAGTTCACCTTCTTGTATACTTGAAGCTCGATCCATCCACATTTGGATGTGGCGGTAGTGTTTAAGGGTCCAATCTGTATTTCGTCTGCCTCGACGATCCACTTGATGCAAACTCCAATCCGTGTCACATGGTGCCGGAATATGCTGAACAAATCCAAATTGTCGCATACACCTATCTGGTAGGTGTAGCTCTACTATATCCCAACAAATAAGTGCAGTTCGACTACGCCACAATTCAGAACTAGCCAAACAACACTGAGGCAATGTCTCTAAAATGTGTTGAGGATATGGTTGCCATACAAACTATGAATAACAAAATGGAAAATTACAAAATAAACTAAAAAAATTTGGTTGTAACTTGCAATTTACCATGATACATGAAATATGCATGAAATAAATACTTACATGATCATCTCTCAAGCTATCTAGTTGATCTCGATATACAACTAATACATGCATTGCTACTCTAGAAAGGTTAAAATCGACATTCCACCTACAGAATAATCAACAATACACCGTCATTGTTACGGTCATGTATCTAAATTATATACCTAATATATCCTAACACTAATAGGCAGATACAAACTAACCTTGCACCATAAGGACTCTCAGCTGGCAACTCCATTTTAGGCACTGGCCTATCTGGACATAAGGTAGGAAATCGTTCCCATGTCCAAAGCTAAAACAAAAATTAGGATATTTAACAAGAATAGGTCATAATTGTTAGAAACCAAAAAAAAATTCAAAGAGTTTTAGTGAAAATACCTGTAAAAGAACCAATGGTCCAGCAATCTCTTGTGAGGTACAAAGAGTAGCTCTACATAGTCCACGATATAAAAAAGCAAGAACTGCACTCCCCCAACTATATGTTCGAGTAACAGTAAAATCTCTTAGAAATGACAAATACATTAGGCTGACCATGTTGCCAGATTTATCTGAAAACAGGTGACCACCAATAAGCTGTAAAATACGCATCCTAGCATGACATCTAATATCATCATCTGATGCATCACTAGGAAGTCTGACAGCTAAGGGAGCATCTAAACAACCCAATAATAGTTTCCCTCCCTTAATATCATCTGTTTTAGGTCGAAATCCTAACAAGTCCTCACAAATCGGCAACCAATCCTCTGATTTTTGATGTGTGTCCACACCTATAACAGGCTGTCCGTCAATAGGAAGCCCCCATAATATCCCTATATCTTGTAAAGTGACGGTAGCCTCACCAATAGGAAGATGAAATGAGTGAGTTTCAGTTCGCCAACGCTCAACCAAAGCTGTGACAAGTGCGTGGTCGAGTTGTATTTGACCTGTGCGCACAACACCACCAAAGCCAGATTCATCAATATACCAAGATGAAAGCATCATCTCTAGACGGCAAAGATGCTTCATTCTGGACTAAGTTATGAATCACATCAGTTATCCCAAGTGCATTTCCAATTTCAGCCCCAACAATAGGTTCTTCAACTGCTAAAATGGTTCTCATAGTTCCAATTTCTTCTCTATTATGATCCAATTGAAATGAACTAGAACAGCCAACATCATCTTCTAGTACATGCACCTGTCTTTGTTGGTTAGCACTCGCAGTTTCATTATGTTCTGTATATTCGAGTGCATTCCGTGACACTAAAGGAGTAGGTAATGATGATTGGATGGGTTTCAATGAAGGTGACATACTACTCATAGCACGAAAAATGATATCATTATTTGAAGATGGCAACCATTGTGCACCATGCTTATCTTTAAGAAAAGATTGAGTGCATGAAGTTGTAGGTGCAGGTAATATCGGAGATTCAACATCTTGTGTCAGCAAATTTACATATGGAGCCATTTCCTTACTGGTAAAGATGTTATTGCCCTCTTGACAATTGAGAACTGATTCTTGTACAATGTATAGATGAACCATAGTATTTGGGTACTCAGCTGCTAAAGAAAATATCAAATCCATTCCCTCTTCGTTCATTATTAGTAATGGGCAAAATTTGAAACCCCACGGTCCATGATCAGGATATTTGCAGATGAGCTTCAAATCTATAGTTATTGTATCTACTCCAATATATGAGTGTATATTACTTAGTAAGTCTCCAAATCTTATCCTGTGGTTGATTGTAACTATCTTGCCAATTGGGCCTATAAATCCCAAATCAGGATAATATTGGATATGACCATCCCAATATAAAGCAAGTTTCAATGGATGTTGAAGATCCATTAAAACATATGCTAACAAGCCTTCAAATGCAATGTAAACTACAGTCAATTCATCTCGAATGTTGAAAAATACTATAAATAAAAAGTATATTTTAAAACCAGTCATATCTTGTAAATGTAGGTAACTCCTAAACTTCTAAACTGTCCACAGGTATTACGTTTTATACTGTGAAAGAATCTTTCAAAAATAAAAGTCTATAGAAGTCTCTTATTTCTTTTCATTTTGACATGACCACACATTAATTTAGATTAATATCTATAGTGCCAACATTCATATTCGCCAATAACCAGTAAAGAATAAGAAAATATTTCAAGAACCACCTAACAATAACTGAAAGAGAGTAGACATACATGTATCAAAAGTGTTGAATGTAATATGCTGCTACGTTTTGTATCTAAACTCTTGCATGTATCTAAGTCTTGAGAATTTAAAAAAGGCACACAAGAACACACACAACACATGCAGTGGGTGGCTCAGAAGGCAAGTTGTTGGACTGATTAACAAAATCCCCTGCTCCTCTTCTAACAAAATCATGGTTCAGACCAGTTAAATTAACATTAAGTACATTCTTACAAGTAAACTGAGACAAAGTTAGATATCTTCAAATAAATTAACTGAATGCTAACTACACTGACATGTAAAAAAAAAAGAAAATTCGAAAACAAGGTGAAAAATATATCTCCTGCTTCAGTTTTGAAGTAATCTCCAGCAAAGTGTACAAGGTGTGGAGTCTAATTTAGCATCTTGACATAATCATCTCATATTATGGTCTGTTGGGGTATATCTTTTCCCAAATCTTTTACTTTTTGTCTGCTGGGGTTTGCCGGATTGCTTAGTTCCTTTGTATTCTATAATTCATTATTGTGCAAGAGATTATGGATCGATACATTTTTTAATCTAAGTGATGCATTACTGGGTGATGTCAAAAATTTATGAATTCAAGTAGTAATAGATCCGGATTTTAGAAGTTTAATTCATGATGCATTAGTTGATGGCACGTACTTTGTCTTTTTCTATAAATGTACGGGATGCAGATTGCTCTATACTATTTTGATTGCTTCACCCTTCTTATTGGTTTCAAGAACAACAGGAAGCAAAAATTCCAACCTTGGAAGCTCAACATATAAAAGTATACAAGTAGAAGAAATGTCATAAACACACGGAAGCCATTTATATTTCAACCAAAAATAGTGAATGAAAAAAAAAAGAAAAAGAAATTCAGCACTCACTTTGAAGAGAATGAATACTCCGGCAACAATTTATCCTTCGAATCTGCAAAAAAATAAACTTACTTTAAGTTTGAGGGAAAAAAAAAATTTTCAGCACTTACTTGAGAGGGAAAAAGAAAGAAAGAAAGAAACCTCTGAGAGTAGCTGATCTGTAGAATTTGAGAAAATTCCAGAATCTCTTTGTCTAATACTCTCGCCCTTTGTAGGGTATCTTCCTTTGTCAATAAAACCCAAAGAATCATCTCAGGTTTGCTTTTTGCTGTTTAAAATAATTAAATGCATCCATTACATAAGCCCTAAATTTGGGATTTTAAGTATTACCTGACAATATGCCTAATTAGCTCAGCAGTCTCCCAATCACCACCCTTGCTCTTACGTTGGCTGCGAATGTGGGATAAGATGTAAGAAAAAATTGAATGGGTGGTGCGTTTTGTTTGGCCCCTGAAGAAGTTAGGGTGGAAAAAGAGAGGGATTGAGGGGAAATTAGTTTTTAGACCCCTTATGAAGTACCGGGGAGTAGAACAGGCTTCTTAGATATGCTAAACAACTCATTTAGCAAATGCGTTTTTTTATTAATAAACGCATTTCAGAAATGGGTTTTAAGGACAAAAAACGCATTCATCCTATGAGACTTTTTAAAATAAGGCATTCTAATAATGCGTTATTTAACGAATTTTTTAAAAGTAAAATAAATTGATGAAAATTAAAATAACGCATTTGACAATTGCGATTTTATTTATAAAAACGCATTTCCTGGATGCGTTTTTCATCCTTTGGGAAGATACTAAAAAATCACCACCCTTTGGGAAGTTAGTTTAAAAACTCACACTTTTTGGGAATTTTCTCACTTAGTCACCGCTTGACTTAGCAGATTGTTGGCCGCTGCTTTCTCCTTAGTTTTCTCTATTTTGCTCTCAGCCGATACTATCAATGTAGTAGCACACCAGCTTCTTAAATCAGTGGATTGATGATTCCTAAGTTCTCCACTCACCATAGTCTACGGGTTGCATGGTGAATATGCTAGTATGAAGGGTTAGTTTAGTCTTTTAACATTATATCATTTATTTTACCAAACTGAAATGTTTCCTTAAGTCACTCGTTAGCTCCTAATCTTATTTCTATCTCCTTACTCTCATAAATTCTCACACATTTAATTTTTTGTTTAGGAAATCAATAAAACAAGTGGCTTAGCACTAAAATATATTTAATTCATACCAGTTACGGTATACCCCATGTTTTTAGTTGGTTCATACATTTTGTTTTATAAGTTTTAAATTTAAACGTTTAATTAATCTATGAATTAGTATTTAATAATTCTAACGGCGAAAATGGAAATAATACATACCTGGTTAATTCGAGATGGAGGGAGGCTAATTAAATCTATTCACATCTTGTCCGAATTTCCACTTAAGTCCTCATTTGTAAACTAATTCCAACATTTTACCCCAAATATAATTTGAATGCCCAATAATATACTAATCTCACAGAGGTTTGATTATCGAAGTTTTAACGTCCTAAGTATACTAAGTATACTTGTAACAATTTTATCTAAATTTGTCCACTTTATCTTAACGCTAAGGTTCCTATTAACACTTAACATTATTAACAATTAAAACTAGTTATCAAGATTCAAAGAATTAATATTCAGTCAAAGAAATATTTTACCTTAGAAATATTAATTTAGTAAAACAAAACCAAGTAATTTAATGTTTAGCATAATTATATTATTTTTCACATAAAAATTATTTTTTTTACGCACTTATTTAAAAATTAAGTAAAAATCATGCTAGAATTTATTGAAGAATAAAAATGCAAATGAAGTATGCATTGATATCTATATATTTTTCGAGGTTCTCACATACTTGCTTTCATTATGTACATTACTTATATATGTGTATGATGGATGCAAATGCACGTAACCATGGCAAGTCCAATGCTAGTCATGGTTGTCCCCTCGAGCTCTTACAAGTCCAATGCTTGTGAGAGAGCGTAGATGTGGGCTAGTCCAACGCTAGACCCAATAGGGCCCCTTCTCGCTAGTACATACTCGCCTGCCTTCACTACATCTCCATTCATTCTTTCCTTTTAGTTTTTTTTCATTTTTGCATGACCCTTCACTCCCTTTCCCTTACACATTTAGGATTACATTTTCATTTAGATTAGCTCATTTGCTTGTATAGGTTAGGGAGTCACCCCTTGGATATGGGATATGGACGAGTTTGGCTTTCTAGCCTTAGCACGCTCGTATTCCCTCTATTAAAGGGAAAATTGAGTCACGGACATTAGTCCCCCGTACCCGTCTTGCTTGCATTCCTCTAGGGTTCATGCATCCCTTTTTCCACATTTTCACTTCACCCAACTTTTATTTTACACGTTTTCACTCTGCCACTAACACTTTATATACTATCACGTGCACACACGCACTTCATACTATCACTTTACTCACCTTACTTTGCACATCCATTTGCACATTTCCACTTACACACTATTGTTTTTTATTATTTTTTCACTTCACGCAAACTCATATTTTCACATTGCATACATTCATTCCACTCATTTTTCATCATTAGCATTATTCGTGACCTCTCCAAAGAGTCATCATTGGGCATCACAATTAATGTGATTGGCACCACTCAAACTTTAAAGAGAAATTTTGCCCCCCGATGTCCCCCTAGGTCTAGGTCTTGCATTCATATAGTGCATCCAAATGTGATAAATGCTTTGGTTAAAACAAGAAAATCTTTGACTAAATCGCGCAACTAGCCTTGGCTAGGTCGAAGGGGTGCCTTGGATTTTTATCCTTGTCTTCCCCTTCGTCAAATGTGACTCCCGAACCTTTTTCGTTGGTTTACGTAGACTAGGAGTCGTTTAAAAGGGGTTTCTTTCTACCTTTTCCTTTAAAAAATTCATTTTTAGGTGACTTGGTACACCTTAACTCTATACCAAGTGGCGACTCCGATTTTTATTTCAAAAACCCTTTTTAAACTATATTTTGGATCAAATCGTCGCATTTTCAAGTCCCATTTAGACCCATATTTTTCTTCATTTTTCTTTGTAAATCAAAAATTCACTTTTTAAACCATTCATTAATTTTTCTTATAAAAAAATGGGGCGAGACAGCTGGTGACTCCACTGGGGACTTAGATAGTCCGAGTAAATTTGATTTAGTCAATTTTTTTCTTCTTTTAACCTTTTCATATATTGCATTTGGATGTTTAGGGTTGCATTTTTCCTTTTTTAGGATTTTGCATTTCGCGCGTATCAACTCACTCCCTCACACATTTGCGTACGATTGTTTTGATGGATGGATGGTTTATGTATGTGATTCCGCGCTTTGCATTGCATTTGGGGGGGGGAACATTACCCTAGAGCCTCGCGTTGGTTCTTGATCCCTCCCCTCTAAACGAGCACTAGCATATGTGCATACGCTTTACTTTTATACCCCTCATTTATTTTTCTTTTAGTGGCTTGTCACGCCACTCCACCTTCTTAGGATTTTAGGCGACCCGCTTGAACATGTGACCGTGACACGACGTGTGCGTAGCATGGTCCGAGGGGTCACTCAATCTTCCGCTTTAAGTTTTGGGTTAATAGCCTTTAGCTTTTAGTCGAAGGTTGAGGATTTTTGATAGATTCACTCAGACATGTGGCCGTGACACGACGTGTGCGTAGCAGTGTCTGGGGAATCGCTCGAGCCACCGACAAAGAACCTTGGGATTGATGACCCTTGGTTTCCAAGTCTGAAGGCTCGGGGACCTAAAACCTATCGAGTCTAGATGCATTAGTGAGCCAATACCTCATGCATCCATGATAGCTTGCCTAGGGTAGAGTCTGCCTTGCCTTTTTAGGGACACCATTCATGAGGGGAGGGATCCCACCCCTCTTTCTTTATTCATCTTTTTGCTTTAATTGCCCAACGTGTTATGTGATTATGTGTTGAACTAACGTTTCTTTGTCTTCTTGTCTTTTGCATTCACAAACGTTAGGAATAAGAGGTCTGGCATGATCTTCTTTTAGGACCTGCCCTTGTAGATAAGCTATTGCACGTTTAGAAATTTTGGTATATTTCATTCAATGGTATATCATTTTAGGCCTACCCTGGCAAATGAAGGGTCCCTTAGGTCATGTTTCATTTCAATTGCGTATTTACGCGCTTTGATAAAATGGCATCATGCATAAACCATAGAAAGGGAATGGCATTTAGGGGATCCCACGTTAGGAATAAACCGCCCTGTGTCTCGGATATTTAATCCAAGGAGACTTGCACGTTTACATTTTGTACCATCCAAAGGGGTAGTGCACAAGGTAAGGTAGGATCCGATCATTTTCATAGAGCGATCTTTGGAATATGAGCGTTTAATAATCATTTTTTGGCCATTTTATCAAATTGGTAAAAATCCCTTGCGAAAAGGACATTAATTTGAAGAAATTCACAAATAATTCCTCGCTATTGAGACGATAAATAAATTGAGGCCAAAATTTGATTTTAGAAGGCTCATAGACTAATGCATCGTAATAAATTTTTTGAATCTACCAATGGATAGATTGATTTTTAAATAAGCTGTCAATTCTATTCAATCCACTGGGCCATTTTTATTCCTCAATTTCATCCAATCCATTTTATCAATTTGTTCATTTTTAGGGCAACCTAGTCGATTTTAAATTCATTTGACAAATTTACCCATTCTTGGGGCAATCTCATCGATTTTGAATAAATCATCAATTTCGTCCGATCCATTTGACCGATTTGCCTAGTTTTAGGGCAATTCGGTCGATTTTGAATAAATCATCATTTCACTCGGTCTGTTTGATCAATTGATTTCATTCAATTCATTTGATTAGTTTAATTCATTTTTCAGGGTTATCCATTCAATTTTCAATAAATAATCAAATTTCATTCAATGCATTTGACCATTTTATCCCTTTTGGCACATCATGCGTTGATCAAAGCAGGCCATCCATTCGGACTTTTCCTCATTTTTAAGACGAATGTCTCTTCTTACTCCAATTGACCAAAGTTTTCAAATTATTTTTCACTCAATAAGTTGATCGGATCCATCAAGTATTGTATAGTGCCTACCCTAGAGGATTGCATTTTCACGCTAGGCCTACCCTTGGCATAAAAGGGTTCCCCCATAGGACATGCATACCGATTTTATAGTCTTGATTACTAACTCAGGGTATTTTTCTTTTGTTTTTCCCCTTCCCCTGCATTCATAAAAATGTTTCAATAAGGTGAAAATGTTTTTTATGTCTGATAATAATTTTGATCTAATTACTTGATTCTTGGGCAGACCTTACATTTGAAAACATGAAGAATCTATTTGGAAGCGCTAGGCTAAAGCCTCTAAGAGACTTCATCATTATTTTTCAAAGAAAAGGAAAAATTCTGTTCCGAAAAGGACGCAAACAAGTGTGTATATGTTGAGCTCTTCAGAAGTCTTTCTCTTCTCATTTGTAGAAATTTCGTTTCAAACTTTTTCAGCAATAAAGTTTTATTTATACAATTGTTGTTTTGTATATAATCATGTATATTTTATTCTTTTTTGGCTATTTGAGGGATTTCATGATGAATTTTAAGAAATAAACTCAAATTGAGATTTTCTAACCTCTTGCCTGAAAACTCACAAATGTATACACCAGATTGGTGGTCCGAGCTATGCAACAAGAGTGCTCAGAATTAAAAGAGATCACTCAAAAGACCCAATACGATACCTTTTTCTCCTTCACTGTACAATTCATATTTTGCCCACGTCTATTAACCCCAAAATAAAATCAGTCACATTGATTGATAAATTGCAAATTGGGGCAATCTTTGTTTGAAAATGCTCACTGGTCTAACCAGATTCAATCACATCTAAGTGAAAGCAAAAATGTGCATTATTCTTGTTTATTTCAGAAATTTGGAATGATACAGATTTTATCATTTGCTCTCCAATTTGAGCCTTAAAAGAATAATTTCTTTTCAAATAAGAGCCCTAATGATCACTATTGGAAGATTTTCAAATATCAAAAGAGAGTGGATTCTCAATGAGCACTTCATTACTCTGGTTGTCATGAAACATAAGAATGATGCTTTGGCCATCGTTTCTGCAACCTAAACACTGCTTATCCCTTGCGTCCTCATTTGAACTAAAATGGGTGGTTCTTTTCAAAGGCACTTATGATCGCACCCCACACTGGGAAAGGAGATTGGAGAATTTGGGAAAAGGGGAAGAAAAATTAAATTGAAAATTTTTTTGATTCTACCATTACTATCTGGGCTTCAATTCTGACAGAAAAGTAAAGAAGAGTTTTGTCCGGCGGGTCACTTATGTTTCGCAGATGTAAGATGAACAAGAGTCTTCCTCTGTCAATTAATTCAGATGCATGCAAGAATTTTCGCATTAATGGAAGTTTTCATTTAAGGTCAATGTGAGGAATGGAGTGAAAGTCAGGCCTTCTTCCTTTCCAATCAAACATTCTATCCCTAGTTATCCTTTTGAACCTTCAGAATAAAATACTTCATTTGGCAACCCCTGAGAATCGCAAACCCCACACTGGGGCAAGTTTGAGTTGAAAAGGGAAAAGTTTCAAGAAGTGAAAAGTGATAATGCAACAAAATCAAAAGACAAAAGAAGAAAAGAGAACCTTAGTTCAAAAATAAATTGGGGCAAATTTTGTGAAAAGTTCAAAAGAATGGCAGAAGGCCGAAAAATCAAAAGAAAAAAGAAAATGAAAGAGGAAAAGCCCCAATTGACCACAAACTGGAGCAAATTCTGATTTAGCCCTAAAATAGGGTTGGCGCAACAATGCGATCTCGGGTTCTTCAAACTACTTTTGAAATCTGCTTTCAAACCTTAACTTTTCTAAGCACCCCACCTGACCCCATTACAAAAACCGAAAGTCCTGACTTCTGTTCTTTGCAATGGCCCTGTCAAGAAAATTTCTGATGCCGAAAAATTTTAGCTGTATTTCTGAATTGCTTGGGTATGGGGTTTATGCTACTCACCATGTGAAAACCCACCAGGTCGAAAAAGAAGCAAAAGCAAAGCAAGAAAAGTAAATGCAAAAAAAAAAAATAATACAGAAAAATTCGACGCTGAAGTCCCTGGTGAATGATGAGGAAAAATGCAAACAAAGTCCGAGATCTTTGAGTATGAAATGAGAGCCATTTTGAAAAAATACGATCTTCAGTGCAATGTCCTTGAAAATTATTTCTTTAACTATCGTTTTCAAGCCACATTACAAGCTCATAAAGTCCATCGTTGACTTATTCCTTCATGACAACCCAAAGTGAGGATTATGCTCATAAGAAATCCATCAATCACTCATGATCATAAGGGTATAACTGGTTTTCACATGTTTAGCTATCGTTTCTACCCATTTGTTGCAAGTTTAAAGCTTATATGTTGACTAAATTTTCTTAAGAAATAAGGGTAATAAGCTCTTTGCTTTCACTAAGATGTGGTATTGAAGGGATTACATACAATTTGGGCACAAGAATAAAACAAGTCCCGACCTCTCATTTTCCTTAGCCACTTCCAAATCAGAAATAACGCCCACTTGATTGGTGAAAGATGAGCCAACAAGAAGTGGTGACCCATTACTTTAAGCATCAATGCTAGAGTGAGGAAGGAATCATTTGTAATTTAGTATTATTTTGAGAAATTCATCATGAAATTTTCTGTTAGGAAACATAGTGTTCAAATAAATGGAGAGTCATCCACACCAATTTTTGCAATTGAATGGGCCCACACTGGGGCGAATTCTTTTATTTGTAAAATTTCGCAAAATAAGCCCACACTGGGGCAAATTTTTTTTTTTATAGTCCATTTGAGGATTTCGTCAAAGAGCCAAGTAATGTACTTTCAAATCAATCACACTGCTCTTCCATGAGTAGTAGTTGCAATATTTTAAAATAAAGTGCATGTTGTACATTGGCAAGCCCCTGTGTAGGTATCCATGGCTGAAATCGATAAAGAAGTGTAAGTCAGAATCGTACGAATCAAGGCCTCAAGGAGTAGCAACCATGCCATGATCAGTTGCACAATAATTGGTGAAAACTGGGGCAAATTATTTTTGGAAAGATTCTCTCAGAAAAGAATCAAGAAAAATTCAAAAAAAAAAAAAAAATCTGATCAGAAAAATTCAAAAAGTCAAAAAATCAAAAATCAAGTTCAAATTCTTGTTTCTTGGAAAATCAAATTTAATTTCTTGTTTCTTGACAAACCAAATTCATTTTCTTTCCGAAAATTACTCAAGGCAGGCTCGGGTTCTATCCCACTGACCAATTTGTCAAAGGCAGGTTCGGGTGTAATTCCACTGACCGATTATCAAGGCAGGTTTGGGTTTAATCTCACTGACCAATTCATCACACTGGGGCAAATCTTTAGATAATTTTTCGAGCAAGTCTTATACAGTTTCTTCATACATACCAGCATTTCTTTTACACTGCCACTAGCCGTTGGGTCAGTCCCACTAGTGTGCATTTTATTTTCATCGCCACTGAACATGGGTTAGTCCCACCAGTGTGCATTTTGTTTTCATTGCCGCTAAACATGGGTCAGTCCCACTAGCGCGCATTTCATTTTCATTGCCGCTAAACATGGGTCAGTCCCACTAGCGCGCATTTCATTTTCTTTGCCACTAAACATGGGTTAGTCCCACTAGTGTGCATTTTGTTTTCATTGCCGCTAAACATGGGTCAGTCCCACTAGCGCGCATTTCATGTTTCATTGCCACTAAACATGGGTTAGTCCCACTAGTGTGCATTTTGTTTTCATTGCCGCTAAACATGGGTCAGTCCCACTAGCGCGCATTTCATTTTCTTTGCCACTAAACATGGGTTAGTCCCACTAGTGTGCATTTTATTTTCTTTGCCACTAAACATGGGTCAGTCCCACTAGTGTGCATTTTATTTCCATCGCCACTGAACATGGGTTAGTCCCACCAGTGTGCATTTTGTTGCCGCTAAACATGGGTCAGTCCCACTAGCGTGCATTTCATTTTCTTCGCCACAAAACATGGGTCAGTCCCACTAGTGTGCATTTTATTTTCATCGCCACTGAACATGGGTTAGTCCCATCAGTGTGCATTTTGTTTTCATTGTCGCTAAACATGGGTCAGTCCCACTAGCGTGCGTTTCTTTTTCTTTGCCACTAAACATGGGTCAGTCCCACTAGTGTGCATTTTATTTTCATTGCTACTGAACATGGGTCAGTCCCACCAGGGAGCACTTCATTTGCATTGCCACTAAACATGGGTCAGTCCCACTAGCGTGCCTTTCATCATTATTGCCACTAAACATGGGTCAGTTGGTCAGTCCCACTAGCGTGCCTTTCATCATTATTGCCACTAAACATGGGTCAGTCCCACTAGTGTGCATACCGCGATTTTAGATTTCTGTTGGGGTCAGTCCCCTCGGGTCAGTCCCGATTTTAAATTTCTGTTGGGGTCAGTCCCCTCGGGTCAGTCCTGATTTTAAATTTTCTGTTCGGGTCAGTCCCGTTTTAAATTTTCTGTCCGGGTCAGTCCCATGATTAAATTCTCATTCGGGTCAGTCCCATGGTCTAAATTTTTGTACGGGTCAGTCCCGTTTTAAAATTCTCGTCTGGGTCAGTCCCATTTTAAAATTTTTTGTTAAAAGAGGTCAGTCTTCATTTCAAAGACAGCAGTCGTTTGACCAATCACATGTAAGTATTTGGTGTCTACTTCTTTGTTTCAAGTTTTTCCAAAACTCAGACAAAGAGGGGCAAACTGTAGACACCAAATTTTTAGTGTATTTTATTTACTATTATTTTTATTTTTCATGTCAGTTTTTATTTTACTTTTAGTCTTTTATTTTTATTTTAAGTCATTTTAGGATAGAATTTTTCGAAAAAAAGAAGGAAAAATTATTAGCATTTTGTTTTTATCTTTTATTCCTAGTATTGTTCATTTTATCTGATTTTATTTAAATTGTTATTTTTCTTTATTTATTTGGTTCATTATTTTTAATTAAGTTATTATTTAAAAAAAAAGAGGAAAAGAAGCCGCGCATGCAGCATTACAGAAACATGAAAAAATATCATTTCACCACCATTTCTTTTCACGAGGGATTTTTCTATTTTTCTTTTTTTTCTCCCATTGGTCATCGGATGGCTCAAGTTTTGGGTGAAAACCCACCCTTAATCCTCACCTTTGAGATGAGGGTTTTGGGGCCATGGACTCCTATAAAAGGAAAACAGTCGCAGCTAAGAAAAAGGGGGAGCGAGAGAGAGGTTTGGATGACGGCTGGGGTTGCGGAAAAGAAAAGAAAGAACGAGAGAACCAGGAGAGGAAAAAAGATAGCTGGAGAGGAGAACCAGAGGGAAGGGGGAACTGATAAAAGAGAGCAAAAAAAAAAGGGGACGGCTAGAGAATCTGGGGTTGGAGAGATAGAGTAAAAGAAAGAGAGACCGAGAGGCGAGCTTGGGTAGAGACATAGAGGAAACGGAAGGGCAAGGCAGGAAGGATTTTTGGCTAGGGGTTTGCAGAAAGGGAAGGTGACGGAGCCATCCTCAACGTTTAACACTTGGGAAGATCATCTGAGTTTTTCTTGGTCATCCTACATTCCATTCCGCGCTCCAGGTATTGTTTTCATCTTTTGTAGCTAAAAGCTGTTTCCTTTAGTTATTACTCGCATTCCGTTGCTATCTTCTGGTTCTGTTTTTGCATCAACGTTGATTGATGGCTTTTGCTTGGGTTTGATGGCACTTGTTTGGGTAATGAAAAATCTGAAGTTTGGGGTAATGAACCGGTGTCGCGCATGATTGTGTCTTAGCCGAAAGAAAATTGCAGGAAGTTTGCAGCTTTGATCGTTCTATGCTGTTGTCATGTATAGATCTAAAGTTGGGTTTTGAGAGACTGAAACTCAGGATTTTCTTTGGGGTTGGTTACTTTCATTTCGCTGTCTTCCATGTCAAATTAATGCTTGGCATGTGTTTGTCATAGATAATCACTAAAAATTCAAAGTTTTCATAAGTTACCAGAATTTTATGTGGTTGAACGAGGGAAAAGTTTCCAGTTTTGTGCGCTATTGAGTGGGACTTTCGTGAACATGTTACCTCGTTTTCTTCCTTGGCATCTTCGATGTGTTTTCGTAGTTAAGTTGCAATGCTGCGTTTGATAGAAATAGGAGGAATGTTGGATGATCATATCGCCTGGATTTTGGTTTGCCCTGCGCCCAGATTGGTGCACAAAATTCTGGATAGATCCTTCTCCTTCCTTTTACTTGTTCTAGTTCAAGCTTCATTTGAAGTGTTTGGTTAATGGTGTTAGGACCGGGCCAGGAAATAGACAAACTCAAGTTAGCACAAAGTAGGCGGTATGACCGACCATATAATAGATAGGCGGTAGATACCAGCCATATAATAATTAGGCGGTAAAACCGACCATATAAAGACAGATAGCAAAGCAAATAAAAGACACAGAAGATTTACGTGGTTCGGTCAAATTGACCTACGTCCACGGGCGAGGGAGGAGCAATATTTCTACTATGAAGAAGAAATACAAAAGCCGTAGGAAAGTGGTTCCTAGGCCAATAGGCACTTACAAAAGAGTTTAGAAAATATTCCTAAACTCAAAATAAGAGAGCCTAAAATATTTGACTGAATGGGCTAAATGACTTAAGAAGCTAATAGCCCATATAACTCTCTTAAGTGGTGCACTTAAACTTCTCAAAGGCCTTCTCTATTTATAGGAAACAATGGAGGCTATTCCCTCAGCTTCTGGCGATGTGGGATTACAAAATTCTGCCACAGTCAAGAATCAAGAATTGCGGCTGCAGCAAGAAGTCAAGAGTTGCTGCTGTGGCTTGACTTTAACAAATGGGTATACTTTGTATGCATTCACCTAGAGCTGTCTTCTTGCTTGTCAAATCGCATGACTGCATCTTTCGGGTAAAGCTGTTGAAGCTTAAAGCTTCATCAGTCGCCGCAAGTAGAAGGAAGTAGAAAGTTTTCCTGATTTGCATGACTTTTATTCATGTTTGTATTGAAGTCTATTATCAGGTTGATAATTGTTTCATCATTTTAGCCACTGGCCCTTTAAGTGCATGGAATGAAAAGAGGATTCTCGCTGTTTCTTGCACCTCATTTTGCATTTTTACAGTCCGAATCTATCTTGTTCTTGTAATGCTCCATCTAACACCTTCAGCTTCATGTCTGTTGCTGCATGTGAAGAGGGTTGAATTTCATTTCTGTTGTGCTGAGTTATTGCAGCAATATATACAGAACCTTTTCTTTCCTTGATTTTCTGGTCAAGTCTTGGTAGATGTTCAAGTCACGTTGGCTGCGTTTGCGACTGGAAGTTGTGAAGTTCCAAAGCTTCATGATTTAATCACTCTTGCTGTGACCTGTAGTTTCTTGGAGTTTGGATTGTGTTGTCCATATGCCAGTTAAGAACGTAATAAAAGTTGAATTGCTGCAAAACCGTGAGTTCCAGGATTAGCTGGAACCATTGTCGTCAAGATATTGCACCACGGTTCGCAGCTCATGAAGTCCACATTTCTGTTCTTCATGCTTTCATGTCTTGCATTTATAGCATCAAAGTTTATCAGTTGGTGGATGATTGTTTCATCATGGTCAGATTCTAGTTCTTCAAGGGCACAAAAAATATTTGGCTGCACCTTTGTTTTGCTGATATGAAAAACACTGCTGCACTTTTTCTTCTTCCTTCTTTTGCTGTTTACTTTTTATCCTTGATGGTCAGCTCCATTTCTTTGTTTCAATCCTGCAATGAGGTTGCATGTTTAGTCGATGATGGATAGGTAGAATCTTGGTGTTTGATAAACCTGTTTGCATGATGAAACGGATAGAGTCGCGGCTGGAAAATTGCTGCAAGCTTGGAAGCAAAAGGCAGCAGGCTTCATTTTTTTTTAGTTGCAGAAGTTTAAGCCTTCTACGTAGTTGCATGCATGAACGAGAAGGGAAAATTACATTTCACTCCCCTTAGCTTCTACTTATGCTGCACAAGCCCAATATGTTCCAATTTCTTGCAATTAGGCCCTAAAATAATTGCAATCTGAACCATTACTTGACCTTTTCATTACTTATGGACCTTTGAAGTTCCCAAAATATTTCAATTGGCCTTGAATGATCGGTTAATGGTTGCTACTGGGTCCTTAGTAGTTTTTTTTCTATTTTTTGAAACTTGATCAATAATTTACTTTCTTTGAAATTATGCACTATTTGATTTCATTTAAGTTGCAATTGAGAGGAATTTGGTGATTTTGTTTATACTTTACTATTTAATTGGTGCCTTGACTCTTTTATTGTTTTGAAGCTATTTTTCCTTCATTTGATTACCATTACGAGGGAGGTACACTCTATCCTTTATTTTTTGACTTTATTTGACCCTACGTGCGTTTCTGTGATTTATGTGCTCAATTGCATGCCTTTTTTGAATGTTTTCATCTTATTTATTTATTTAGTTATTTATCTACTTTACTCGTTTTAGTTATTTTCAATTTCGATCATTTGGGAGGCACTCGAATGCCAAAGTTGTAATAGTTAGGAATTTAATTGTTTTATTCCTTCTTATTTCCCCTTTTAGACAGTAGTAGGCTTCCCCCCTAAAAATGTAATAGTTAGGACCTTAATTGCCTTATGTGTTTTGCATGCTTAGGTGCTATGTGTTTAATCGCTTTCTTAGGTTTTGGCATCTAGATATGCATGCTTATGTGTTAAGTGAATTACGTGCTCACATGTCTACTTGCTTTAATTATGTACATTACTTATATATGTGTATGATGGATGCAAATGCACGTAACCATGGCTAGTCCAATGCTAGTCATGGTTGTCCCCTCGAGCTCTTACAAGTCCAATGCTTGTGAGAGAGCGTAGATGTGGGCTAGTCCAACGCTAGACCCAATAGGACCCCTTCTCGCTAGTACATACTCGCCTGCCTTCACTACATCTCCATTCATTCTTTCCTTTTAGTTTTTTTTCATTTTTGCATGACCCTTCACTCCCTTTCCCTTACACATTTAGGATTACATTTTCATTTAGATTAGCTCATTTGCTTGTATAGGTTAGGGAGTCACCCCTTGGATATGGGATATGGACGAGTTTGGCTTTCTAACCTTAGCACGCTCGTATTCCCTCTATTAAAGGGAAAATTGAGTCACGGACATTAGTCCCCCGTACCCGTCTTGCTTGCATTCGTCTAGGGTTCATGCATCCCTTTTTCCACATTTTCACTTCACCCAACTTTTATTTTGCACGTTTTCACTCTGCTACTTACACTTTATATACTATCACGTGCACACACGCACTTCATTCTATCACTTTACTCACCTTACTTTGCACATCCATTTGCACATTTCCACTTACACACTATTATTTTTTATTACTTTTTCATTTCACGCAAACTCATATTTTCACATTGCATACATTCATTCCACTCATTTTTCGTCATTAGCATTATTCGTGATCTCTCCAAAGAGTCACCATTGGGCATCACAATTAATGTGATTGGCACCACTCAAGCTTTGAAGAGAAATTTTGCCACTCGATGTCCCCCTAGCTCTAGGTCTTGCATTCTTATAGTGCATCCAAATGTGATAAATGCTTTGGTTAAAACAAGAAAATCTTTGACTAAATCGCGCAACTAGCCTTGGCTAGGTTGAAGGGGTGCCTAGGATTTTTATCCTTGCCTTCCCCTTCGTCAAATGTGACTCCCGAACCTTTTTTGTTGGTTTACGTAGACTAGGAATCGTTTAAAAGGGTTTTCTTTCTACCTTTTCCTTTAAAAAATTCATTTTTAGGTGACTTGGTACACATTAACTCTATACCAAGTGGCGACTCCGATTTTTATTTCAAAAATCCTTTTTAAACTATATTTTGGGTCAAATCGTCTCATTTTCAAGTCCCATTTAGTCCCATATTTTTCTTCATTTTTCTTTGTAAATCAAAAATTCACTTTTTAAACCATTCATTTATTTTTCTTATTAAAAAATGGGGCGCGACAGATACATTTAAGGTTTTCCCTACATCGAGGAGCTACACAAAAGAAGATTAAAACTAACTCAACTCATACTTCAAAATATCAAAATCTCCAAAAGGTGGTTTCCTGCAAGGAAAACAAGGATAACGGAACGGGGTGAGCTAGAAGCTCAATGAGGTACCAAAATAATAACAGTCAAGAACCAAGGAACTTCATCCTCAATTAATCACATAGGTGCATCAAATAAGGAGATGAGCAAAATAACTTAGATAGAAAGGATACAGGTGGCTCTCAGGAGCCAAATCCTCGTTGCAGTACTTGATCCGACTACGTTGACCCTCCGTCAACTTCCAAATAAGGAAACCAGTCCAGTAGAACACCACTTTAACGCCAAATCCCGTTCACCAAGCATACCCCCTTATCGGGCCCGAACGCCAAATAGAAACAGGAATGGTAATATTCGAGTATACCGGAATCAAGAGTCTCAATACTCAGATTCCATAAAAAAACAGGCACCCACGAATTGTCAATTTCCTCGACCAAGCCCTCGCATGGCTCGATTTAATTAACTCCCCATAAGGTTGAGCTCAGGTTTAACAAGGAGGTCGTTGGACACACTTCCAAACGACATTATAACAAGTGCAAGTAACAGGCTCAAGTTCATAACAAGTACAAGTAATAAATTTCAGTTTGTACAACACAGGCAAGAGAACGAGTGTGATAAAGTACACCCTCGTCTCAATCAAACTAAACAGGATTCATAGTCATTCATGTCATAGATTTCAAGTACAGATAACTCAAATAGCAACAATGCAAGGGAGTGGTACACTCACCAGATCAAACAAGGATACTTTCAAAAGTTTCCTTCCCAAGTGTGGCTTTACTCGCCGGCACCTCCTAGAACAATCAAGGGCAAACACTTAAGACTGGACTCCAAGACCTAATAGATGGAATTCGCAAGTAAAACTCGATTACAAGTCAGGTGCCTATCCAAATGAACCATTAATGTAAAGCTCAGAGGTGACTTTGGAGTGAAAAGACAACGATTAGTCCTAAAGGCATGAACAACCTCAAAACCCTACCTACAATGACTGCCCAACTCCAAATTTGAAGTAGAAAATGAAAGTATGATCGATACTAGGAAAACAGGATTTTCCGGTTTCGCGCAACCCTATATGAAAAATCATATCTCAAGTTTTGTAAATCCAAAATTAGTAAAAGTTATACCGTTGGAAAATACATTCAAAGTGCTATAACTTTCCAGAAAACACCCTCATAAGATTTAGAACGCAAGTCAGTCAAATTCAAGTCTCAAGTTGCTGCTTTATCCAGTGAAAGACAGAACAGGTACAATATTTCAGTCAACTTTGAAAAATCACCATAAATGGTACAGACATAAACAGGGTCTGAAATTTACATATTTTATAACCCTATGAATCTAGTTTAAAACGCAACAAACGGAACTCAATTCTGACATTCCTACATCAAGATATAGCAAATTTCCCGAGACGGTGCTGAAGCTCCGCGAAAATTTTGACAGCATTTCCCTTGTCTTTCTTTACTTTCCAACCAAACCTCAACACCCACAAATCACAAGCTATCAAACATCTTTAATTAGAGCCACAATAAGGCTCAAATACGAGTCATAAACCAAATCCACATATCACTAGAGTACAATCATATGGGACGTATAAGTGTAAAATCGAACTAGGACATATGCGGAAACGAAGTTTGGGTTGGAAAACAAAAGGCAGATTTGCTGTTGCTTAGCTGAATTAACACAACTGAAGCTATCCTTATCCGATTGGGGTAAAATTTATACCGTTTCGAAGCTAAGACAAATATTTAAAACTTTGATGAAGATCATTCAGTCCAGTTTGTAGTGTATCTAAGTCAAAATAGCCATTTACAGAACCAGAATCTCACATTCGGGCTTGTTAACCGCCTTATGCGTAATAACTCAGGCTACCAAAGTCAAAACGAGGTGATTCCAAGGGCGTTGGAAAGATAAGACATATACCTAAATTTCTTGTGAAGACCTCCAAAGCCAAATCATGCATTTTCATGGTCAAAAATGGAAATTTCCACGACAACAGAAATTGAGCTGTGAAGGGTATTTCTGACTTTTCACAACATACCGAGCTTAGATTGAGCTGAGATTTTACAGGAAACTATAAAACATCATTCTATACAACTTTCATGTTTTAACCTAAGGCTAATTCGACCTATAACATGCTCAACTAAACTCGGACAGAACGGGCTTGTTTGGAACCCTAATCTGGAATTTTAGTTTCAAACCAACAATTTTTCACAAACAATCATTTCCAACACATACCAACTCCATCTTACACTATAACAAACCATTAATCCATGACTAAACAATCATTTATATATTAAACCAGAAAATCCTCAATAATTAGAAAAATTTGCACATCTCAACCATAAGTCATGAAATAACCCCTAAAACCATCTCTTTAACTCACATAAGCCACTAATTAAACATGATTGAGAAGAAAATAGAGGTTCCTTAGCTACTCACCTTACCAACTCAAGAAAAGAAGCAACTTAGCAACTTGGTCTTCCAAACCACTTCACAACCAACCTTAATACCACTAAACTAAGAGGTTTTATGGAGGAAATCCAAGTTTAATCGGTTAAATTGTTTGATTGGAGCAAGAAATGAAGAAGCAAGATGAAAGCTTTCCTTTCTTTTCTCCTTGTGAAGCTCAGCCAAGATGATGAACAATGAAGGTAATTTTGGTTCAATTTGGTACTTATTTGGTAAAGGTAGTAAGATGGTGAAATGTCAAAGTCCAACCGTCAATCACAAGGTGACACTTGTCACCCTTTAAGCTTGAGATTATCTTCTTGTCTCTCCAAGACCAATCCATTTAAGTAACCTCTAATTATCTCTTAGCACCTAGTAACCAAAATCCGGTATACTAAACTTAACCTAATTGGCCGAATTTTACCGAACTTTCTGCACTAGCGGGTCCCGCGTCCGGTATACGTTCTTAATTCCTCAAAAACTAATCGAAACTAGAAAAATAATTTAAAAACTATATTTACTCATAAAAATTATTTTTAAAATTTTTCGTATAAATAAATGTGGAAAAGCGTGCAATTAAAAGAAAATAAAATCTAGCAATTAAGAAAATTACGGGTTCTCACACTCTCTCCCCCTTAAAGAAATTTCGTCCTCGAAATTTCCTTCCCACGGAATCTATCAAAATCTGCGTTAGACGGCGGATCATACCTTCTACGTCCTCAGACGAATTAGAGACCCTTATTCTAGTGCTCTCCACCCTTTGGTACTCAGGTCCAAGAATCTAAAATAAGATAATTCCCAACTCGAGCCGGCCGGTCCCAAGCGTAAATCATCCATATTAAAGATTCCTACCCGACATACTTATCTGTCTTCCTCAAGTTCCATGATAGAGATTTTTATACTTATAACAAGCACGGTTCATAACTTAAGCTCAAAAGAGAAGTTAATCCTTTAGACACCTTCACCAAAAGCAGGACCGTAACACCACTTGGCCCAAGCTCACTCCGCGCAGAGACCACGCGAAGCAACTCTGATACCACCTGTGACAGCCCCACTGTAAGGCCCAAAGACAACCTAAGAGGGGGGTGAATTAGGTTGATTAAAATCTTAATCAAATTTATGCACTTTTTCTTTAATAAAAATTTACCTTCTTTTCTAGTAATGATCAACCAAGTAGATTAGAAGAATAGAGCAATGTTGATTAGAAAAACAAGTATAGATAAGCAATGAGAATTTTATTAAACAAAAAGAATAAAATAGAATATAAAACCGATTGTCTACCAAGCTTTCCTCAAACTTGAAGACCAATCACTAGGTTGAGCAACTTCTCTTTGATGAAAGATGATCAACTAGATGTACAATGGAGGGAGCACTTCCTCCTTGCCCTAAGCCTCACTTAGTCAAGCTAAGAAGTTTTACAATCACTCAGATAACCCTCAACAAAGTTACACTAATGAAACTTTCAAACACAAGAGAAATGCTCACAAGAAATTCACACCACTTGGAGAACAAATCTAGCTTTGGAGACTATTTTCTAGCTAAAATATCTCTTGAGATCTTGTAAACAAAGTGTGCAAAAGTTCCTCTCTGATTCAGAAGCGTTTTTATTTAAAGGGAACCAAAAATGGGCTTCATTAATGCTTCCAACGGATAGAAGGCAGATGAAGAGTCAGCTAGCCGTTGGGGCTGTCAGACGTCCGACATCTTAGTCATCGTCCGATCCCATCGTCCGAAAATCAGTCAAGTTGTTGTTCGGACGTCCGATGGAATTTTATAGTCCGACAGCTTCTGCATTCGAACGTTGGCAGAGAGTCATCAACACTTTGTAGAATTTTTAGGACGTCCGACACGATCGATGTGCGTCCGAGGAGTGCGTCCGATCTATCCGGACGTCTGATGCTTCCTCACGAGCGTCCGACAGAATCTTGGCAGAGAGTCATCAACACTTTGTGGAATTTTTAGGACGTCCGACACGATCGATATGCGTCCGAGGAGCACGTCCGATCCATCCGGACGTCCGATGCTTCCTCACGAGCGTCCGACAGAATTTCTTTCTTGATGTTCATCATCCTTTCGGACGTCCGACAGATTCCTTCGGACGTCCGACATGAGTGTCCTGTTTTTGCTTCTTCTTTTGGTTGATTTTCATTTCTTGTCATATTCGTACCTGATTCTTTGATAGGAAAAAAACACTTATATTTGAAGAGAGTTAGATAAACATTTCAAAGTACTTTGTGATCATCAAAACCAAGAATAACACCCACCTCACCCAAAGGCGAACCAAAGGGTTCGGCGAACCGCCTGCCCAGCTCTGGCCGGGACTACAGATCCGGAACAAATGTAAACCCTACCAAACGCTCAAAAGAACGTTGAGAAGAAAGCATTCACCGTCCGAAAATCCAAACAAGCATAACAACTTTCTATAACCCTAGAACAGAACATTTCCAAAGCAAAATAACTCATGAACATGGTTAAACACTTTTATATACACATGTTTGCAAATTTACAATTCAAAAGGAAAACGTTGGACCAAGATACATTTAAGGTTTTCCATACATTGAGGAGCTACACAAAAGAAGATTAAAACTAGCTCAACTCATGCTTCAAAATATCAAAGTCTCCAAAAGATGGTTTCCTGTAAGGAAAACAAGGATAACGGAACGGGGTGAGTTAGAAGCTCAATGAGGTACCAAAATAATAACAGTCAAGAACCAAGGAACTTCATACTCAATTAATCACATAGGTGTATCAAATAAGGAGATGAGCAAAATAACTTAGATAGAAAGGATACAGGTGGCTCTCAGGAGCCAAATCCTCGTTGCAGTACTTGATCCGACTACGTTGACCATCCGTCAACTTTCAAATAAGGAAACCAGTCCAGTAGAACACCACTTTAACGCCAAATCCCATTCACCAAGCATACCCCCTTACCGGTCCCAAACGCCAAATAGAAACAGGAATGATAATACTCGAGTATACCGGAATCAAGAGTCTCAATACTCAAAGATTCCATAAAAAAAATAGGCACCCACGGATTGTCAATTTCCCCGACCAAGCCCTTGCATGCCTCGATTTAATTAACTCCCCATGAGGTTGAGCTCAGGTTTAACAAGGAGGTCGTTGGACACACTTCCAAACGACATTATAACAAGTGCAAGTAACAGGCTCAAGTTCATAACAAGTACAAGTAATAAATTTCAGTTTGTACAACACAGGCAAGAGAACGAGTGTGATAAAGTACACCCTCGTCTCAATCAAACTAAACAGGATTCATAGTCATTCATGTCAAATATTTCAAGTACAGATAACTCAAATAGCAACAATGCAAGGGAGTGGTACACTCACCAGATCAAACAAGGATACTTTCAAAAGTTTCCTTCCTAAGTGTGGCTTTACTCGCCGGCACCTCCGAGAACAATCAAGGGCAAACACTTAAGACTGGACTCCAAGACCTAATAGATGGAATTTGCAAGTAAAACTCGATTACAAGTCAGGTGCCTATCCAAATGAACCATTAATGTAAAGCTCAGAGGTGACTTTGGAGTGAAAAGATAACGATTAGTCCTAAAGGTATGAACAACCTCAAAACCCTACCTACAATGACTGCCCAACTCCAAATTTGAAGTAGAAAATGAAAGTAAGATCGATACTAGGAAAACAGGATTTTCCGGTTTCGCGCAACCCTATATGAAAAATCATATCTCAAGTTTTGTAAGTCTAAAATTAGTAAAAGTTATACCGTTGGAAAATACATTCAAAGGGCTATAACTTTCCAGAAAACACCCTCATAAGATTCAGAACGCAAGTCAGTCAAATTCAAGCCTCAAGTTGCTGCTTTATCCAGTGAAAGACAGAACAGGTACAATATTTCAGTCAACTTTGAAAAATCGCCATAAATGATACAGACATAAACAGGGTCTGAAATTTACACAGTTTGTAACCCTATGAATCTAGTTTAAAACGCAACAAACGGAACTCAATTCTGACATTCCTACATCAAGATATAGCAAATTTCTCGAGACTGTGCAGAAGCTCCGCGAAAATTTTGACAGCATTTCCCTTGTCTTTCTTTACTTTCCAACCAAACCTCAACACCCACAAATCACAAGCTATCAAACACCTTTAATTAGAGCCACAATAAGGCTCGAATACGAGTCATAAACCAAATCCACATATGTTTATCTCAACTCATATCTTTTGATGATTACAAAACAATTGGATGTTTCTAATACCTTTTGTAGAGATCTTTTTCAGAAATGAACCAAACAGGTCTGTGGATTTAAAGCAGAAAAAGAAGATCAAAAAGAATGAAGTCTGCTGAGGATGATGTCGGACGCACAAAAGGAGAGTATCGGACGTCCGACATTCTTTGAGTATCTTCGGACGAGTAAAGAACTCAGACTCGGACGTCTGAAGAAGACAAGCCAGGAGTTACTTGATTACTGATCAGGATCGGACGCTCAACACCTGTGTATCGGACGTCCGACAAGTATTGCTGCTCTTCGGACGAATCACTCCGGACGCATCGGCCGTCCGAAGGAATTGAAGAAGAAAGTCCAAGTGTGCATCCTACCCTCGGACGCATAAAAACCAAACATCGGACGTCCGACAACACCAACGGCTAGTTGACTCTTCAGTTGCCTTCTACCCGTTGACAGCATTAATTGAATAATTTTCTGGTCTCCTATAAATGGAACAAAGTCAACCACCTAAAGGGAACTTTGCACAACAAGCCTACATCAGATTGTGAGTGATTCTAGTGCTAGAATACTCAAAAGGAATATTTGTACTCTTTGCTTGTGTAATCTTCGGGTAGTTTTTCAAGTGTGACACAGCTTCTTCAATAGTGTAGCATAGTGAGGGTTTGCGAGTGTTTGTAAAACTTCCTTGTTTGACCAAGTGTGGTTTGGGGCAAGAAGGAAGTGATCCCTTCCTTGTACACAAAAGATTGGTTGCAAGTTTGTTCAACTTGAAGTAATTTGATATATAAAAGTGGTGTTCAAACCTCAGTTGTGTTTGAAGCCTGGTTTGTTTCTTTACTTTCATTTACTGCTTTTCTACATAAACTGTTCTTCTCTTCATCTCACGAATACTTGTGCTCTTGTGTTATCTCGTTCATTGGGAGGTATTTGTGAAAAGAAAGGTAGTCTGTGAAAAAGTGGACTATATCTTAGCAGGTTTTTTGAAAGCCTAATTCACCCCTCCCTCTTAGGTTGTCTTCGATCCTTACAATATCACTAGAGTACAATCATATGGGACGTATAAGTGTAAAATCGAACTAGGACATATGCGGGAACGAAATTTGGGTTGGAAAACAAAAGGCAGATTTGTTGTTGCTTAGCGGAATTAACACAACTGAAGCTATCCTTATCTAATTGGGGTGCAATTTATACCATTTCGAATCTAAGACAAATATTTAAAACTTTGATGAAGATCACTCAGTCCAGTTTGTAGTGTATCTAAGTCAAAATTGCCATTTACAGAACCAGAATCTCACATTCGGGCTTGTTAACCGCCTTATGCGTAATGATAATAACTCAGGCTACCGAAGTCAAAACTAGGTGATCCAAGGGCGTTAGAAAGCTAAGATATATATCTAAATTTCTTATGAAGACCTCCAAAGCCAAATCATGCATTTTCATGGTCAAAAATGGAAATTTCCACGAAAACAGAAATTCGGGCGCGAAACAGGGCTCACGGGCAGTCAAGGGTATTTCGGGCATTTCAAAAGCTACAGTGCTAGGATCGAGCTGAAATTTTGTAGGTAGCAATTTTATACCATTTTCTACAACTTCCATGTTTTGGCCAAAATCTAATTCGGTAAGGATCAGGGTGAAAAGTCACGGTCAGATTGGGTGAAATGACAACCCTGTTCGCCGAACTCCTACCTAGGCCAGTCTGGGTATTTCCGACTTTTCACAAGCTACCGAGCTTAGATTGAGCTGAATATTTATAGGCAACTATAAAACATCATTCTATACAACTTTTATGTTTTAAGCTAAGGCTAATTCGATCTCTAACATGCTCAACTAAATTCGGACAGAACAGGCTTGTTTGGAACCCTAATCTGGAATTTTAGTTTCAAACCAACAATTTTTCACAAACAAT
Source organism: Coffea arabica (assembly GCF_036785885.1). Taxonomy (NCBI): domain Eukaryota; kingdom Viridiplantae; phylum Streptophyta; class Magnoliopsida; order Gentianales; family Rubiaceae; genus Coffea; species Coffea arabica. The sequence continues at coordinate 33,221,943 of NC_092328.1, forward strand.
CATTTCCAACACATACCAACTCCATCTTACACTATAACAAACCATTAATCCATGACTAAACAATCATTTATATATTAAACCAGAAAATCCTCAATAATTAGAAAAATTTGCACATCTCAACCATAAGTCATGAAATAACCCCTAAAACCATCTCTTTAACTCACATAAGCCACTAATTAAACATGATTGAGAAGAAAAGAGAGGTTCCTTAGCTACTCACCTTACCAACTCAAGAAAGGAAACAACTTAGCACCTTGGTCTTCCAAACCACTTCACAACCAACCTAATACCACTAAACTAAGAGGTTTTATGGAGGAAATCCAAGTTTAATCGGTTAAATTGTTTGATTGGAGCAAGAAATGAAGAAGCAAGATGAAAGCTTTCCTTTCTTTTCTCCTTGTGAAGCTCAGCCAAGATGATGAACAATGAAGGTAATTTTGGTTCAATTTGGTACTTATTTGGTAAAGGTAGTAAGATGGTCAAATGTCAAAGTCCAACATTCAATCACAAGGTGACACTTGTCACCCTTTAAGCTTGAGATTATCTTTTTGTCTCTCCAAGACCAATCCATTTAAGTAACCTCTAATTATCTCTTAGCACCTAGTAACTAAAATCCGGTATACTAAATTTAACCTAATTGGCCGAATTTTACCGAACTTTCTGCACTAGCGGGTCCCGTGTCCGGTATACGTTCTTAATTCCTCAAAAACTAATCGATACTAGAAAAATAATTTAAAAACTATATTTACTCATAAAAATTATTTTTAAAATTTTTTGTATAAATAAAATGTGGAAAAGCGTGCAATTAAAAGAAAATAAAACCTAGCAATTAAGAAAATTACGGGTTCTCACACTCTCTCCCCCTTAAAGAAATTTCGTCCTCGAAATTTCCTTCCCACGGAATCTATCAAAATCTGCGTTAGACGGCGGATCATACCTTCTACGTCCTCAGACGAATTAGAGACCCTTATTCTAGCGCTCTCCACCCTTTGGTACTCAGGTCCAAGAATCTCAAATAAGATAATTCCCAACTCGATCCGGCCGATCCCAAGCGTAAATCAACCATATTAAAGATTCCTACCCGACATACTTATCTGTCTTCCTCAAGTTCCATGATAGAGATTTTTATACTTATAACAAGCACGGTTCATAACTTATGCTCAAAAGAGCACTTAATCCTTTAGACACCTTCACCAAAAGCAGGACCATAACACCACTTGGCCCAAGCTCACTCCACGCAGAGACCACGCGAAACATCTCTGATACCACCTGTGACAGCCCCACCTCACCCTAAGGCGAACCAAAGGGTTCGGCGGACCGCCTGCCCAGCTCTGGCCGGGACTACAGATCCGGAACAAATGTAAACCCTACCAAACGCTCAAAAGAACGTTGAGAAGAAAGCATTCACCGTCCGAAAATCCAAACAAGCATAACAACTTTCTATAACCCTAGAACAGAACATTTCCAAAGCAAAATAACTCATGAACATGGTTAAACACTTTTATATACACATGTTTGCAAATTTACAATTCAAAAGGAAAACGTTGGACCAAGATACATTTAAGGTTTTCCATACATTGAGGAGCTACACAAAAGAAGATTAAAACTAGCTCAACTCATGCTTCAAAATATCAAAGTCTCCAAAAGATGGTTTCCTGTAAGGAAAACAAGGATAACGGAACGGGGTGAGTTAGAAGCTCAATGAGGTACCAAAATAATAACAGTCAAGAACCAAGGAACTTCATACTCAATTAATCACATAGGTGTATCAAATAAGGAGATGAGCAAAATAACTTAGATAGAAAGGATACAGGTGGCTCTCAGGAGCCAAATCCTCGTTGCAGTACTTGATCCGACTACGTTGACCCTCCGTCAACTTTCAAATAAGGAAACCAGTCCAGTAGAACACCACTTTAACGCCAAATCCCATTCACCAAGCATACCCCCTTACCGGTCCCAAACGCCAAATAGAAACAGGAATGATAATACTCGAGTATACCGGAATCAAGAGTCTCAATACTCAAAGATTCCATAAAAAAAATAGGCACCCACGGATTGTCAATTTCCCCGACCAAGCCCTTGCATGCCTCGATTTAATTAACTCCCCAAGAGGTTGAGCTCAGGTTTAACAAGGAGGTCGTTGGACACACTTCCAAACGACATTATAACAAGTGCAAGTAACAGGCTCAAGTTCATAACAAGTACAAGTAATAAATTTCAGTTTGTACAACACAGGCAAGAGAACGAGTGTGATAAAGTACACCCTCGTCTCAATCAAACTAAACAGGATTCATAGTCATTCATGTCAAATATTTCAAGTACAGATAACTCAAATAGCAACAATGCAAGGGAGTGGTACACTCACCAGATCAAACAAGGATACTTTCAAAAGTTTCCTTCCTAAGTGTGGCTTTACTCGCCGGCACCTCCGAGAACAATCAAGGGCAAACACTTAAGACTGGACTCCAAGACCTAATAGATGGAATTTGCAAGTAAAACTCGATTACAAGTCAGGTGCCTATCCAAATGAACCATTAATGTAAAGCTCAGAGGTGACTTTGGAGTGAAAAGATAACGATTAGTCCTAAAGGTATGAACAACCTCAAAACCCTACCTACAATGACTGCCCAACTCCAAATTTGAAGTAGAAAATGAAAGTAAGATCGATACTAGGAAAACAGGATTTTCCGGTTTCGCGCAACCCTATATGAAAAATCATATCTCAAGTTTTGTAAGTCTAAAATTAGTAAAAGTTATACCGTTGGAAAATACATTCAAAGGGCTATAACTTTCCAGAAAACACCCTCATAAGATTCAGAACGCAAGTCAGTCAAATTCAAGCCTCAAGTTGCTGCTTTATCCAGTGAAAGACAGAACAGGTACAATATTTCAGTCAACTTTGAAAAATCGCCATAAATGATACAGACATAAACAGGGTCTGAAATTTACACAGTTTGTAACCCTATGAATCTAGTTTAAAACGCAACAAACGGAACTCAATTCTGACATTCCTACATCAAGATATAGCAAATTTCTCGAGACTGTGCAGAAGCTCCGCGAAAATTTTGACAGCATTTCCCTTGTCTTTCTTTACTTTCCAACCAAACCTCAACACCCACAAATCACAAGCTATCAAACACCTTTAATTAGAGCCACAATAAGGCTCGAATACGAGTCATAAACCAAATCCACATATGTTTATCTCAACTCATATCTTTTGATGATTACAAAACAATTGGATGTTTCTAATACCTTTTGTAGAGATCTTTTTCAGAAATGAACCAAACAGGTCTGTGGATTTAAAGCAGAAAAAGAAGATCAAAAAGAATGAAGTCTGCTGAGGATGATGTCGGACGCACAAAAGGAGAGTATCGGACGTCCGACATTCTTTGAGTATCTTCGGACGAGTAAAGAACTCAGACTCGGACGTCTGAAGAAGACAAGCCAGGAGTTACTTGATTACTGATCAGGATCGGACGCTCAACACCTGTGTATCGGACGTCCGACAAGTATTGCTGCTCTTCGGACGAATCACTCCGGACGCATCGGCCGTCCGAAGGAATTGAAGAAGAAAGTCCAAGTGTGCATCCTACCCTCGGACGCATAAAAACCAAACATCGGACGTCCGACAACACCAACGGCTAGTTGACTCTTCAGTTGCCTTCTACCCGTTGACAGCATTAATTGAATAATTTTCTGGTCTCCTATAAATGGAACAAAGTCAACCACCTAAAGGGAACTTTGCACAACAAGCCTACATCAGATTGTGAGTGATTCTAGTGCTAGAATACTCAAAAGGAATATTTGTACTCTTTGCTTGTGTAATCTTCGGGTAGTTTTTCAAGTGTGACACAGCTTCTTCAATAGTGTAGCATAGTGAGGGTTTGCGAGTGTTTGTAAAACTTCCTTGTTTGACCAAGTGTGGTTTGGGGCAAGAAGGAAGTGATCCCTTCCTTGTACACAAAAGATTGGTTGCAAGTTTGTTCAACTTGAAGTAATTTGATATATAAAAGTGGTGTTCAAACCTCAGTTGTGTTTGAAGCCTGGTTTGTTTCTTTACTTTCATTTACTGCTTTTCTACATAAACTGTTCTTCTCTTCATCTCACGAATACTTGTGCTCTTGTGTTATCTCGTTCATTGGGAGGTATTTGTGAAAAGAAAGGTAGTCTGTGAAAAAGTGGACTATATCTTAGCAGGTTTTTTGAAAGCCTAATTCACCCCTCCCTCTTAGGTTGTCTTCGATCCTTACAATATCACTAGAGTACAATCATATGGGACGTATAAGTGTAAAATCGAACTAGGACATATGCGGGAACGAAATTTGGGTTGGAAAACAAAAGGCAGATTTGTTGTTGCTTAGCGGAATTAACACAACTGAAGCTATCCTTATCTAATTGGGGTGCAATTTATACCATTTCGAATCTAAGACAAATATTTAAAACTTTGATGAAGATCACTCAGTCCAGTTTGTAGTGTATCTAAGTCAAAATTGCCATTTACAGAACCAGAATCTCACATTCGGGCTTGTTAACCGCCTTATGCGTAATGATAATAACTCAGGCTACCGAAGTCAAAACTAGGTGATCCAAGGGCGTTAGAAAGCTAAGATATATATCTAAATTTCTTATGAAGACCTCCAAAGCCAAATCATGCATTTTCATGGTCAAAAATGGAAATTTCCACGAAAACAGAAATTCGGGCGCGAAACAGGGCTCACGGGCAGTCAAGGGTATTTCGGGCATTTCAAAAGCTACAGTGCTAGGATCGAGCTGAAATTTTGTAGGTAGCAATTTTATACCATTTTCTACAACTTCCATGTTTTGGCCAAAATCTAATTCGGTAAGGATCAGGGTGAAAAGTCACGGTCAGATTGGGTGAAATGACAACCCTGTTCGCCGAACTCCTACCTAGGCCAGTCTGGGTATTTCCGACTTTTCACAAGCTACCGAGCTTAGATTGAGCTGAATATTTATAGGCAACTATAAAACATCATTCTATACAACTTTTATGTTTTAAGCTAAGGCTAATTCGATCTCTAACATGCTCAACTAAATTCGGACAGAACAGGCTTGTTTGGAACCCTAATCTGGAATTTTAGTTTCAAACCAACAATTTTTCACAAACAATCATTTCCAACACATACCAACTCCATCTTACACTATAACAAACCATTAATCCATGACTAAACAATCATTTATATATTAAACCAGAAAATCCTCAATAATTAGAAAAATTTGCACATCTCAACCATAAGTCATGAAATAACCCCTAAAACCATCTCTTTAACTCACATAAGCCACTAATTAAACATGATTGAGAAGAAAAGAGAGGTTCCTTAGCTACTCACCTTACCAACTCAAGAAAGGAAACAACTTAGCACCTTGGTCTTCCAAACCACTTCACAACCAACCTAATACCACTAAACTAAGAGGTTTTATGGAGGAAATCCAAGTTTAATCGGTTAAATTGTTTGATTGGAGCAAGAAATGAAGAAGCAAGATGAAAGCTTTCCTTTCTTTTCTCCTTGTGAAGCTCAGCCAAGATGATGAACAATGAAGGTAATTTTGGTTCAATTTGGTACTTATTTGGTAAAGGTAGTAAGATGGTCAAATGTCAAAGTCCAACATTCAATCACAAGGTGACACTTGTCACCCTTTAAGCTTGAGATTATCTTTTTGTCTCTCCAAGACCAATCCATTTAAGTAACCTCTAATTATCTCTTAGCACCTAGTAACTAAAATCCGGTATACTAAATTTAACCTAATTGGCCGAATTTTACCGAACTTTCTGCACTAGCGGGTCCCGTGTCCGGTATACGTTCTTAATTCCTCAAAAACTAATCGATACTAGAAAAATAATTTAAAAACTATATTTACTCATAAAAATTATTTTTAAAATTTTTTGTATAAATAAAATGTGGAAAAGCGTGCAATTAAAAGAAAATAAAACCTAGCAATTAAGAAAATTACGGGTTCTCACACTCTCTCCCCCTTAAAGAAATTTCGTCCTCGAAATTTCCTTCCCACGGAATCTATCAAAATCTGCGTTAGACGGCGGATCATACCTTCTACGTCCTCAGACGAATTAGAGACCCTTATTCTAGCGCTCTCCACCCTTTGGTACTCAGGTCCAAGAATCTCAAATAAGATAATTCCCAACTCGATCCGGCCGATCCCAAGCGTAAATCAACCATATTAAAGATTCCTACCCGACATACTTATCTGTCTTCCTCAAGTTCCATGATAGAGATTTTTATACTTATAACAAGCACGGTTCATAACTTATGCTCAAAAGAGCACTTAATCCTTTAGACACCTTCACCAAAAGCAGGACCATAACACCACTTGGCCCAAGCTCACTCCACGCAGAGACCACGCGAAGCATCTCTGATACCACCTGTGACAGCCCCACCTCACCCTAAGGCGAACCAAAGGGTTCGGCGGACCGCCTGCCCAGCTCTGGCCGGGACTACAGATCCGGAACAAATGTAAACCCTACCAAACGCTCAAAAGAACGTTGAGAAGAAAGCATTCACCGTCCGAAAATCCAAACAAGCATAACAACTTTCTATAACCCTAGAACAGAACATTTCCAAACCAAAATAACTCATGAACATGGTTAAACACTTTTATATACACATGTTTGCAAATTTACAATTCAAAAGGAAAACATTGGACCAAGATACATTTAAGGTTTTCCATACATCGAGGAGCTACACAAAAGAAGATTAAAACTAGCTCAACTCATGCTTCAAAATATCAAAGTCTCCAAAAGGTGGTTTCCTGTAAGGAAAACAAGGATAACGGAACGGGGTGAGTTAGAAGCTCAATGAGGTACCAAAATAATAACAGTCAAGAACCAAGGAACTTCATACTCAATTAATCACATAGGTGTATCAAATAAGGAGATGAGCAAAATAACTTAGATAGAAAGGATACAGGTGGCTCTCAGGAGCCAAATCCTCGTTACAGTACTTGATCCGACTACGTTGACCCACCGTCAACTTCCAAATAAGGAAACCAGTCCAGTAGAACACCACTTTAATGCCAAATCCCGTTCACCAAGCATACCCCCTTACCGGGCCCAAACGCCAAATAGAAACAGGAATGATAATACTCGAGTATACCGGAATCAAGAGTCTCAATACTCAAAGATTTCACAAAAAAAACAGCCATCCACGGATTGTCAATTTCCTCGACCAAGCCCTTGCATGGCTCGATTTAATTAACTCCCCATGAGGTTGAGCTCAGGTTTAACAAGGAGGTCGTTGGACACACTTCCAAACGACATTATAACAAGTGCAAGTAACAGGCTCAAGTTCATAACAAGTACAGGTAATAAATTTCAGTTTGTACAACACAGGCAAGAGAACGAGTGTGATAAAGTACACCCTCGTCTCAATCAAACTAAACAGGATTCATAGTCATTCATGTCATAGATTTCAAGTACAGATAACTCAAATAGCAACAATGCAAGGGAGTGGTACACTCACCAGATCAAACAAGGGTACTTTCAAAAGTTTCCTTCCCAAGTGTGGCTTTACACGCCGGCACCTCCTAGAACAATCAAGGGCAAACACTTAAGACTGGACTCCAAGACCTAATAGATGGAATTCGCAAGTAAAACTCGATTACAAGTCAGGTGCCTATCCAAATGAACCATTAATGTAAAGCGAAGAAGTGACTTTGGAGTGAAAAGATAACGATTAGTCCTAAAGGCATGAACAATCTCAAAACCCTACCTACAATGACTGCCCAACTCCAAATTTGAAGTAGAAAATGAAAGTAAGATCGATACTAGGAAAACAGGATTTTCCGGTTTCGCGCAACCCTATATGAAAAATCATATCTCAAGTTTTGTAAGTCCAAAATTAGTAAAAGTTATACCGTTGGAAAATACATTCAAAGGGCTATAACTTTCCAGAAAACACCCTCATAAGATTCAGAACGCAAGTCAGTCAAATTCAAGCCTCAATTTGCTGCTTTATCCAGTGAAAGACAGAACAGGTACAATATTTCAGTCAAATTTGAAAAATCTCCATAAATGGTACAGACCTAAACAGGGTCTGAAATTTATACAGTTTGTAACCCTATGAATCTAGTTTAAAACACAGCAAACGGAACTCAATTCTGACATTCCTACATCAAGATATAGCAAATTTCCCGAGACTGTGCAGAAGCTCCGCGAAAATTTTGACAGCATTTCCCTTGTCTTTCTTTACTTTCCAACCAAACCTCAACACCCACAAATCACAAGCTATCAAACACCTTTAATTAGAGCCACAATAAGGCTCGAATACGAGTCATAAACAAATCCACATATCACTAGAGTACAATCATATGGGACGTATAAGTGTAAAATCGAACTAGGACATATGCGGAAACGAAGTTTGGGTTGGAAAACAAAAGGCAGATTTGCTGTTGCTTAGCGGAATGAACACAACTGAAGCTATCCTTATCAGATTGGGGTGAAATTTATACCGTTTCGAAGCTAAGACAAATATTTAAAAATTTGATGAAGATCACTCAGTCTATTTTGTAGTGTATCTAAGTCAAAATTGCCATTTACAGAACCAGAATATCACATTTGGGCTTGTTAACCGCCTTATGCGTAATGATAATAACTCAGGCTACCGAAGTCAAAACGAGGTGATTCCAAGGGCGTTGGAAAGCTAAGACATATACCTACATTTATTATGAAGATCTCCAAAGCCAAATCATGCATTTGCATGGTCGAAAATGGAAATTTCCACGAAAACAGAAATTCGGGCGCGAAACAGGGCTCACGGGCAGTCAAGGGTATTTCGGGCATTTCAAAAGCTACAGTGCTAGGATCGAGGTGAAATTTTGTAGGTAGCTATTTTATACCATTTTCTACAACTTCCATGTTTTGGCCAAAATCTAATTCGGTAAGGATCAGGGTGAAAAGTCACGGTCAGATTGGGTGAAATGACAACCCTGTTCGCCGAACTCCTACCTAGGCCAGTCTGGGTATTTCCAACTTTTCACAAGCTACCGAGCTTAGATTGAGCTGAATATTTACAGGCAACTATAAAACATCATTCTATACAACTTTTATGTTTTAAGCTAAGGCTAATTCGATCTCTAACATGCTCAACTAAATTCGGACAGAACAGGCTTGTTTGGAACCCTAATCTGGAATTTTAGTTTCAAACCAACAATTTTTCACAAACAATCATTTCCAACACATACCAACTCCATCTTACACTATAACAAACCATTAATCCATGACTAAACAATCATTTATATATTAAACCAGAAAATCCTCAATAATTAGAAAAATTTGCACATCTCAACCTTAAGCCATGAAATAACCCCTAAAACCATCTCTTTAACTCACATAAGCCACTAATTAAACATGATTGAGAAGAAAATAGAGGTTCCTTAGCTACTCACCTTACCAACTCAAGAAAGGAAGCAACTTAGCATCTTGGTCTTCCAAACCACTTCACAACCAACCTTAATACCACTAAACTAAGAGGTTTTATGGAGGAAATCCAAGTTTAATCGGTTAAATTGTTTGATTGGAGCAAGAAATGAAGAAACAAGATGAAAGCTTTCCTTTCTTTTCTCCTTGTGCAGCTCAGCCAAGATGATGAACAATGAAGGTAATTTTGGTTCAATTTGGTACTTATTTGGTAAAGGTAGTAAGATGGTCAAAAAATAGTAAAAAAATAGTGAATAGTACTTGGAGATTTTATCCGCGTAGTAGCACAATAAGCTTGGAATATTGGAGACTCGTACTATGGTCCTAAAATAGGTAATCTTATGAATAAATACTCAAGTGATAGTTAGTAGTGCAATCGTTATAAGAATTTATTGGAAGTTTCGTGTTATAGCGTTAAAATTGACGGTACGCGTTTTCACACGCGCGACTTTATTTGAGGGACTTTAGACCCTTACTTCGGGACAATTAAGAGTGAATAATATTTACATGAATATAAATGCATTGGAGGTTCAGTGCACTAGTGAACCAAACGCGCGAGAAAATCGAACCTAAAACATGCCAAACGAGCCCTAATAAGAGTTGACTTTGGAGTGATTGTGCACCACTCATTTAATCTTCTCTTGGAAACTAATTTTGATCAAACTTCACTCCATCTTCTCTCACCAATCAGCCGGCCAACCTCTCTCTCTCTCTCACTCTCTTGCTTCACAAAATCCTTCATCAAATCAACCCAAAACCTCAACCAATCTTCACCAAACTTGAAGATCATCTAGCAAACTACTTGGAGGTTGGATTTAGCTAACTAAAGGGCTGCCTTTCACGGTTTCTTGGAGCTCTTGAGGGCCGAAAATTTCTGGGTTAAGGCACTAAGGAGGTATAACTTCATCCTACACCTTAAACTTGGATTATGATGGTAGAAATGCATCCTTAAGCTATTGCATGTGGATGGGTGGCTTGATATGGTTGTAAAAGGTGATAGTGGGCTCTTTGTATTCCCACACTTGGGTTGTTGTTGCTGATTAGAGGATTAATGTGGGATTTAATGGTAGTTTAATGGTTATAATGATGGATTTATGGAGTATTATTGTTGGAAACTCAAAGTAGAGGTCATGACAAGAAATTTCTGAAACTGCCCCTGTTTTGTTCGGCCATGATAAGGCCAATTTTTGGTGATTTATTGGCATGAACCTGATGTTTATATGTTATATTATATGTGTAAAAATTTTCGTTGGAAAACATTAACGTTTGGATGGGCAAATGAATTTATTCGTGGACTAGGCAAGCTGGAAAGTTATTTTCGGGTAACCCTGTCCAGCGGTAGCATTTTGACCATAACTCTGTCCTCGGGTGTCGAAATCAAGTGCCGTTGGTGGCGTTTGAAACTAGACATTCCTGGATTTAATTTGAGATAAAATGCACATTCTGATTCTTTGTGAGTGAGCCGAACCAAATGTTTTAATATAGCTGTCCTGTCTCTCGGATTTGCTGGAATGGTTTGTAGAGGCAGCAACTTGAGGCTCAATTTTGAGCTGGTTGCTTGCCAAATTTCAGAACGTTTTCTTCTGTAAACTTTTAGTCCTATGAATTTATTTTCTACGCCATAAACCATGCCTCATTCCGAGTTAAATTGGTTGAGTTGTGATTAAAACAAGTGGACTGCCCTGTTTTGGAAAAACGTAGTATTTGGACTGATGTGGGACAAAAACTTGGGAGTGATCTTATTAATTGAAATTTTGATGCTAAACCATTACCAAAGGTATCATGGATGTATCTTAGAACTTTATTTCACAAATGAACCATGGTTGTATAGCTTTCTTGGTTAAACGATTTGAAATTGGGAAATGAAAGTCAAAAGGCAGATTGCCTTAGAAATTTTCCGGAACTTTGGATGATTAGTTAACTACCTTCCCGAGGGTTATTTTCCCTGAAATTTGATAGAGAAATACCTTGCATATAGGAGTAAAATACTGCCAATTTTGACACCAATTCAAGTTCGTTTCGATACCGAATTAAATTTCTAGTGTTGGAGGTTCAAAACTGGAAATTCTTCTTCAGTCTTGAATCTTCCTCAACTTTGAGCTACCGTATCTCGGTACTCAAAACTCCGATTCTTGATCCGCTTGTTTTGCTATAAACCTCACTTTCAACTCTAATTGAGTTACAAATTTCAGAGGCCGGTTTGCAATGTGTGAATCGTGCCGAATTTTCAAAGTTGGCCGAAATCCAACTTAATTCTGCCTTGTACGCCGAGTCTGTACCTTCGAGCTCATTTTTGAGTACATTCCACTTAGATTCATGGAAATGTGTCTTCTAAGAACTTTTAACACTATCCAAAAGGTTTCCAACGGTATAAAGTTTTCCAGTTTTGGACTTATATCGAGAGAGATACGAATTTTCAAAGATTTAGGAGAAAACTGAAATTTCTCCATTTTCAAGGCAAAGGAGTTTTTCCAAAACTCTTAATTCTCTTAGTATTATTCAAACGTTTTGCCCTAGCTTTTCATGATAAAAACTCAAATAATATTGTACATAATAAAAGGCAAGTTGAACCTCGATTTACGAGTAATTGAGGTTCATTTCGTGAAATATTCCTTAGATTGTACTAGTGTACGATCTTCCTTGACAAGTGGGTTATTTGTGTGATTATCCGCTATTAATTGCCAGGCGCGCAAGAAGGCATTCAAGAGGATCTTACTGTGGACACTTGAACTCCCAGAAAATAATTCTTATTGAATTGCTCGGTGAGTGTCAAGTGTGTGAATCTGTGATACTTGCTTATTTGTGGTAATTGTTGGAAGTTTCAAAGATAAGGGTGGGTGCGTACTTTACCGCACTCGTTCTAATTTCAAATGAATGGTTGAAATGTATTGAATGAATGAAATGTACTGAATGAATGAATGAAATGCAATGTTATGTTATGATACATAAGTCGTTGGAGTGAACCTCCTCGACTTTCAAATGAATGGGGGACGCCCAAACTCATAGGCCGACCTTAGACTCGAGCCAGCAACGGGCTTGGTCAGGGACTTAGGCGAGCCATGAGATATATATGAGCTCGACCTAATGAGAGGTCTTGCTTGGCATACTCGTGGAGTATCGCCTTATACATGACTTGTGGGCCCTTGAGGTGTACGGTGGATGGAGGAAAGTAAGTGGTGATCTACGGAAATGGAAATACCGACCCGGTTGACAGGAGGGTCAACGCGGGAAGGTATACGAATGACATCGGCAGAGCGAGTGGAACTTAGCTCCTGAGAGCTACTATATCCTTGAATTGTTTCTGATTACTTTTCCTGTTCGAATGATTGATTATTGAAGGGACATGGTTTTATGTATTAAATTTGGGATTGCTATCTGAACAAAGTGCTTGCATGTGTGTTCTTGGCCTCACGAGCGTTTAGCTCACCCTATAGTTTTGTTTTCCTTAACAGGACCGAATCTTGGAGAAGTATGGAGAAACCATTCGTTGTACTTTTGTTAAGACTCCTGCTATAGTTTGACTAGGCCCTGGTTTGGGTTATACTTTTGGAAATTGTAAATTTGAAAAGTTTGGGCCCTGACGTGTATTTTGAATTTAAGTCGTATTATGATTACCCGATGTACTGGTTACATGTTAAGTGACTTGGTAAGTTCGAACGCTTCCGCATTGTTTGTGTTCATGTTGCTCCCTTCGAAATGTTTAGTTCGGATTTAAATTGAATGGATTTGCTTGAGCCCTGGCGAGAGCTGGGCAGGCGTCCGTGGATACCCTTTGGTCCGCCTTAGGGAGATGTGGGGCATCACAAATTCGGCCTCTAACATGCTCAACTAAATTCGGACAGAACAGGCTTGTTTGGAACCCTAATCTGGAATTTTAGTTTCAAACCAACAATTTTTCGCAAACAATCATTTCCAACACATACCAACTCCATCTTACACTATAACAAACCATTAATCCATGACTAAACAATCATTTATATATTAAACCAGAAAATCCTCAATAATTAGAAAAATTTGCACATCTCAACCTTAAGTCATGAAATAGCCCCTAAAACCATCTCTTTAACTCACATAAGCCACTAATTAAACATGATTGAGAAGAAAAGAGAGGTTCCTTAGCTACTCACCTTACCAACTCAAGAAAGGAAGCAACTTAGCACCTTGATCTTCCAAACCACTTCACAACCAACCTTAATACCACTAAACTAAGAGGTTTTATGGAGGAAATCCAAGTTTAATCAGTTAAATTGTTTGATTGGAGCAAGAAATGAAGAAACAAGATGAAAGCTTTCCTTTCTTTTCTCCTTGTGCAGCTCAGCCAAGATGATGAACAATGAAGGTAATTTTGGTTCAATTTGGTACTTATTTGGTAAAGGTAGTAAGATGGTCAAATGTCAAAGTCCAACCTTCAATCACAAGGTGACACTTGTCACCCTTTAAGCTTGAGATTATCTTCTTGTCTCTCCAAGACCAATCCATTTAAGTAATCTCTAATTATCTCTTAGCACCTAGTAACTAAAACCTGGTATAATAAACTTAATCTAATTGGCCGAATTTTACCGAACTTTCTGCACTAGCGGGTCACACGTCCGGTATACGTTCTTAATTCCTCAAAAACTAATCGATACTAGAAAAATAATTTAAAAACTATATTTACTCATAAAAATTATTTTTAAAATTTTTCGTATAAATAAAATGTGGAAAAGCGTGCAATTAAAAAAAAATAAAATCTAGCAATTAAGAAAATTACGGGTTCTCACAATAGAAATATTTATTTTTAAAATAGTATAGAAAAGTATCTCAATAAATTGTTGGTACGTAGCCACTGCAAAGTCTTAAATTGGTATAGATACGAATTACATTGGTCAAAAAAATAAAAGGGGAAAGAATTTTTTGAAAGAGGAATACTTGTTTTCCAAGAACAAAAGAAGTAATTATGATTACTATACGGTGAGGTATTTTACTTAGGATCTGAAGTTTAAAGTAAGCTTTATTTATCTAGATTTCTACATTGGAATTTACATAAGCTTTGTCTTATTGTTTTTATATGCATGAATTCACTTGAAATTGGTTGTGTTCATACAACTTGTTTTTGATTTTTCAAATCTCATAGAATAAAAATAAAATACAAAAAGACAAAGAAGTAAGTTGGCTGAATCTATTTTCCTTTCCCAAGTATTACTCACGTCCCAGCAAAGAAGATTTCAATAAAAAATTGAACTGTGAAATAAACTATTCACAAACTAGTTTCGAAACCCTAGGCTACTCCGAGCTGGATGGAGGCATCGGAGCCTCCGGCAAAACCCCCTGACGGCGTTGGGTCTTTGCCTTATTCATCAGGGAAAACGTTTGCAGTGATTGTAGTAGACAAGTCCTCGATCGAGTATGGTTATGATGTGGGTGAAGTGTTGACTTACAGAGGGGAGCCAGCCCTTAAGATCTCCCGTAAGGAGCTGATGGAATTAATGAAACCATTTCAGAACGCCTTGATAGGGTGGTTCCCGTATAGCAGGCCGTCCATGGTGGCTGTGCACAAATTCTTTATTTCTCTAGGGTTGAAGGGAGATTGTTCGGTGGGCCTCCTTGATCGCAACCAAATCCTTATTCGGCCAATGGTAGAGGAAGATTATGTGACGACCCCACCTCCCCCTAGGGCGTACCCTAGAGGTTAGCGGACCGTCTGCCCAACTCTCATCAGGACTCAGTCATTCACATTAACTTCAGAGATAACATTAACTCCAAAGTGAAAACAAAATCCCTCTTAAGAAATATTACAAATCATCTAAGTTTCCAAAACATTCACACTTAAGTGCACAACTAAACGGATCAAACTACAATTAATTCAATCCATTCACTAGTATAAATAGGATGGCAATTACTTAAAAAGAGGACTACAATTTTCAAACTCACTATTCCTTGGATACCAAAGCAATAACACTAAAACTCTTTAATATAACATTTACACGCTACAAATCGTCCAACTAGACAATACAAAGTACAAGCCAAAAGATAAGAACTTGAACGACTAGTACCATAATACAATGCCGGTCAAATACAAGTTTAAGATTTCCTATTAAACTAGTACTATTCTTGTCTCTCTCATCCCCGCACCCTATTAAGGAAAAACAAATAAAGAATGAGTTAAAAGCACAATGAGGTTCTAAGTATCATGCAAGCAAGTACCAATCTCAGAGCAAGTAAGAAAATAGTAACTAAACAAAACAATATTAGGCAAGCAGGAAACAAATAGCACTTTCAAATGGAAGGATACATTCCTATGGCATTAGCTGCTTAACTCACAATCATTGACACTCCGTCAACCTTGGAATATATTATCAAAATCCAGTAGATTACCACTTCATGCCATCTCCGCCTACCGATCATCCCCCTTACCGAGCCCGCACTCTAATCAAGTACAAGTAGGGTAATAGTCGAGTATACCAAGGCCAATAACAAGATACAGTACCCATGGTTCATTAGTCACCTCTACCAAACCCTTGCTAGCTCGATTTGACCAACTAGCCGATAGGGTTTGAGATCCCAATCACGAGTATAGTCGATGAGATAACATCTCCAACCGAATTTCAAGTCATGCACATGTATATCAATTCACTTGTAAATATTTCACTTGTAACAATTCACTTGAAACCGTTTCACTTGTAACAGTATAACAAGAGCTCAGTCAAATTAGGTCGAGTGCGATAAGTACACACTCGCTTGTTTATTTGCAGTTCAAGCAGCAAGTCAGATTTGAGCAACAAGTAGCATGGAACATGCAGTTGGAACACTCACCAAATCAAATGGACAATCACATCTCGACTTTGGGATTTTCTTAGCTCACCACTAACTCCTGAGACATATCCAAGCTATAATTACACTTATCATCTTGAACAAAACAAGTGAAAGACATAGAAAGTCCAGTTTTAAAGTTATCAAACATGTAGGTTAAAAGGTACAGGGATTTGCAACCAAATGCATGAATATAAGGTTGGAAACCTTGCCCTTACCCTTGGTTTCTTTGATAGAAATTTGTCATCAAGATGACTTCCAATTTTCTCCAAACACTAGGGAATTTATTCATGCATGTTATGTTTGACACATCAAAAGTTTAACAAGTCAAAAGGTACGAATTTGTAGCTAATATCTTAAAGTTAAAGCTGGAGTTAAAGCTCAAAGAAAATGGTAGTTAAATGTTCTCAGTTTGAGCAGGAAATTTTTAGTAAAATAGCATCCATTTGTCACAAGTAAGGTTGAACTTTAACCATGGTTCATGGCTAGGAGTTTTTCCTCCAAAATAGGTTACATGTAAGTGGATTGCTAACCAAAAACTCAACTTTCTTTCATGGTTCAAGTATAAATCATGCAATGCCTCATAGTGTGAATATAAGGCATGAATCTCTTTGAAAAACTACAACAAAATGAAAGTTATAAGCTGGAAAACCTAGCATATGGTCCACAGTTTAAGCAAGCAAAATTCCAGCAAGCCTCTCCTCATTTGTCACCAAAACAGCCCCTCTTATACTTATTGCAACCATAAATCACACAAAAATAGGCTTGTACCAAGAGAGGCAGTACTAATCATGGGTTCCAGTAAAACTCAACAAGAAAATTTTGCATTTAAAAACTAGAAGTTCAAGTTTTCTCTACGGCTCAAAGCTGGAAAATTTTCTAACAAGAAACAGTTTGCTAATGGAGCTTTTGTTCAATAAAACTCTTTAGTTATCACTTAAACTCAACATGCATATGAAGATTCAAATGTTATGAGGTTTATTGAACAACAATCTAAAATTTTTGCAGCCCCAAAATTCATGTAAAAACTGGAAATTTTCCTCTCTTCCTCACTCAGCCAATCAATTGGATTTCTAGTAGTTTCTTCAAGTTGCTCTCCAGACAAGTTATCAAGTTTCCATTAGATTCAATGGTGAACATCTAACACCCCTGACCAATATTGTCCCACAGTTAGCCACCCTCAAAGTCGTGGGTTTTGTTCCTGGAGGTGGGGTTATAGCCCACAACAAGTGAAGACTCCAAACCTACAGGTCAAGAAGCCCAACACCCCTCCAAAAGGCCTCGGTCAGGTAGGGGGACACACACAATAGGTTATAAAGTAGTCAGGACTTTCCTTCCTACCCGATGTGGGATCGTTACAATCCATCACCCTTAGGGGACCCAGTATCCTTGCTGGCACACCAGGGTCGAGAGTCGACTCTGATACCAACTCTAACACCCTTGACCAAATTGTCCCACAGTTAGCCACCCTGAAGGTCGTGGGTTTTGTTCCTGGAGGTGGGGTTATAGCCCACAACAAGTGAAGAGCCCAAACCCGCAGGTCAAGAAACCTAGCACCCCTCCAAAAGGCCTCGGTCAGGTAGGGAGACACCCACAACAGGTTATAAAGCAGTCAGGACTCTCCTCCCTAGCTGATGTGGGATCGTTACAATCCACCCCTCTTAGGGGACCAAACGTCCTCGCTGGCACACTAGGGTCGGGAGTCGGCTCTCACACCAACTCTAACACCCCTGACCAATATTGTCCCACAGTTAGCCACCCTGAAGGTCGTGGGTTTTGTTCCTGAAGGTGGGGTTATAGCCCACAACAAATGAAGAGCTGAAACCTGCAAGTCAAGAAACTCAGCACCCCTCCAAAAGGCCTCGGTCAAGTGGAGGGACACCCACAACAGGTTATAAAGCAGTTAGGATTCTCCTCCCTAGCCGATGTGGGATCGTTACAATCCACCCCCCTTAGGGGACCTAGCGTCCTCGCTGGCACACCAGGGTCGGGAGTCGGCTCTGATACCAACTGTGATGCCCCCATTTTTCCCTAAGGCGAACCCAAGGGTATCTGCGGAATAGCTGCCTAGCTCTCGCCAAGACTCGATACAAGTCTAATTCAAAAGTGCTCATGAATGTGAAAAGTAGCCCTTAAGTTTTGTGCAAAAGTCAAATCTTAATAGTGGATCAATAGGGTTTCGTACTACCACTTTCTTTCTTGTTTGTTACACTTATACACTAATCGTCCAATGTAATTTCTCTAACATAGTAATTATTCACACTTACTAGTCTAGTATTAAATCCTCCAATTCCAATTAGTCGCGCGGTGCAACCTTCGAGAAACTTTTGACGCGCGCGCGGTAAAAGCAATCTACTATTAATCATTCTTAATTCTCCAAGATTATTGTACTCTCAGACCGAAATCATCTCTAAAAACATGTATTCGCTATTCCTTACTAGTCGAGCTGCAGAAAAATTAAATTTGCTAACGGGACATTTTAAAAATATAAGTGAGAGCTTGTTCCATATAAATAGATTTAAAATGGTTGAAATAAATTATTCGGAGTAAACGGTTGAATAAATAATTAAATAAACCAGTAAAATAAAATAAATGTAAGTAAAATTCGGGTCCTTACATCCTTCCCTGTTTAAAAGGAATTTCGTCCTCGAAATTTACACCTAGGATAACATCATACCCCTTAATAGCTAGATTTATCAAATCGATCAACAACTTACACTCTCCAACCCATATCTCACAATTTCTATTCACCCAATTAGCAATTAAATTTTGATCCCCAATAGGCGTTTTAACTTCCAAGTCATAGGATAAATTAATCGGTCTCACGTCTACCCCACTCATGAATCTAGAGTTTGCAAAAGAGTGTGCCGTATCATGGTCACTTAGAACCTTAGCTAAGCAAATTC
Source organism: Coffea arabica (assembly GCF_036785885.1). Taxonomy (NCBI): domain Eukaryota; kingdom Viridiplantae; phylum Streptophyta; class Magnoliopsida; order Gentianales; family Rubiaceae; genus Coffea; species Coffea arabica. The sequence continues at coordinate 33,241,086 of NC_092328.1, forward strand.
CACCAGTGTCAAGTACTTATTTCAACTTTCTCCAAAAACCAAGATACATGATCTCAACATGTCCTCAAGGGTCTGAATTGTTCTATCTGACTATTCATCAGTCTGTGGTTGGTAGGTAGTGCTAAAACTCAATTTAGCTCATTGCATTTCTTGCATCTTCTGCCAGAATTGGAAAACAAACCGAGAGTCTCGGTCAAATACAATACTTATTGGTATCCCATGTACTTTTATAATCTCATCCAAATATAGTTTAGTTAGCTTCTCCAGTGGGTATTTCATATTAATCGATAGAAATTGAACAGATTTGGTCAATCTATCTACTATCACCCAAATGACGTGTGACCTCTTTCAACAAGTGTAATTCTTTGATCATCAATCCCGCTACTTGCACTTGACGGAATAAAGCATCGGCTACCACATTAGTTTTTCCTGGGTGATAAGTAGACTCAATCACTAGCTTAGTGATTGGTAGAGCCAAAAGTCTCTGCTACTTCAGTAGGATCATTTTCATCTTCAACACCAGGAGTTTCTACCTCATGTCCCTTGTCGAGTATCTTGCCATTTACCACTTGTTCGACCAAGATAACACACTCGGCCATCATCCCCTCAGTCCGGTCTTCTAACTTCATGTACTACCCTAGCATGTCGGTGCTTAGCCTCCTGAAACTATTCACAAGAAGCCTCAATCTTTTCTGCCTCTCAAGTATCTCCGTCTCCAATTCCTGAATTGTAGTAGTTTGGGCATCCACAGTTGCCCTTAGTTCTCGATTATCCTCTCGAACTACCCTAGTTTCCTCGGATAACCGCCTCCGGTCATCGATTACCGCTAACACCACGTTATTTGGGTACGAGTAAGTCCTCTAGCAGTCACATGGAGTTCTAATTCGGCGAGTTGGGTTATATCTCCAACGAACTCCCTTAGGCCCTTCTCGACAATGGACCACCGGAAGGCGCCCTCGAGATGGCTCAATATCACCATTACCTTTCATAACTCACACTTAAAATTAAAAGTTTAGATGGATCCAAATATACTAAATAAACTAGATTTAATCGTTTCGTACTATCCCACATATCTCCCACAAGATCAAGACTCCTAATTGTCCACTAATTCAAACCTAGATTCTAATTTTCATCCCTACAAGCGGTTGTTTAACTTTCAAACCAGTCTCACATTCCGGCATTCTAAACATTCATCCTAAGATACACTACAGAGATCTGAAGTCTAAGCTCTGATACCAACTCTAACACCCCTGAGCAATATTGTCCCACAGTTAGTCACCCTGAAGGTCATGGGTTTTGTTCCTGGAGGTGGATTTATAGCCCACAACAAGTGAAGAGGCCAAACCCGCAGGTCAAGAAACCCAGCACCCCTCCAAAAGGTCTCAGTCAGGTGGGGGGACACCCACAACAGGTTATAAAGCAGTCAGGACTCTTCTCCCTAACCGATGTGGGATCATTACAATCCACCCCCCTTAGGGGACCCAGCGTCCTTGCTGGCACACCAGCGTTGGGAGTCGGCTCTGATACCAACTGTAACACCCCTGACCAATATTGTCCCATAATTAGCCATCCTGAAGGTCGTGGGTTTTGTTCCTGGAGGTGGGGTTATAGCCCACAACAAGTGAAGAGCCCAAACCCGCAGGTCAAGAAGCTCAGCACCCCCCCAAAAGGCCTCGGTCAGGTAGGGGGACACCCACAACAGGTTATAAAATAGCCAGGACTCTCCTCCCTAACCGATGTGGGATCGTTACAATTCACCCCCCTTAGGGGACCCAGCATCCTCGATGGCACATTAGGGTCGGGAGTTGGGTTTGATACCAACTCTAACACTCCTAACCAATATTGTCCCACAGTTAGCCACCCTGAAGGTCATGGGTTTTGTTCCTGGAGGTGGGGTTATAGTCCACAACAAGTGAAGAGCCCAAATCCATAGATCAAGAAGCCCAGCACCTCTCCAAAAGGCCTCGGTCAGGTGGGGGGACACCCACAACAGTTTATAAAGCAGCCAGGACTCTCCTCCCTAACCGATGTGGGATCATTACAGAACATACAATAGGTATCATCCAAGAGAAATAAGACATGTCTCAACCAAAATTTGCAAACAAGAGCTGCATTTTTATAGCTTACTCTCTCGACCAAAGTTGGAGAAATTCCAACAAGAATCCCAGCCTTAAAACTCAAGTTTCTCCCTAGAACCCACATACATGTCAATATTATTGTATTAGAAAGGGAGATTAACAGCACACATGCAATTTTGTAGCAAAAAATTATGGAAAAGTTGAAAATCTCCTCATCTTTCTCTCTTGGTCCAAGCTGGCAAATTCCAGCACATTGGTAGCTTGAAGAAACGAAATTTTCCCATAAAAATGCTTTATTTTCACTCTAACTCAGCAGCATATAATGACTATGGTGTTATGAAGTATATTGAATCTCAATGTGAAATTTGCAGCCAAGAATTGAGGAGGAAAACTGCAAAGAGAAAAAAAAACTCTTTCTACCCTAGACTATAACAAAATTTCCAGCAAGCATCACTCCTTTGAAAAATCATAACTTGACTTATAAATATCAAAAAATCATACACTTGCCCCATTAAAAATTAGACTTGAAGCACTAACAATCCTTAGAAGGCACCTCAAAGAGATTCAGTTCATAAATTGGTCCAAATTCAGTCATAATCTACTACAACATTCCATTTTTTACTTGTGCAAGGCAGAATTTTCAGTCAACTTTGCTGATTTTCTGGTGTGTATATAAAATGAATCATAGCTCAAATTTTATACCGTTAAAAAGCTCTCTGATTCTAGTTTCAAACGCAATTGACAGCACTCAATTTTGATTTTTTCACACTAAGTTATGATCATTTTACTAAAACTGCCTAGGGGTGACTATCACCCAAAATTCCAAGCTTTAACTTGTTTAAAAACATCAAATACAGCACCTTTCTTACTTACTTTCATCCATAAATCACAAAATAAGATGTTTATAACATAAGGTGAGGTATTAATCAAATATTTCCTAGCAAAACTCAACAAAAGCTACAAATCAGAGCTGAAAATTCACAGCTCAACTCTCTCGGCTTCCTCTGGAAAATTTCAGTAGCTTTCTTAGACAAATTTTCAGCCAAATTCACCAAGGTTTCACTAGTATCATAGATAAACATCTTACAAGAATAGAGGTAAACATATTTCATGCATTCCTAGTTAAATTCCTCCCAAAAGTGTCAAATAACAGGCTGCAACTAGCTTCTTTCTTCCTTGGCCATTACAGAATTTTTTCCAGCAAAAGATCAGTCATTACACAAGGTTTTCTTCCTCAAAAAAACTCTCTTATCTTGGTAAAATCTAACATGTATCACATAGCTAAGAATATTGAAAGTTTGAGGGGTTTTATCACAAGTTTTACCTTCCTTCCTGCAAAATGCTAAGTTGGAAAATAAGGTCAGTTTCTTCCCTTTCTTTCCTCACTGATTTCTTTGGTTGAAGCACCAATACAGGTCGCCAGGTTTCATCCCAACTCACTCCAACTTCCCTCGGCTGGAACAAGGAAACAAGACTCCAAACTTCCTCTCCCTTTTCCCTACACTCAAAGCTGGAAAAAGGAAAGAGGAAGGCTCCCTCACTCACGGTTGAAGCTTGAAGACATAGGGAATTTTTGTGGAGTTTGTGGCTGAATCAGCCTTGGTTCTCAGCTGCAAATGGAGCAAGAAAGTTTGATTTTCTCATTCTTTCTCTCTAGTTTCTCTCGGTTGGAAGAGATAGCAAGACAAGGAAAATTCCTACAGCTTTCCCTCTAGTCTCTCGGCTAGAAATGAAGACAAAAGAAGAATTTTCTGGTCATACACAGTTTTGTCATGCAAGACAACCGTCACTTGGCACCCTTCCTACCACTTATCTCTCAACCAAGAATAGGAGTTAATCTAACAATTACCCTCACATTTCTATATTATCAGATTTTGACCCTACTAATACTTATTCTAGTTGGTTTGAAGTCCTATTGAGTTGATCTTATACTAATTGAGGGTGCATTCAAGTCATTTAATCACATGAAACAAGAAAACATGGAAAGTAAATAATATCATACAAATTGTAACACATTTGAATATTAGATGAAATTTATAGATGACAAAAATAATTTTCGGGCTCTCACAGACTACACCAGACTTTTTGCTCGGAGAGTATGGTACATCCAAAATTCTCCCATGTCAAGCACTAAGTGGACCATGGATTTCAAAGTGAATCATGAAATCTCCATAGCGCCTGTCTGGGTTACGTTTTCGGAGTTACCACTCCCTTTCTTCCAGTGAATCCAGTTATTCAAACTAGCTTTGGTCGTGGGGGCCCTTTGAAAATCGATGCCACCACCTGCGATCTCAGATGTCCATTTGTGACATGAGTGTTGGTGGAAATTAACGTGAGTTTCCTACTAGTCAAGCATGTTTGGATTGGCGATGATGAATATGGTTTTTGGAAACCTATGGAGATGGAAAATATACCGTTATATTGTTCCTTTTTTGGGAAGTTCGTTCATGAAGCTACAAATTTCTTTGGAAAGGATCCATCACTGCAGCCTCCCAAGCAGGTTCAGGAGCCCTCTGGCAAAGTTCAGCAAGTGCGATAGATTTTCATTCCAAAGAAGAGGTTGGTGAAGGGGAATGAGAAGACTGCTGCACCAGGTGTGTTGACTTTGCCTTCCGGGAAGACATCAATCTGACAATTGGAATAGAGGATGTCTCAGCTATGCAGCTTCACAATGGGCACGACCCAAAACCTTCATCGCCAATCCACCTTCTTTACGGGCGAAGGAGAACATTCCGCATTCACTGTCCAAAGTAATGGTGGAAGATACTCAGGTACAGCAACCCACTTCAGCCCTGGCTGGAGGCGAAGAATTGAGCAGTCAAGTTGCACCAATGCATGAGATTGGGATTCCGGAATCGTCATTAGCTGAAGACCTCTTGTTTGTCAGGAGTAATTCGGTGGAAACAAAATCGAAGGAGGGTATAGAACTAGCGTTGCATAATGCGTTTGCAGCTTTGGAGAAGTTGGAAGGGGACTTTGTTGGATCTTCTCCTGGCCTATCTCCATTATCATCGCCAAGATGTTTAAGGAAAAGCCATTTACTAAGAATGCTATCAACTGGGAATCTAGTAGAGCGAGGTAGCTCGTTGAATGAGTTGCTTTTTTTTCCGAACCCTGGGAAGAGCCCTAGGGAGAGGTGGGGCCGTCACAGGTGGTATCAGATCCTGTTTCGCGTGGTCTCTGCGCGGAGTGAGCTTGGGCCAAGTGGTGAATAAGTACGAAGGATTAAGTGCTCGTTGAGCTTAAGCTATGGAGTCATGAATTGTTATTAGGCCTTAAATCTTTCTCGTGACATGTGAGGTCAATAGATAGGTACGTCAGGGAGGAATTTCGATTGTGGATAGTTTGCTCTTGGGACTGGCCAGCTCGAGATGTGAATTATCTTATTTTGGATTCTCGTGCCTGAGTACTCCAGAGTTGAGGCGCTGCTAAGTACTTGAGACATGTATTTTGGGAACATGAACAGGCTTTGTCTGGCTAGAGTAAGTACAAGAGATCAACGGACGCCTTGGGAAGTGGAGTAAGAAACCGGTCGGGGGTGATTTCCACTGAGTGTGGGACGACAAGTTACGTTTTCTTTCATTTTGCCCTTGCCTTGTCCCTACATGTCATTTACTTATGGTATGTTAAAGCCAATATATATAGTACTTACTGCACTTGATTTTGTCTAACTTGAAATGTCCCTTGGTGTATATGGTGCATTATATTGTGTATATTTTTGGCGTGACTTGTATATATATATGTACACATGTTGATCTTTTGATTATTTCATGCATTTTATAACTTTTCAACACTTTGACCCCGTACCATATTTTGTCCCAATTATAGAACCTATAAAACTATCAAATGGAGACTCGTGGTGGGGATAGAGGACGAAGACAAGGAACTGAAGGAGTAACCAATGAAAATGCGAATACACAAGCCGAGACCCAGGTAGCTACAGCCATACAGCGAATGGCTGATTTATTAGAACAAATGGTCAACCAACAGGGTCAAGGCCAAGTACAGCATCCTGGAAATCATGAGGGAGAGGATCGTGCCTTAGAACGGTTCCAGAAATTTCTACCGCCAAAATTCTTGGGTGGACCTAGCCCTGATATAGTGGAGAGTTGGTTGGAGCGAATGTTAGACATTTTTGCTGCGTTAGGATACTCAGAGGAACGGCAGATAGCTTTCGTCGTTTTTCAATTTGAGTGAGCGGCTCGTGCCTGGTGGAATGTGATTCGAGCCAAATGGGATAGAGAGCAAACCCTATGGACATGGGTGAATTTCACTCGTGAGTTTAATGAGAAGTACTTACCGCCACTTGTTCAGGAAAGGCGAGAAGATGAGTTCATACGCCTACATCAAGGGACTATGAGTGTGACAGAGTACGAGACACAGTTTACCAAACTCTCTCGTTTTGCTCCAGAATTAGTACTGACAGACCAAAGAAGAATTCGTCGATTTGTTCAGGGTTTGAATGTGGAGATTCAGGAAGCACTGGTAGCTGCTCAATTGGAGACTTATAGTCAAGCGATTGAAAAGGCACAAAGAATCGAAAGTACTAAGAGTCAAGTAAAGGCCTTTTATGATAAGAAAAGAAGACAACCAGATACGAGTAGTTATAGTGATGGACAAAGCTCGAGGAGCGAGCCACCATTTAAGATGAGCCGAGGAATAAGTGGTCCACGATCCACTGGGATCCCAAATCAAGGAAATGTTGAGAAAAATCAGGTAGGGAGAGAGACCCAAAGGGGTACCTTACAAGGAGGTCCGACATCAGGACCTAGAATGGCATGTGGATATTGTGGGGCTACCAACCACATGGAAGATAATTGTTGGAAGAAAAGACAGGTACGGAAATGCTACCGATGTGGTAGTGCTGAGCATCTGATTGCTCAGTGCCCTCACCTACCAAAAGAAGGAAATTTGCCAAGGGCAGAAGGGAACACGTCTAAGCCGACCAATGCAACGAGTAATCGACCGAAAGTGCCGGCAAGGACCTATGCAATAGGAAGCCAAGAGGTGACAGACCCATTGGCAATCACCGAAGGTACCTTCCCTGTTTTCCATCGTATTGAGGTTTCCTTCTACTCGTTTTACAAGATATTTAAAGACCATTGAGACTATGAGATAAGGATTATACGGTTGAATCTTGGATTGCGATACCTAGAGTGACCAATTCTTGAGGTAATCTGTAACAGCCCCACCTTCCCCTAAGGCGAACCAAAGGGGTTAGCGGACTGCCTGCCCAGCTCTCGCCAGGACTACGGATCCGTTTACGTCAATCTAACACGTTCCGAAACTTACCAACGAGCGTAAGCAAGTCAAAATGGCAACATAACCCAAAATAAGAAAATGAAATCCGGAGTCGGCCATGATAGTAACCGCCCCGTCAGAACCCAACCGAAAGAGCACGCAAACATTCACATCTGAACTTTAGCGATTACAATCCAAAATGACATACAAAAGTTTTCAAAAGTTAATACATATACACGGTTTGCCAAATCAAAAGAGAAAACGCCCCAAAAGTACACTTAGGGTTTTACTACATGAGCTATACAAAAGATATATGTTCAACTAGCTCAATTTGGCAGCCATTTGTCAAATCCAGACCAAAAGGGTTTATTTTCCTGTAAGGAAAACAAAAGGAACAGAAAGGGGTGAGCTTGCGCTCAATGAGGTACCAAACATATAGCAAAAAAATCATGGCATTTCACATTTAACAAATCAGATACACATGCCAGATGTAAAGCAAAGGAACCAATGATTCAAGTCAGAAGGATACGGGTGGCTCTCAGGAGCCAAATTTCCAGCGCAGTACTTGATCCAAACCGGTTGACTCTCCGTCAACGTATATAGAACCAAAACGTCCGTAGACTCCTCTTTACACCGAATTCCGTCCACCAAACACCCCTTTACCGGGCCCGCTCACCTCAAACGAATAAAATGGTAATACTCGAGTATACCCGGAATCAAAGGTCTCAATACCCAAAATCCCCGAACAGACTACCGTGGTTCGTTATCTAATCGTCCAGGCCCTTGCCGGCCCGACTCGAATAACTTAGCCACAGGACTGAGCTCATAGGTCATAGAAATCCGAACAGATGCAGACACAGATAACAGATTCAAATTTTGCATAGTAAATTGGCATATGAACAGACAAGAGAACGAGTGTGATAAAGTACACCCTCGTCTCAAACGAATAAACAGATTGCAGAGCAGAAATCAAGTTAAACAGCAATGGAGGGGAGTGGTACACTCACCGGCTCAACTTCAAAAGTTTTCACTTCAGATTGGCCTTAATCGCCAAGAAATCCTAAAATAATCAAAATAAACCAATTGAAGGTTTTACTTCCAGAATCGAGTAAACAGAATGCACATGTGAGGCTCGACTACTAGTCGTATGCCTCGCCAAATAGTTACTCATGCAAGGGTGCAAAACATGATGTTCTTAGAAACGAAAAGGTAACATGAAGACTTAGGCGCAAACAACCCAAAAGCCTTTCATTTCCACAAAAAGGCAAATCCAACTTAAAGGAACCAAACGGCCTATAAAATCGGGCAGCACCTCCCCTAAATTTCTTACTTTTCCAGCCATTAAGGCTTCATTATATCCTCAAATCAGTCCCAACATCTCACACAAAATTCACCTCATTTCCAAAAGCCATTCACTAGGCCCAAAGTAAAAGTTAACTAGGAAATGACCGGAATAAAAGTAAGACTTAAAACACACAAACAAGTACAATGAGACTCGATAATGAGTCAAAAAGCCATGCCAATCATAACCCAATAGGGTTTCATATGCATCTATAGACATATAAGCAAACCAGAAAATCAGGAAATGGAACTCATTTGTCCCAACACCAAAAACAGTTTTGGCCTCCTAATGCGGTAATGGCACTAAATGCACTACGTTTATCGGATGGGGGTGTAAGACCAACCGTCTCGAAGCTAAAAGACAGAGCTACAACAATGTATAAGGCCTCTCAGTCCCAATCCTAGCACAACTAGGTCAAAAATGCAGAAAACCCAGCCAGAACCGCAATTGCAGGTTCCCAAATCACACAAACCTGTAATACGTCTATCTCAGCCTACACAGGTCCAATTGCATTGATTCCAAAGGCACATGAAAGCTAAGACATCAAGCTACATTTCATCAGAAGACACCAACAACCAAATCCAAACCAATTCCAGTCAAAACAGACAATTACTATCGCAGTTCGCACATTCTGTTCACCAAAAACAGCAACAGTAAAAACGGCATAACTCACTCTATACTACTCCAAATACCCTGAACTTTTGCAGGCACTACAAACTCATCAATACCTACAACTTTCATGTTTTGAGCAAAGTCCAATTCGGCCTCTATCTATGACCTAAAATTTCGGACAGATTAGGGGTTCATGAACCCTAACTTTTCACATTTCATTCCAAATCCAAAATTGATTGCATTTATCATCAATTCACACCTACTAGAGTCAAAGCCCCTTATTACCAACCATCAAAAACAACCACACCATCAAGATCATATGAAACCAGAAAATTCCTCATAAAATTGAAAACTTCACCAAATCAAGTCAAATAAAGAAATAAATCACCAAATACTTCACTATCACTTCCAATAGGCACAATTTAAGCATCATTAAGTGTAAGGGAGTAGGCAAACATCACTTACCTAAGAGACAAGAGATGTAGAGATGTTGGCCACCTTAAACCTTCAAATAAACTTCACTAAGACACTTAGTAGCACTAGAAGAAAGGATGTTATGGAGTAGAAATGGATGTAAGCAAATGTTTTTGGGTGATTTGCACCAAGTAGTAGCTAGAACTTGAAGAGTTTCTTCTTCCTTCCTTGCACAAGATGGCCGGCCAACAAGAGGTAAGAAATGGTAATTTTTTTTTTGATTTTTGAAGATATTTAACCAATTTTGGTCCAAGGTCAAAATAGTGAATAGTAAATCTTAAAGTAAAACCAATGAGATAGTGACACTTGTCACCACCATAAATGTATTCCTATCCTTTCTTTTCTCTCTCACATCAATCAAATCTCACTCTCTACTTATCTCTTAACACCCGATAAATTTTGCACAGTATCCGAAACTTAACCTTATTGGCCGAATTTTTCCGAACTTTTCGCACTAGTGGGTCCCACGTCCGATATACGTTCTTAATTTTTCAAAAACTCTCCAATACTTGAAAAATCATCTAAAACTATAACTGCTCATAAAATCCACCAAGAAAGTATTTCTAAGCCAGAAAATGCAGAAAACATGCCATTAAAGGGGAAAAACCCTAGGGAAAAATATTAGGGAAATACGGGCTCTCACATAATCTTTACCACTACAGATGAACTCGTTAATGAGGTATTTGAGTATTCAACCCTTAGCTCGTTGATTGCAATTTCGAGGATGAAATTCTCTGAAGGAGGGGAGATTGTGATGCCCCAACTTTTAGGATCACCTTTTGTTTAGTCTCAGAAAGGATATTACGGTTTCTTTAGTTTATTTTTATTTTAAAACACTATTTTGTTTTAAAGAAGAAACTAAAGTTATTTCTTTGGGTTTGATTTAAAACCTTGTTTTGTTTTAAAAGACTAGAAACCCTAAAAGTCTAATCGAAACCCTAGTTTCATTTGTGATTGACCATTTTTTCAAATTTCTCACATTTTAACCGAAACCCTAAATTCGATTTATGGAATTGTAAAACCCTCACGTTTTTCTTAAAAATCCCTTTTTATTTGGAACTTATGGTTTTATAATAGCCCTACTACCCAATCACACCACAATAAGTGTAAACAAATATAGAAGTAAGAGTTTTCGTTGTCCGTTTTTAAGTTAGAGTGAATTAAGATTTTCACGTTTTTCCGTAGTGTGACTATTCGGTACGGAGTGAGGATCAAATTGGGTAGGTAAGAGTGATTTTTGGATGAGGAAATATTATATGATTAGAAGTGATAATAATAATGTGACGCCCCGAAAAGTATAAGTGTGAGAACCCGTACTTTTCCCATTTTCTAGGGTTTTATTTATTTAATGGCTTGTTTTCTGCGTTTTCTTTAGTAGGGAAATTTTCTAGATATTTTTAAGGAGCAGATATAGTTTTTGGATGATTTTTCTAGTATCAAATAGGTTTTGAGAAATTAAGAGTATATATCGGACGTGGGAACCACTAGTGCGAAAGTTCGAAAAAATTCGGCCAATAAGGTTAAGTTCCGGATACTGGGTGAAATTTATCGGGTGTTAAGAGATAAGTGGAGGATGAGATGTGATTGATGTGAGAGGAAACAAAAGGATAGAAATACATTTAATGAAGTGACACGTGTCACTTTGTGAGTGGTTGAAGCCTAAGACAACTATTTACCCTTTTTGACTTTTTGCAATTGAGTTAAATATCTCACAAAAATCACTAAAATTCACTCTTTTCTTCTCCTCCATGGCCGGTTCTCTCTTGAGCAAAGAAGAAAGAAACTCTTCAACATTTTAGCTTCCATTTAGCTCAATCTTCCAAAAACAATCATATAAACTAGTTTCTACTCCATAAAATCCCTCCATTAGGTGCTAGTAAGTTGTTTGGTGAAGTTTTTAAGGAAGCTAAGGTGTTCTACAACTCCTTGTAACAGCCCCACCTTCCCCTAAGGCGAACCAAAGGGGTTAGCGGACTGCCTGCCCAGCTCTCGCCAGGACTACGGGCAGATACACGCGATCTAGAACGTTTCGAAAACGTAAAAGCGCGCTCGTACAAGCCACAAGTATCAAAATAACAAATAAAAAAAAACGAAAACGATGAATAGCGGCCTGGACAGCAGAATCCGAGATCCCACCAAACATTAATACATAGCAATTCAACACTTACAACCAAATCGGCATGTCAAAAACTATTCATCATGGATACACATATTCGGTTTGCCATTCAAAAGATGAACCCAATACACATTAGGGTTTCATGCAAAGAGCTAATCAAAATAGACATATACATGGCTCAATTTGGCAACCAACAAGTATGATCTTCCCAAAATGATCATTTTCCTGTAAGGAAAACAAATGGAACGGAGTGAGCTAAAGCTCAGTGAGCAACTATCACATAATCAACAAGGATCACTTCAGCATAACCGTTCATTTCAAGTATTCAAATGAGAAACAAAACAAATCGGTAAAAGGATACAGACGGCTCTCAAGAGCCCATTTCCACGCTTATATTCTTGATCCAATCTCATTGACTCTCCGTCAACGTTTATGAGTACCAACCGTAGAACCCACTTCACTCCCATTCCTTCCACCAAACATACCCCAACCGGGCCCGCACTCCAATCAGTAGCTTTTGGTAATACTCGAGTATACCGGAACCAAGAGTCTCATTACTACAAGATTCCCCAGTACAGTCCCCGTGGCATGTCAATTTTCACGACCAAGCCCTCGCCGGCTCGATTCAATTGACTACCTACGGGGTTGAGCTCAGTAATACAGTAAGGCCGTTGGATATTCGTCCAAACGACACCAAATCAGTTTTCCATGAATGGAATTCAATATCTCATATAGCAAGAGCAGTATTTCAGTAAAACGGTAATCAGTCATTAACGGTATCACAAGGGGTGAGGGCGGTCAAGTACACCCTCACCTCAATCAATTCCAATAGCCAGATAAGCCTTCAAGGCAACAAAATCACATATAGCAAAGCCACATTGTAACATTCAAGTGAGTAGTATACTCACCAATCACGTAGGTGATATTTCATGCACCAACGTCAAAAAGGTCGCCGTGAACCCTCGTCACGTCCTAAAACACGTAAACAAATGCAATGAGACTCGATAACGAGTCCTAAAGCCAAGCCAATGACAACCCCAATGGGTTTCATATGCATATAGAGGCATAATAGCAAACCAGAAAATTCAGCAATGCACCACTTGACCTTAACAAAAAAACAGTTTTCGTCCTCCTTTTGCGGTAATGACACAAAATGCGCTACGCTTATCGGATGAGGGTGTAAGACCCACCATCTCGAAGCTAAAAGACAGAGCTACAACAATGTAGAAGGCCACTCAGTCCAAATCCTAGCACAACTGGGTCAAAAATGCAGAAAACCAAGCCAGAACCGTAATTGCAGGTTCCCAAATCACACAATGCTGTAATTCGTCTATCTCAGTCTATACAGGTCCAAATGCATTGATTCAAAGGAATACGGTAGCTAGGACATCAAGCTACATTTCATCAGAAGACACCAACAACAAAATCTAAACCAATTCCAGTCAAAACAGACGATTACAATCGCAGTTCGCACATTCTGATCACCCAGAACAGCAACAGTAAAAATGACATATCTCGCTCTACACTACTCCAAATGACCTGAACTTTTACAGACATCTCAAACACATCAATACCTACAACTTTCATGTTTTAAGCAAAGGCCAATTCGGCCTCTAACCACATGATCCAAAATCGGACAGAAAAGGGGGTTATGAAACCCTAACTTTTCACAATTCAATCCAAACCCAAAATTGGTTGTAATTTCCTATCATATACATCCACTAGAGTCATAACCCCTTATTACCAACCATCATAAAAAACCACAACATCAAGATCACATTAAACCAGAAAATTCCTCAAAAAAATAAAAACTTCACCATATCATCCATAAGCAAGAAATAAACCACAATTTCCAACTCTATAGCCACCATTAGGCACAAATTAAACATCATTAGGTGTAAGAGAAAGTGTAAACATCACTTACCTACTAAACAAGAGAGAGGAAGTTGTAGACCACCTTAGCTTCTCCAAAAAAACTTCACCACACAACTCACTAGCACCTAATGGAAGAAGTTTATGGAGTAGAAACTAATTTATGCAAGTGGTTTGGAAGATTGAGCTAGTTGGGAGCTTGAAATTTTGAGAAATCTTCTTCCTTCTTGAGCTCTCAAGAGTCGGCCAACATGGAGTGAAAAATGGTGATTTTTAGTCAATTTTTAAGATATTTAACCAATGGGTCAAAAGTCAAAAACATGAATAGTGTTCCTTAAAGTCCACCCAATGATCTTGTGACACTTGGCACCTCTTTAAATGCATTTCTATCCTTTGGTCACCTCTCACATCAATCACTTCACCTCCTCTACTTATCTCTTAACACCCGATAAATTTTACACAGTATCCGGAACTTAATCTTATTGGCCGAATTTTTCCGAACTTATCGCACTAGTGGGTCCCACGCCCTTAATCTATCCGTAATTTTTCAAAAACTACCCAATGCTAGAAAAATCATCTAAAAACTAGAATTACTCATAAAATCCACCAAGAAAATATTCCTAAGCCAGAAAATGCAGAAAACAAGCAATGAAAGGAAATAAACCCTAGGAAAATTATTAGGGGATTTACGGGTTCTCACACTCCTTCTCTCTTGTTTACTAGGTAAGTGGTGATTACACTTCCTCCTATACTTAATGATGCTTAATTTGTGCCTAGTGGTGGCTAAAGTGCTGAAATTTGTGGTTTGTTTCTTGGTTTGAGATGAATTGGTGAAGTTTTTATTTTATTGAGGAATTTTCTGGTTTAATGTGATCATGATGTTGTGGTTATTTATGATGGTTGGTAATGAGGGGTTATGACTCTAGTGGATGTAAATGATTGGTAATTGCAACCAATTTTGGGTTTGGAAGGAAATGTGAAAAGTTAGGGTTTCATAACCCCCTTTCTGTCCGGTTTTGGGATCATATGGTTAGAGGCCGAATTGGCCTTTTCTTAAAAAATGAACGTTGTAGGTATTGATGTGTTTGAGGTGCCTGTAAAATTTCAGGTCATTTGGAGTAGTGTAGAGTGAGAAATGTCAAATTTACTATTGCTGTTCTGGGTTTCAGGATGGCCGAACTGCGCCTGTAATTGGGTTGTTTTGACTGGAATTGTTTTGGATTTGGGTGTTGAGGTCTTCTGATGAAATGTAGCTTGATGACCTAGCTATCATATGCCTTTGGAATTTCTGCATTCGGACCTGTATAGACTGAGTTGGACTAATTACAGCATAGTGTAATTTGTAAACCTGCAATTAAGGTTCTGGTTTGGTATTTTGCATATTTGACCTAGTTGTGCTAGGATTTGGACTGAGTGGCCTTCTACATTGTTGTATCCCTGTCTTTTAGCTTCGAAACGGTGGGTCTTGCACCTTCATCCGACCATCGTAGCGCCTTTGGTACCATTACCGCAAAATGACGTCAAAATTATTTTTCTGGTTTTGAGCTTAATTTTCATTTCCGGACTTTTCCCTAGCTTGACTTGTACTAGTACTACTTGGAGCTTGCTGAATGGCTATTGGATGAACTTGTTGTTGTGTGTGTACCTTTGGGACTGGCTGAGGATATAATGAAGCCATGATGGCTGGAAAAGTAAGCAAATTCAGGGGAAGTGCTGTCCAAACTTTGAAGGAACTTGTTTGCATTGAGTTTGTGTAGACACCAAATTTTTGGTGTAATTTCATTTACTGTTTATTTTTAGTTTTTATTTGTCATGCTAGTTTTATTCGATTTTTAGTTTTTAGTTTATAGTTTTATTTTTATTTTTAAGTTTTTAGCATAGAATTTCTTGAAATGAAAAAAAAAAGAAAAAAAAAAGGAAAATTTGTTCACAAAATATGTTTATTCAATCTTTGGGCACTTTAGTTATTTTTATTAAGTTATTTTGAGAAAAAGAAAATGAATGAAAATGAAAAAAAGAAAATGTAGAAAATTTGAAAAATGGACATTTTGTCGTTTTTATTTAGTTTGTTTTTTTTATTATTTATTTATTTGTTTTCGTTCTTATTATTATTGCATGGTTCTGTCATTTTATTTTATTATTATTATCATTTATATGCATTCTTTTTATAAAAAAAAAAAAAAAAAAAAAAAAAAGAGATTACCGCAGCATGCACGCTGCATTTTTTTTGCAGCGTGCGAGGCACAACCTCAATGCCCATCGGATGGCTAAGATAAGGGGCTGAGAGGAGGTTGATTGCTGGCCATTGAGAGCAGGTTTAGGGGATTGGGAGATGGTACAAAAAGGAAAGAAGACATCAGCCGCAAGGAGAGCTTCATCGTGGGGAGAGTTTTGCAGCTAACGGGAGCGAAAAAAAAAAAACGGGAGCAAAACTGGACAGAGGGGAGAGCAAGGGGAGAGCTGAGGCTTCGGTGGGCTAAGGAAAGAAACCAGAAAAACGGAGAGGAGGAGCTTTGAGAGGAAAAAGAAAAGAAAGGGCAAGGTGGCGGCTGAAGCCAATAGATGTAGAAAGAAAGAGATTGACGGCGTGGGTTCTGGAAGAAGGAAGAAGGAAAGCAGAGAGAGGAAAAGCTTGGGGAAGGAATCGTGATAAGCAAGGAGGAAATGAGCAATGGACGGAGGAGAAGAAGGCTACGAACAAAATTGGAACAGAAGTGATAAAGCTGCAATTTTTCTGACCAAAGGCCGGCTATGAGCCATGTTCCGGATCAGATTTCTCTTTGATCTCTGGTTCTTTTAAGTAACTCTCAGTTTCTGCACTAACTAGGAAGTAAGGGGAGGAGGTTTCGTTCAGAATTTGTTGGCAGAAAACATCGAATGATCCTTTGAATTCGCCCCCAAAGATCGCTGCTTAATTTTGCTGGTGCGGTTTCGGAGCCGTAACGGGACAGCTTCGGCCGCTCTTTCATGACGTTTCCTGTCCAGATTTTGATCCAAAAACGTTTGGGCAGGTACTCTCCTAGATTGGTGTCTTAGTCCCTTTCCTTTTTGTTCTTTGTTGAATCGTCATTTTGATTTTTCTTTCTGTTTATTGTTGCTGTCTACGCTTTCCGTTTCCATTCATTTCTGGTTCCTCCATGTTAGCTTAATTTGCCGATCCTTTTGTTAGGATAATTTCTTAAAGATAAAATCCAGAAATCTGGTTGTTGTTTCTGTGCTATTCGTTGGGTTCCTCGTTTGGTTTTTAATGGTTTGGTTTTGCAACTGGTTTGCGTTCATCAAAATGTTCAGCTTGTTAAAGGTTTCGAGTGATGGGTCTGCTGGTTTTGGTTCGAAGTTTGACATGAACTTTTCTGCTTCCAAATTACAGAATGTTGTTCTTCGATACTTATACAGTTTTTGTTCAATTTATTGTGCTTAAACATAAGGATTTTATGGTCCAAAAGTGCATATGCTTGGCTATGAAATCTGGTTTTGGAGGGTAAAACTAGAAAGGTTGCATTAGTTTAGTTCATCAAATGCTTGCATAATTGCCTGGATTTTTTTTGCGTGGGATGTTGCTAAGATTTCTGTTTGCTAGGATGATGTTAATGATGTAGTATATTGCCTAGTTTGAAGCTGTGAACCTGGAAAATTGCGTTGAGCTTGGCAAAGGGCCGCAAGCTTTGTTTTTTTTTTAATTGCAGAAACTTTTGTTTTTCAAGCATGCTGTCCAGAATTTCGCATGATGTTGCTTTTTCTAAGATTTTGCTTGTTTGAATCGTGGAGGCTGTGTAGTTTTTTGCTTGCTTAATCTAAAGTGGTGATGTTGGGTTGAAAATATCTAATCAAAGCTGGGATTAGAAATCAGAGGTTGAAAGAAAATGCAGCAAGTCTCATTGCTGAAATCATATGCCGAAAATGCAGAATTTCTCTTGCTGTTTGTATATTCAAATGTTTAGCTTTGTTTTCTTGCTAGAAATTGCGGTTTGATGTTGGATTGGGATGTTGGGCT
This sequence comes from Coffea arabica, assembly GCF_036785885.1. Lineage (NCBI taxonomy): Eukaryota > Viridiplantae > Streptophyta > Magnoliopsida > Gentianales > Rubiaceae > Coffea > Coffea arabica. Next base: position 33,258,815 of record NC_092328.1, read on the forward strand.
GTGTTCGGATGAAGATTACATTTTTGTTTCATTTAAGACAATGAATTGAAACGCAAGCTACGGCTAGAATAGTGCAAAAGGCTTTAGAAATGGCTGAAACTTTGTTGCAAAATATAAGCTACGTTCTTTGCATGAAGATTGCATGAAATAATTTTCTAAAATTGCATTTTGACCCCTTGGCTTCTAACTAATGCTACTTTGACCCAACTAATTGAATAATGTCTTCAACTTGGTCCTTGGTAGTTTTAACTTTTGCAATTTCATTGTTTGTTCGATTCCAATTAGCCACCTTGCTTTGCTTAAATTGCACTTAAGTTATGACTTTAGGGACTTTATGACTAGGTGAGCCTTGTTTTGCCCATTTCTTTTAATTTTTCTTAAATAAAGTGGTGCCATGACCTTTTTATTATTTTGGAGGGTAATTGAATAATTTCACTTCATTTGGACTCCATTCCAAGGGAGGTACACTCTATCCCTCATTTGCACTTCATTTGATCCTATGTGACCTTATGTGTTATGTGAATATGCCTGTCTACTTCGCTTTCCTTACCTCCTTGCGTGCATTTACTTGCCTTACTTTTATTTAAGTTTTATGGGGTATGTGTACACCTCTTGGCTTGTAATAGATAGTGCTCGGAGAGCATCTGGTCCACTTCCCCTTCCCCTTTATGCTTTTATGGGGTATGTGTACACCTCTTGGCTTGTAATAGATAGGGCTCGGAGAGCATCTGGTCCACTTCCCCTTCCCCTTGCTTGCTTGTTTTTGTTGCTACATGTTTAATTGCTTTATTAGGCTCTTGCATCTAGTCGAGCATGCTAAATGCTATGTGCTATGTGTTTACGAGTATTTTGGCATGTCTACTTGCTTTCATAGCCATGAATGAATGGAATGGATGAATGTACGTTTCCGCTAGTCCAACGCTAGTCGGAATTCATAGAATGGGCTAGTCCAACGCTAGACCCTTAGGGATTTCCCCTCATTAGCATATCATTTGCTTGTTCACCACATATCATGCATTTTTCTTAGTTTTATCACTTGGCATGCTCCTCGAACCCCCTTTCCCTTCATTTTAGGATTTTTGCATATCATGATAGTTGTAGGGTCCATTTGCTTGAGGGTCCCCTTCTGATAAGGGAAACGAGCGAGTGTGGCTACTCGATAGCCTTAGCACGCTAGTTTTGCCTTCTAATCAAAGGGAAAATCGAAGTCGACAAGTTAGGAGTCATTCCCATACCCGACCTGATGCATTCCCTTAGGTTCATTCATTCTCATTTATCACTCAGTCATTCTTTTCAATTCACATTTTCCTTTCCTTATTGTTCATTTTGATTTCTACTTCACAAAATTGCATTTAATTACACCTATATGCACTTATCACTATATTTCATACACTTGCACACAAACACTTGGAATTTTCATACAATTGCACACGTGCACCTTTTCATACACTTGCACACAAACACTTGGAATTTTCATACAATTGCACACGTGCACCTTTTCATACACTTGCACACAAACACTTGGATTTTTAATTTCTTTCATACACTTCCACACTTGCACATTTGAGTCTCATTTGCATTAATCGACCTCTATGGGGGTTTTCCTTTGTTGGCCGCCACAATTCATGTGGTTTGGGACCAAAAGCCTCACGAGAGACATCGTAGAATTTAGGATTGCATTTTCCTTTCCGTTTTGCATTCATATAGTCATATCCAACGTGCGAACATACATTGGGTAGAAAAATTAGGAAAATTGGTTTAAGTCACGCAACTAGCCTTGGCTAGGTCGAAGGGGTGCCTTGGATTTTTATCCTTGCCTTCCCCTTCGTCAAATGTGACCCCCGATCCCTCTTTTGGTTACGCAGACCCAAAAGTTCTCAAAAAGGGTTTATTTACTTTTTTTTATTCAAAAACAAAAATCATTTTTGGGTGACTTGGTACACCCTAACTCTATACCAAGTGGCGACTCCATTTTTTGATACCAAAACCCTTTTGAACTTCACTTGGCCAAATCGTCGCATTCTAAGTCCCATGGCCTTTTACTTTTCATTCCGCACACGTTCACATGTATATCACACACACTCACACACCATCACACATCCACACAACACATCATTCAAAAAGTGGGGCGCGACAGTTGGCGACTCCACTGGGGACTTCCTAAGTGGGTCCAAGCATTTTGACTTAACCATTTGTTTCCTTTTTCTACCCTTTCTATGCATGGCATGTGGATATTAGGATTGCATTTTTCATTTTTAGAACCTTTTGTCTTATGTACGTAATCAAACCAATCCCTCGACTCACGAATGTATGTTTGAATGAATGTTTACTTGTTGTCTCGCGCTTGCATTGCATTTTGAGAGGTATGGGTCACCCTAGAGCCTCGCGTGGGTTCTTGACCCTTCCCCTCCAAACGAGCACTAGCATACGAGCATACGCTTTACTTCTTCTATCCCTTTTATTTTTCTTTAGTGGCTTGTCACGCCACTCCACCCTATTAGGATTAGGTGACTCACTTGGGCATGTGATCACGACACGATGTGTGTGTAGCATGTTCCAATGGGTCACTCAATCTTCCACTTAAAGCTATTGGTTGATAGCCTTTAGCTTTTAGTCGAAGGTTGGGGATTTTGATAGATTCACTCAAACGCGTAGCCGTGACACGATGTGTGCGTAGCGGTGTTTGGGGAATCGCTCGAGCCACCGACAAAGAATCTTGGGATTGATGACCCTTAATTTCTAAGTCTGAAGGCTCGGGGACCTGAGCTTATCGAGTCTAGATGCATTAGCGAACCCCAACCTCATGCATCCATATTAGAATTGCCTAAGGTAGAGTCTGTCTTACCCTATTAGGGACACGATTCACGAGGGGAGGGGTCCAACCCCTTTCCCCTTTTTATTGCTTTATTTCTTTATATTTATTTCGTTGCTGCAATGTGTTATGTGCATTTATCTGGCTGAACTAACTTTTCTTGGTTTTGTGTCCCCATTGCATTCACAAACTCTAGCAAATAAGAGGTCTGGTACGACCTCCTTTTAGAACCTACCCTTATAGATAGGCTATTGCACGTTTAAATATTTTGGTATATTGCATTCATAGATTAGTAATTGCATATCATTCTAGGCCTACCTTGGCATATAAAAGGTCCTTTTAGATCATGATTTCATTTCAAATTGCATGTTTTACTGCTTTAATAAAATGGCATCATGCATAAACCCTAGAAGGGAATGCCACACAGGGGATCCCGTGTTAGGAATGAACCACCCCATGTCTCGGATATATAATCCAAATGAGACTTGCACGTTTACCTTTCTCGTACCATCCGAAGGGGTAGTGCACAAGGTAAGGTAAAGATCCGATCATTTTCATGAAGCAATTTTTTGGAATATGAGCATCTAATAATCACTTTTTGCCCATTTTCTCAAAATTGGTAAAATTCCCTTGCGTAAAAGGACATTAATTCGAAGAAAATTCACAAATGATTCCTCATTGTTGAGACGATAAATATAGAGGCCAAATTTTGATTTTAGAGGCTCATAGACCAAGGCATTGTAATGATTTCTTGAAACCACCCAGTGGGCGAATAATTCAATCGATTTTTGAACAAATCATCCATTTTATCCAATCCATTTTGTCAATTCATTCATCATTTGACCAATTCATTCATTTGACCAATTTACCCTTTTTAGGGTCATCAGGTCGATTTTTGAATAAATCATCAATTCATTTGACCAATTTACCCTTTTTAGGGTCATTTGACCAATTTACCCTTTTTAGGGTCCTTTGACCAATTTACCCTTTTTTAGGGTCATTCGGTCGCTTTTGAATAAATTATCAATTCAATTGACCAAATTACCCTTTTTAGGGTCTTTTGACCAATTTACCCTTTTTAGGGTCATTCGGCCGATTTTTGAATAAATCCCTAATTCAATTTCATTCATTTGACCAATTTACCCATTTTTAGGGCAACCGAGCCGATTTTGAATAAATCAAGTTTTCGTTCAATCTATTTGATCAATTTACCCTTTTTAGGGTGATCTGATTAATTTTGGATAAATTTCATTCAATTCATTTGACCAATTTACCCTTTTTAGGGTCCTTTGACCAATTTACCCTTTTTTAGGGTCATTCGGTCGCTTTTGAATAAATTATCAATTCAATTGACCAAATTACCCTTTTTAGGGTCTTTTGACCAATTTACCCTTTTTAGGGTCATTCGGCCGATTTTTGAATAAATCCCTAATTCAATTTCATTCATTTGACCAATTTACCCATTTTTAGGGCAACCGAGCCGATTTTGAATAAATCAAGTTTTCGTTCAATCTATTTGATCAATTTACCCTTTTTAGGGTGATCTGATTAATTTTGGATAAATTTCATTCAATTCATTTGACCTGTTTCCCTTTTTAGGGTAATTCGGTCGATTTTAAATAAATTGTCAATTTCATTCAACCCATTTGCCCTATTAGGGTTTCATTGTCAAATTCCAAATTGGGAAGTCTAGTCAATTTTTGAGAAAACCATCCATTATATCCAACTATTTAAATCAGTTGGGTTTTTGACTCATGCTTCACTGAGGAAATTTGTCAATGAATTCCAATCTCTTCGATAGGAGTTCGTCAAGGTCAAACCCATGCGTTTTACAAATCAAAGGTGATCAATCTATTCGGACGTTGTCCTCATTTTGACAAATCTTTCGTCACTCCAATGGCCAAATTCTTTCAAAATTATTTTTCGCTTAATGAGTTGATCAGATCCATCAGGTATGGTATGGTGCCTACCTTAGAGGATTGCATTTTCATGCTAGGCCTACCCTTGGCATAAAAAGGGTTCCCCCTATAGGACATGCATACCGATTTTGCAGTTTTGTCTACTAACTCGGGGTATTTTTCTTTTGTTTCCCCCCTCCCTTGCATTCATAAAAATGTTTCAATAAGGCAAAAATATTCTTCTATATCTGATGATAATTTTAATCCAATAAAGTTTGAAGAGTACAAGTGTTATTTGATTCTTGGGCAGATCCTACGATGAAAACATAAATGATCTATCTGGAAGCTCTACGCTAAAGCCTCTGAGAGATGTTGTAATTGTTTTCCAAAGGAAAATTTTCTATATTTGATTTGTTAATACATTTTGTTCCAAAAAGAAAAGGAGACAAAAAGTGAATATGTGGAGCTCTTTACAAGTTTCTCTCTTCTCATTTGTGTCGTAATTGAATGAGAAATTTTTGTACATTTCATTCTTTATTCTTATTCATTGGAGATTTCATGAATTTTAAGAAGTAAGACCAAATTGAGAAGCTTCATGATCACAAGTGTCTGCTTTCCAAAATCCTTATGTACACCAGATTGTTGATCCGAGTCATCCAATAAGAGTGCTAAAAAGATAGTCACTCAAAAGGCCCAATGAGATACCTTTTCTCCTTCATTTAACCCCAAAATAAAGTCAGTCACATTGATTGATAAATTGCAAATTGGGACAATCTTTGCTTGGAAAAATCCCCATTAGTTTAACCGGATTCAATTCACATCTAAGTGAAAGCAAAAATGTGCATTATTCTTGTTTGTTTTGAAAATTTGGAATGATACTTTGAGCATTTGTTTCACTATCTATACAGATTTTTATCACTTGCTCTCCCATTTGAGCCTATGAAAAGAATAATTTCGTTTCAGATAAGAGCCCTAATGATCACTACCCTATGTTGCAAAATTTTCAAATATCAAATAGGGGAATGGATTTTCAATAACCGTTTCGTTACTTTGGTTGTCATGAGGTGTAAGAATGATGCTTTGGCCGTCGTTTCTACAACCTAAACACTGATCACCCCTTGCATCCCCATTTTGAGCTAAAATTGGTGGTTCTTTTCTAATGCACTTATGATCGTACCCCGCATTGGGGAAGGAGATTGGGAAATTTTAAAAAGAAAAAGGAAAGGGGAAAAGCAAAAATGCTCGAATAAGGAGGGAACCGCAAATTGTGGAAAATTGACTCCACTTGGGTTCCGAATTTTGAAAAAAAAGAAAAGGAAGGGATTTGTCCGCGTGGATCGCCTATGTTTCACAAATATGGATGAACAAGGGTTTTCCTCAATCAGTTAATTCAGGTACATGCTAAAAATTTCCCATTAACGAAAGTTTCCTTTCAGAGTTGTTGTAAGGAATGGAATACAAGTCAGGCCATCTTCTTTTCCAATCAAACACTTTATCCCTAGTTATCCCTTTTGAGCCATCAGAATAAATTATTTCGTTTGGCAACCCCTGAGAATCGCAAACCCCACACTGGGGGCGAGTTTGAGTTGAAAAGAAAATTTCAAGAAGTGAAAAGTGAAAAGCAACAAGATCAAAAACAAAGGAAGAAAAGAGAACCTCAGTTCAAAAATAAACTGGGGCAAATTTTATGAAAGTTCAAAAGAATGGCAAAAGGCCGAAAAGTCAAAAGGAAAAAGGAAATGAAAGTGAAAAGCCTCAATTGAGCAAAAACCGAGGCAAATTCTGATTTTACCCTAAAATAGGGTTTGGCGCAACAATGCGATCTCAGATTCTTCAAACCACTTTTGAAATCCGTTTTCAGGCCTTAACTTTTCTAAGCACCCCACCTGACCCCATTACAAAGCCGAAAGTCCTGACTCCTGTTCTTTGCAATGGCCCTGTCAAGAAAATTTCTGATGCCGGAAAATTTTAGTTGTATTTCTGAATTGCTTGAGTATGAGGTTGACGCTACTCACCATGTGAAAACCCATCAGCTCGAGGGAAAGGGAAAAGAGGCAAAAAGCAAAGAAAGAAAAGTATATGCAAGAAAATGCAGAAAATTCGGCGCTGAAGTCTCTGGTGAGTGATAAGAAAAATGCAAACAAAGTCTGAGATCTTTTGATTTCAAAATAGGGGCAATTTTGGAAAAATGCGATCTATGGTGCAATATCCTTGAAAGTCTTAAACTATCGTTTTCAAGCCAAATTACAAGCTAATAAAGTCCATCGTTGACTTATTCTTTCATGACAATCCAAAGTGAGGATCATGCTCATAAGAAATTCATCAAATCATTTGTGATCATAAGGGCATAACCCGTTTCCACATGTTTAGCTATCACTTCTATCCATACGTTACAAGCCTAGAAAGCTTGTATGTTGACTAAGTTTTCTTGAAAATAAGGGTAACAAACTCTTTGCTTTCACTAAGATGTGACATTGAATGGATTACATACAACTGGGGCACAAAAATGAGACAGATTCTTATCTCCCATTTCCTTAGCCATTTCAAAAATAAAGTCACTTGATTGGTCCTGAAAAGATGAATCAACCAGAAGTGGTGACCCGTTACCCTAAGCACCAATGCTAAAAGTAAGGAAGAAGTCTTCTTAAATTTGGTGTTATTTCGAGGAATTCATCATGAAATTTCTGCATGAGTTCAAACTTGACGATTAAAGTTTCTTCACAATATTGTATATGTGCACTCTTTTCTAAATTTTAGAAAGTGCGGTTTTTCTTTGTTCAAGTAAATGGGAAATCATCTAAACCAATTTTTGCAATCAAATGGGCCCAAACTGGGAAAAAAATTTTATTTGCAAAATTTCGCAAAATAAGCCCACACAGGGGCAAATATTTTTGTAGTCCAATTGAGGATTTCGTCCAAGAATCAAAATAATGCATTTTTTCAAATCAGTCACGCTCATTTGAGTGCATGTAAGCCCTGTGCAGGTATTCATAGTTGAAATCGACGAAAGAGCGTCTGGTGATATGGAAGGCCGATGCCGAAGAAAGAGAGGAGAAAGAAGGGAGAAGGGCCCTACACTGGGGCAAATTATTTGTGAAAAAGATTCTCTCGAAAAATCAGAAAAATTCAAAAAAATCAAAAAAAACAAGTTCAAAATATTGTTTCTTGGAAAATCAAATTTAATTTTTTGTATTTTGACGAATCAAATTCAAGTTCTTGACCAATTGGATGGTAGGACTGGGTCTTATCCCGCTGACCATTCACTTTATCTCGTTGGGCCTGGATTTCGTGCCGCCAACATCACAAAGACCACGTTGGGCATGGATTTCGTGCCGCCAACATTCCAAGATCCCGTTGGGCCTGGATGTCGTGCCGCCAACCTCACTTTATCATGACAAAATTTTATCAAAAGCATTTTCGGGTCAGTCCCACGATTCAAAGCATTTTCGGGTCAGTCCCACGATTCAAAGTTTATGCGGGTCAGCCCCGCGATTCAAAGCCTGTTCGGGTCAGTCCCGCGATTAAAATCTTATTCGGGTCAGTCCCACGATCAAAAGCATTTTCGGGTCAGTCCCACGATCAAAAGCATTTTCGGGTCAGTCCCACGATCAAAAGCATTTTCGGGTCAGCCCCACGATCAAAGGCATTTTCGGGTCAATCCCATGATCCAAAACTTATTCGGGTCAGTCCCACGATCAAAAGCATTTTCGGGTCACTCCCACGATCAAAAGCATTTTCGGGTCAGTCCCACGATCAAAAGCATTCGGGTCAGTCCCATGATCAAAAGCATTCGGGTCAGTCCCACGATTAAAAGCTTATTCGGGTCAGTCCCACGATCAAAAGCATTTTCGGGTCAGTCCCATGATCAAAAGCTCATTCGGGTCAGTCCCACGATCAAGAGCATTTTCGGGTCAGTCCCATGATCAAAAGCGTTTTCGGGTCAGTCCCACGATCAACAGCATTTTCGGGTCAGTCCCACGATTAAAAGCTTATTCGGGTCAGTCCCACGATCAAAAGCATTTTCGGGTCAGTCCCATGATCAAAAGCTCATTCGGGTCTGTCCCACGATCAAGAGCATTTTCGGGTCAGTCCCACGATCAAAAGCATTTTCGGGTCAGTCCCATGATCAAAATCGTTTTCGGGTCAGTCCCACGATCAACAGTATTTTCAGGTCAGTCCCACGATTAAAAGCTTATTCGGGTCAGTCCCACGATCAAAAGCATTTTCGGGTCAGTCCCATGATCAAAAACTCATTCGGGTCAGTCCCACGATCAAGAGCATTTTCGGGTCAGTCCCACGATCAAAAGCATTTTCGGGTCAGTCCCACGATCAAAAGCATTTTCGGGTCAGTCCCATGATCAAAACTTATTCGGGTCAGTCCCGCGATTCAAAGCCTGTTCGGGTCAGTCCCGCGATTAAAATCTTATTCGGGTCAGTCCCACGATCAACAGCATTTTCGGGTCAGTCCCACGATCAAAAGCATTTTCGGGTCAGTCCCACGATTCAAAGCTTATGCGGGTCAGTCCCACAATTCAAAGCCTGTTCGGCTCAGTCCCACGATTCAAAGCTTATGCGGGTCAGTCCCACAATTCAAAGCCTGTTCGGCTCAGTCCCGCTATTCAAAGCTTATTCGGGTCGGTCCTGTGATTAAAGCTTGGTCGGGCCAGTCCCATGATTTGAATTTCCTTCTCTAGTCAATCCCAATGTTACATTTCTGTCCGGGTGTATCCCAATTTTAAATTTCTGTTCGGGTCTATCCCGTGGGTCTATCCCAATTTTACATTTCTGTCCGGGTCTATCCCAATTTTAAATTTCTGTCCGGGTCTATCCCAATTTTACATTCCTGTTCGGGTCAGTCCCATTTAAATTTCTATCTCGGGTCAGTCCCAATTTTAAAATTTCCCGTCAGGGGTCAGTCCCCATCGTTTGAGTAATTCGCAGCTGAATAACACAGGTAAGTTTTGGTGTCTACTTCTTTGTCTCAAGTTTTTCCAAAACTCAGACAAAGAGGGGCAAACTGTAGACACCAAATTTTTGGTGTAATTTCATTTACTGTTTATTTTTAATTTTTATTTGTCATGCTAGTTTTATTCGATTTTTAGTTTTTAGTTTATAGTTTTATTTTTATTTTTAAGTTTTTAGCATAGAATTTCTTGAAATGAAAAAAAAAAGAAAAAAAAAAGGAAAATTTGTTCACAAAATATGTTTATTCAATCTTTGGGCACTTTAGTTATTTTTATTAAGTTATTTTGAGAAAAAGAAAATGAATGAAAATGAAAAAAAGAAAATGTAGAAAATTTGAAAAATGGACATTTTGTCGTTTTTATTTAGTTTGTTTTTTTTATTATTTATTTATTTGTTTTCGTTCTTATTATTATTGCATGGTTCTGTCATTTTATTTTATTATTATTATCATTTATATGCATTCTTTTTATAAAAAAAAAAAAAAGAAAAAAAAAAGAGATTACCGCAGCATGCACGCTGCATTTTTTTTGCAGCGTGCGAGGCACAACCTCAATGCCCATCGGATGGCTAAGATAAGGGGCTGAGAGGAGGTTGATTGCTGGCCATTGAGAGCAGGTTTAGGGGATTGGGAGATGGTACAAAAAGGAAAGAAGACATCAGCCGCAAGGAGAGCTTCATCGTGGGGAGAGTTTTGCAGCTAACGGGAGCGAAAAAAAAAAAACGGGAACAAAACTGGACAGAGGGGAGAGCAAGGGGAGAGCTGAGGCTTCGGTGGGCTAAGGAAAGAAACCAGAAAAACGGAGAGGAGGAGCTTTGAGAGGAAAAAGAAAAGAAAGGGCAAGGTGGCGGCTGAAGCCAATAGATGTAGAAAGAAAGAGATTGACGGCGTGGGTTCTGGAAGAAGGAAGAAGGAAAGCAGAGAGAGGAAAAGCTTGGGGAAGGAATCGTGATAAGCAAGGAGGAAATGAGCAATGGACGGAGGAGAAGAAGGCTACGAACAAAATTGGAACAGAAGTGATAAAGCTGCAATTTTTCTGACCAAAGGCCGGCTATGAGCCATGTTCCGGATCAGATTTCTCTTTGATCTCTGGTTCTTTTAAGTAACTCTCAGTTTCTGCACTAACTAGGAAGTAAGGGGAGGAGGTTTCGTTCAGAATTTGTTGGCAGAAAACATCGAATGATCCTTTGAATTCGCCCCCAAAGATCGCTGCTTAATTTTGCTGGTGCGGTTTCGGAGCCGTAACGGGACAGCTTCGGCCGCTCTTTCATGACGTTTCCTGTCCAGATTTTGATCCAAAAACGTTTGGGCAGGTACTCTCCTAGATTGGTGTCTTAGTCCCTTTCCTTTTTGTTCTTTGTTGAATCGTCATTTTGATTTTTCTTTCTGTTTATTGTTGCTGTCTACGCTTTCCGTTTCCATTCATTTCTGGTTCCTCCATGTTAGCTTAATTTGCCGATCCTTTTGTTAGGATAATTTCTTAAAGATAAAATCCAGAAATCTGGTTGTTGTTTCTGTGCTATTCGTTGGGTTCCTCGTTTGGTTTTTAATGGTTTGGTTTTGCAACTGGTTTGCGTTCATCAAAATGTTCAGCTTGTTAAAGGTTTCGAGTGATGGGTCTGCTGGTTTTGGTTCGAAGTTTGACATGAACTTTTCTGCTTCCAAATTACAGAATGTTGTTCTTCGATACTTATACAGTTTTTGTTCAATTTATTGTGCTTAAACATAAGGATTTTATGGTCCAAAAGTGCATATGCTTGGCTATGAAATCTGGTTTTGGAGGGTAAAACTAGAAAGGTTGCATTAGTTTAGTTCATCAAATGCTTGCATAATTGCCTGGATTTTTTTTGCGTGGGATGTTGCTAAGATTTCTGTTTGCTAGGATGATGTTAATGATGTAGTATATTGCCTAGTTTGAAGCTGTGAACCTGGAAAATTGCGTTGAGCTTGGCAAAGGGCCGCAAGCTTTGTTTTTTTTTTTAATTGCAGAAACTTTTGTTTTTCAAGCATGCTGTCCAGAATTTCGCATGATGTTGCTTTTTCTAAGATTTTGCTTGTTTGAATCGTGGAGGCTGTGTAGTTTTTTGCTTGCTTAATCTAAAGTGGTGATGTTGGGTTGAAAATATCTAATCAAAGCTGGGATTAGAAATCAGAGGTTGAAAGAAAATGCAGCAAGTCTCATTGCTGAAATCATATGCCGAAAATGCAGAATTTCTCTTGCTGTTTGTATATTCAAATGTTTAGCTTTGTTTTCTTGCTAGAAATTGCGGTTTGATGTTGGATTGGGATGTTGGGCTGTGTTCGGATGAAGATTACATTTTTGTTTCATTTAAGACAATGAATTGAAACGCAAGCTACGGCTAGAATAGTGCAAAAGGCTTTAGAAATGGCTGAAACTTTGTTGCAGAATATAAGCTACGTTCTTTGCATGAAGATTGCATGAAATAATTTTCTAAAATTGCATTTTGACCCCTTGGCTTCTAACTAATGCTACTTTGACCCAACTAATTGAATAATGTCTTCAACTTGGTCCTTGGTAGTTTTAACTTTTGCAATTTCATTGTTTGTTCGATTCCAATTAGCCACCTTGCTTTGCTTAAATTGCACTTAAGTTATGACTTTAGGGACTTTATGACTAGGTGAGCCTTGTTTTGCCCATTTCTTTTAATTTTTCTTAAATAAAGTGGTGCCATGACCTTTTTATTATTTTGGAGGGTAATTGAATAATTTCACTTCATTTGGACTCCATTCCAAGGGAGGTACACTCTATCCCTCATTTGCACTTCATTTGATCCTATGTGACCTTATGTGTTATGTGAATATGCCTGTCTACTTCGCTTTCCTTACCTCCTTGCGTGCATTTACTTGCCTTACTTTTATTTAAGTTTTATGGGGTATGTGTACACCTCTTGGCTTGTAATAGATAGTGCTCGGAGAGCATCTGGTCCACTTCCCCTTCCCCTTTATGCTTTTATGGGGTATGTGTACACCTCTTGGCTTGTAATAGATAGGGCTCGGAGAGCATCTGGTCCACTTCCCCTTCCCCTTGCTTGCTTGTTTTTGTTGCTACATGTTTAATTGCTTTATTAGGCTCTTGCATCTAGTCGAGCATGCTAAATGCTATGTGCTATGTGTTTACGAGTATTTTGGCATGTCTACTTGCTTTCATAGCCATGAATGAATGGAATGGATGAATGTACGTTTCCGCTAGTCCAACGCTAGTCGGAATTCATAGAATGGGCTAGTCCAACGCTAGACCCTTAGGGATTTCCCCTCATTAGCATATCATTTGCTTGTTCACCACATATCATGCATTTTTCTTAGTTTTATCACTTGGCATGCTCCTCGAACCCCCTTTCCCTTCATTTTAGGATTTTTGCATATCATGATAGTTGTAGGGTCCATTTGCTTGAGGGTCCCCTTCTGATAAGGGAAACGAGCGAGTGTGGCTACTCGATAGCCTTAGCACGCTAGTTTTGCCTTCTAATCAAAGGGAAAATCGAAGTCGACAAGTTAGGAGTCATTCCCTTACCCGACCTGATGCATTCCCTTAGGTTCATTCATTCTCATTTATCACTCACTCATTCTTTTCAATTCACATTTTCCTTTCCTTATTGTTCATTTTGATTTCTACTTCACAAAATTGCATTTAATTACACCTATATGCACTTATCACTATATTTCATACACTTGCACACAAACACTTGGAATTTTCATACAATTGCACACGTGCACCTTTTCATACACTTGCACACAAACACTTGGAATTTTCATACAATTGCACACGTGCACCTTTTCATACACTTGCACACAAACACTTGGATTTTTAATTTCTTTCATACACTTCCACACTTGCACATTTGAGTCTCATTTGCATTAATCGACCTCTATGGGGGTTTTCCTTTGTTGGCCGCCACAATTCATGTGGTTTGGGACCAAAAGCCTCACGAGAGACATCGTAGAATTTAGGATTGCATTTTCCTTTCCGTTTTGCATTCATATAGTCATATCCAACGTGCGAACATACATTGGGTAGAAAAATTAGGAAAATTGGTTTAAGTCACGCAACTAGCCTTGGCTAGGTCGAAGGGGTGCCTTGGATTTTTATCCTTGCCTTCCCCTTCGTCAAATGTGACCCCCGATCCCTCTTTTGGTTACGCAGACCCAAAAGTTCTCAAAAAGGGTTTATTTACTTTTTTTTATTCAAAAACAAAAATCATTTTTGGGTGACTTGGTACACCCTAACTCTATACCAAGTGGCGACTCCATTTTTTGATACCAAAACCCTTTTGAACTTCACTTGGCCAAATCGTCGCATTCTAAGTCCCATGGCCTTTTACTTTTCATTCCGCACACGTTCACATGTATATCACACACACTCACACACCATCACACATCCACACAACACATCATTCAAAAAGTGGGGCGCGACAGTTTATGATTTAAGACTTGGATTTGAGCAAGGCAATGATATTTAATGGATGATTTCTGAGCCATGGAGGTGAGTGACCCTAAACTATTTCCAAAGTACTTGTGAAATGTTTCTTACTTTATTTACTTTTGAACTATTTCCAAAGCTACTTTTGAACTGTTTTCTTGCATATCATGCGTGCTTATATGAAAGTGTTCCTTGTTTGATATATTTCCTTGACTGAAATTTGCTGAAAAGTGTTTGTTTCTCTCTTGGTTGCATGTTTAGCTAACTAAAAAACTGGATGATCAAGCTTTGCATGAGGTTAATTAACCTTGTTTAAGCAAGGAAAAGTGAAGGAATATAAAATCTGGTTTCATGCATGTCAACCGAGAGAGCTTGATGAATTTCTGGTTAGATGGTGATTTTGATGACATCCGAACTTGGTTTTGGATTAAATCTGGTAGATAGCTATTGATTTGAACATGCATATTGTCGCGCCCCACTTTTTGATGATGTGTGTTGTGGTGTGTGAGTGTGTAGTGGAATGTGAACGTGTGTAAATGAAAAGTAAAAGGCCATGGGACTTGAGAATGCGACGATTTGGCCAAACAAAGTTCAAAAGAGGGTTTTTAATGAAAAATGGAGTCGCCACTTGGTATAGAGTTAGGGTGTACCAAGTCACCCAAAAAGAAATTTTCTAAAGGAAAGATAGAAAGAAACCCCTTTTAAACGACTCCTAGTCCACGTAAACCAACGAAAAAGGTTCGGGAGTCACATTTGACGAAGGGGAAGGCAAGGATAAAAATCCAAGGCACCCCTTCGACCTAGCCAAGGCTAGTTGCGTGATTTAGCTCCACCTTTCCTAATTTTTCTACCCAAGGTATGTATCGCGTGTTGGATATGACTATATGAATGCAAAAACCTAGACCTAGGGGGACATGGGGGAAATTTCTCTTCAAAGGTGGAGTGGTGCCAATCACATTAATTGTGAAGCCCAATAATGATCCTTTGGAGAGGTCACACATAATCCTAAATGACGTAAAAATGAGTGGAATGCATGCCATGTGAAAATGTGAGTTTGTGTGAAGTGAGAAAAGTGATAAAAATAATAGGATGTAAGTGGAGGTGTGCAAATGTATTTACAAGGTAAGGTGAGTAAAGAATGATAATGTGAAAATAACATAAAGTGCATGTGTGCGAGTGATATGGCATAAAGTGTGAGTAGTTAAGTGAAAACGTCCAAAAGTAGTGTGAAGTGAGAATGTGGAAAAAGGGATAGAATATAAAGTAGAAGTGTATAGGATAGCGAATAAATGAAATGCATGAACCCTTGAGGAATGCAAGCAAAACGGGTACGGGGACTCCTAACTTTGTGACTTTAATCTTCCCTTTGATTAGAAAGGAGAACTAGCGTGCTAAGGCTATTTTGGAGCCACACTCGCTCGTTTCCCTTATCGAAAGGGGACTCTCAAGCAAATGTACCTTATAACTAGTATGAGATGCAAAAACCTAGAATGAAGGGGAAAGGGTTAGAGGAGCATGCCAAATGATAAAAACTAAGAAAAATGCATGAAATGTAGTGAACATGCAAGTATGCACTAACGAAAAGGGACGGCCTATTGGGTCTAGCGTTGGACTAGCCCTTTCTATGAATTCCTACTAGCATTGGACTAGTGGAAACGGAACAAAGAACCACAACTAGCGTTGGACTAGTGCGGTGACGGGAAAAGGGGCCACAACTAGCATTGGACTAGTGTGGTGACGTCCATTCATCCATCACATTCATTCATGACTATAAAAAGCGAGTAGACATGCAAATCACTTATAAACACGTAGCACATAACACTTAGCATGCTCGACTAGATGCAAGAGCCTAATAAAGCACTTAACACATAACACATAGGCATGCAACCAAGCTAATGAATCTATTACATTTACTAACTAAAACAAAAGGGGAAGGGGAAGAATGGACAAGAATGCTCGCCAAGCCCTATCTATTACAAGCCAAGAGGTGTACACATACCCCATAATAACTTAAATAAAAGCAAAAGTAAATGAAATAAATGCAAGGAATTAAGGAAAGGCAAGGAAAGCGAAGTAGACATGCATATTCACATAACACGTAGGAGCACGTAGGGTCAAATGAAGTGCAAATAAGGGATAGAGTGTACCTCCCTTGAATCGATGCCTTAAGGGAGTGAAATCACTTATTTATCCTCCAAAATAAAAGAAATGGTCAAGGTACCAATTTATTTGGGAAAATTAAAGAAAATAGGCAAACACGAGCTCACTTGGTCATAAAGCCCCTAAAGTCATGAATTAAATGCAATTGAAACAAAGCATAGTAATTAATTAAAACAAACAAGCAATGAAGTTGTAGAATTAAAATTGTCAAGGACCAAATTGAGGAAATTATTCAATTAGTTGGGGTCATAGTGAAACAAAGGGGGACTGGGGGGCCAAAGTGTAAATTTTGAAAAACATTCCATGCATGCAACGTGAACTAAAACTTTCATTACTTCTGCAATTCATGTATGAAGCTTGCTGCAATCCTATCTTCTGTTATAGCAACAACAATAGCAACCAAAACAAAACACTTGATCTTGCATAAATGAAGTCTTTTTCATGTAACTCTAATGCTTAGCCATCATTATAACTAGATAACATAGGATTTGGAGCCCAACATAAGATCATGCAGCTGGATGAGTCTACTCTATTTTACAACAAAATCTGGAAATTATCTAACAAAGACAAACAGCCATAAGCCACGGCAAACTTTAAACAACTATCTCAACCAAGATCCCTCCCCAAGTTCCCATCAACTTCATCATACATGCAAGAGCCAAAACGAAGATGATTTCTATGCAAATCTGGTACAACAACTGAAAACCAATCCAGCAACAAAAGACTTTCAGCAACAACGAATGAAGCTTGCTGCAACTTTCTTTTCCAGCCACGGCTTATCATGCAAACCAGACTTTGGATTCAACTACATGGCTTTGGTTGGATATTTTCCAACCCAACATCACAATCCTAAACCACGTAACAAGCTACATAATGATCACAATCCAGATGACCAGAAAACAGGGAAATTTATCATGCCAAACTTCTAAAATTCATGCAGAAATGATCTCGGCAGCCTGCTTGTTTGCTTCTCAGCAAAGTGTTCAATCATGATTCAAACATGCAAATATGCAGACTCAACCCCCAACCTTCCATTGCTTCCCTCAAACATGACACTGAAGTGCAAAACTCAACTAGTAATCAAGGGAAAAGAAACGCGGCAGAGAAAAGAAAGAAAAAATGCAGCAGCCTTTGCTTGCTGCGTTTTTGAAAGGAGGAACTTTTAAATAACTTGGTGACTTCAGCAATTTCATACCATGAGTTTCCAACAAACTTTCAGATTCAAAACATATCAGAACTGATCTACGCTCATGCTAAAATCTGACCCAAACAAATCAGAACCAAGTCGCAAACATCAAAACATTTCTGCGTTTTCTAGACTGCAATATTGCTGCAACTCCAAGAAACTTTCGGCCAACCAGATTCATGCATTTTCTAGCTAAGTGTTTGATCAGTAGTCCAAACGTGCAAATCAGCATGCCACTCAAGTGTAAGGATCGATAAACAGCCATGGCAAAAGGAAGAAAACAGCACAGAAAACACGACATCTTTTGTCTTGCAGCAGATTCCAGCTTGTGCAGATTAAATGCCGAAACATTGTTATCATCATGCAAACATTTCACATTCGTTCCCAACCAGCCAAACATGCATCTTATACCTATTACTACAAGAAAACAGCATAAAGGAAAAGATATACGAACCCACAGAACAAAAAGCAATCAACGAAACAAAGGGTCAAAAGTTCAACTTGCTGGAATTTGCGTGCTATTTTCTGATTTTTGCTCTCATTCTTCACATGAACACCAACCACAGAACCAACCTATGCCATGACCTGATAGGGAAATAAACCTCTAGCCCCAAACCAGTCTAAACTTGCGAGATCCTTTACACCCTTATCCAAATTCAAGAGCACAACAGACCCATAGCAACGGATGTAACGTAGAAACTCATACATTTTTCTTTTATAGTCATTTTTTTCGTTGCACAAAGGATGCAACGGATCCAAGGTAACCGAGGAGCAAACAGATTAGAAGATGTTACCTTTGGCCTTTTGAAGAGCAAATCGAGGCCTGAAAAGGTCGAAAGAAAGGATCTTTGCTCGGTTGAAAGCCTCCTACCGGACGGATTCCTTTCTTTACCTCAGCTTCTCCTGCTACTCAATCTCCTGCGAAGTTCACCTTCTCCAATCCGTTGCTTTCCTCTCCGTCGCTCTCAGACCTCTCCTTCTAGCTTCCTCACTCTTGCTCTCTTTTCTAGCTTTTTCTGGCTCTCTGCCGCCTCCCCTCTTTTGTTCTTCTATTTTCCGTCCGAACCTCCCTCTTGCGGCTGCCCTTCTTTTTTGCTTTTATATGAACTTCCGGGCTCCTAAACCCTTACCCCAATGGTGAGGATGAAAGGTTTTGTCCTTCCCTCCACATCCAGCCCTCCGATGGTCTTCTGTGAGTGTCCTTTGCACGCTGCAAAAAATTGCAGCGTGCATGCCGCGACATTTTTTTTTTTTTTTTAAATAACTAATTAATATAGATAACTAATTACCTAATAATAAATAAAAAATAAAAATAAATGCAGAAATGCTAACGAAATGCTAATTTTCTTCCTTTTTTCTTTTTAAAGTAATTTAACAAAAATGATAATAAAATTAAGTAAAAATCAAGAATTTAATTAACATCAGATAAAAATAAATAAACTAGAAATAATAAACAGTAAAAATGGCAATTTTTTTATTTTTCTTTTCATTTTTAACTAATGAAACTAAATCCAAAACAACTAAAACATATATTTTTTTTTGAACACTTTTCTTTTTCCTTTGAGAAATTCTACGCTAAAATGGCTAAAATAACTAAAACTAAAAGTAAATAAAACTAATTGTGACAAATAAAAATAGAACAAATAAAAAACTAAAAGTAAATAAAACTAATTGTGACAAATAAAAATAGAACAAATAAAAAATGAATAGTAAATAAATAAATAATAAAACACCAAAAAATTGGTGTCTACACATATAGCTGAAATACGGGCTACACGTTGGTTTTTAACCGAGAATAATAATATTTGGCTGAAGGGAATTTTTGATAAAAAAAAATATGGAAGTTGGACCTAAGGTGAAGAACCGAGAACTTACATGTTTGTCTTACAGTTTGTGATTCCGGTAAAATGGAAATTTATGTTTGGTAATACATGTAATTTGTTAGCTTTATGTGTTAAGTGAAGTTTAGTTGAAGAAACTAAGGGAAACGTTGGAATTTTGGGTGAGACCGTGGGAGAAGAGTTACTGGAAATTTTTCCAGGTTGGCCGAATGTAGGAAATGGTGAAGTTTCCAACTATTTTTATGAACTTTGGCCTGGGATTCTTATGTTAAACTGGTATATGTACTGAATATTAACTTGGTTTGGACATGCATGAAAGATTTGAATATGAGTCGTGGATAAAAAAAAAAGAAAAAAAAATCTGAATTTTGCGGCCTAGAAAAGGGGTTGAACATTTGATTAGTTTTCCTTCGAATTTTAGCTAAGATTGTCATATTGGATGTTAAAGATTTGCTTGTAGCTTGCTAGTTACCTTTTTGCGTGTTGAGTTGAAGTAAAACTTGAAGAAAATTATGGACAAAGCTCTATAATTAAACTGTTATATTGCTGGATATTGTACATGGTTGCTGGCCGATTTGGTTGGGACTTTTGGTGAGTTGATTTGCTGGATTTGTGTATTATTTACTTTAGCTTGGTTTGGACAGATTATAAGCTATACATTTAGTGTTTCTAGCAAGTAAAAGTTGGAGATCTAATCGACATATTGGATTGAAATTTGCTGGAATTTTCTTGACTATCGCAACAAGAAAAGAAAATCTGAATTTTAGAATTATTTGGGGGTCAAGTTGGCTGTGGTTTTTCTTCTTGTTTTGGATTGAAATCCTGGTTGAATTGTGATTGAAAGTAATTGTTTGATGTCAAGAGCTAATGATTGATGAAGCTCTTGGCCATTTGAGTAAATTTTTGCAAGAGTTTAATTTTGGTGAATTTGTTCAAGTGGTTGGCTGAAATGTATTTGGAAGGTCCATGGTTTGTGATTTGGAATTTGTTTTGGATACCTTGGACTTCCTTTGCTGAATTTTGTTTGGAATAAAATCTGTTGAGACCTAGGGCTAATGATTGACGAAGCCCTAGTGAGATTTCTATTTGAAATGTGAGTTTGCTATATTGACAAATCTGAAATATTACGTGCTTGTGGTTCCTGGAATTCTTCCTTGGGGGTGTTAGGAACTCGAAATACAAGACAAAATGTACATGTAATCTGTGAAAGCTATTTGGCAATGAATCATTTGATATCTCGAAAGATTTAACCAAAAACTTGGATATACAACTGCTGGAAATTTTCCTTGTGATCGCCAAAGTTTGAGTTAAAATTTCCAGCTTAATTGTGAAATTTTCTTTGAATTCAAAATGGTTGAAATTGCCTGGAAAATGTGGTGCTAAAATTCTATTAGAGTCGTGTGGATGGTTAGACAAAAAGCCTTGTGGTTTTAAAAAGAGAAAAAGGAGCTTTCCCACAAGTGAGCAAGAGTTTCCAGATTTTCGAAACTTACTGACCAGTCTAGGCAAAATGCATATATCTTGGTGTAGGAAAATCCGATTGAGGTGCCGTCAGTGGCATCTGAAAATAGACTCATGGACCTTTGTTCTATAGAAATTTTATATTTTTCCGCCATGTATACTGCTGTTCGTGACTCCTCAAAGTAGACTGTCTAGTATGAATGTCGTGTTTCTTTGTGAAACTAAATTTGGATTTGGATTGAGATTTTAGCTTACTTGCGGTTTAAATTCTTGATTAAATTGTGGTTGGGAGTGATTGATGTTGTCAAGGGCTAATGATTGATGAAGCCCTTGGCCATTGGAATGATTTTATAAAGTATTACTGGATGATTGAAGTTAATTGATGGAATGTCTTGGGGCTTTACTTTTATTTTTATTTGCTTATGATGGGTTTGCTGAAACCAAGTGCTAATGATTGATGAAGCCTTGGTTGATTATTTTATTTTATTCAGAAATGCACTTGTTAAAATATAGGGCTAATGATTGACGAAGCCCTAGTAATTGGTTATGTGATTTTTGTCATATTTTGATCCATAATATGGTTTCAAAACGGAGTCGGAGCTGTGGAAGTTGTTTCGACCTTGCGAACTCGAGTAGCTGTGATCAAAATTAATCAAACATATTTTCCAACTAGTATTATATTATAAAAACTCCATATCTAATGTTTTGCCTAAAACTTTCCAACTCGATAATTTCCTTTAGCTCAAACTAGCCTTGATAGCTAAAGTAAATAAGTTATATAGCTTTTGGAAACTCTAAGTCTTATTTTAATTCTTTTCTCTCTTTAAGCTTTGCACTTGGATAGTTAACTATAGGAAAAATTCCAAGATACGAGTTTCACTAATTTTAGTGAAAACTTGGGAAACTTACTCGGCAAGAAACCCTATTTTAGGAAAAATAGTTTTTAAGGATAATTTTTGCAAAAGCCGTAACTTTAGAGAAATGTTCAAAGTAACCTTCTAACTTTGATATTGAGAAGTTTGTCGACTTGTTTCTAGCAAATAATACTAGTTACCCTCTTTTAAGGAAAACTATAAGGAACATTTTTACTACTTTTGTCAAGTTTCAACCTAAATAGATTTTTGAAATTTCTTGAGAAAGTAAACTAGTATTATATTAGATAATTTCTTATACGAATAAGTTTAAAAATTGAATAGAAAACTTATAGTTTCAAAATCTGGTTTTTAGGATTTTGCAAGGACGCGGAATTCGATTCTCAACTTGATACCTGAACTCCACTCTTGGTGAGTGTCCCTGCTTGTTTTATGCTTATGTGGTTAAGCGCTTTATCAACTCGCTATGTGATAATTGTCAAAAATGAAACAAATGGTTTCTGATCCATCGAAGTGTGCAGTGTGTACTTTATCGCACTAGCCGTTCGAGTGGTGACGTGCGTGAAACATTTTCTAATAAACTCGTGAATCTAAATGTAGTTGCGTCGTTGGGTGAATCCCTCGACTCGTGAATCGACTACCATAACGTCGGTGGGTGAATCCCTCGACTAATTTTTATACGGGTATATCTCGAGTATACTGCGTCGGTAGACGAAGTTCGGGCCCGAAGCAGAGGTATGAACGGTGACGGGTTAGGATTAAAATAAGTGGATCTACATGGACTATAAGTAGTGAAAGTTGATGGAGGGTCAACTACGAGGGTATCTGATCAAGCGAGGAGAATGGCTCCCGAGAGCCCCTGTATCCTACCTTGTGCTGTTATACGCTTTCCTAACTGTTCAACTTGGTTAAGTTATTACTCGCTGTTTGATTTACGTGACTGCATGTTTTGGGGCACCACTGAGCTTTAGCTCACCCCACGTTTATTTGTTTTCCTTACAGGTCTGGAAGTTGAAAGAATTTGAGCTGCTTATATTTCCTATGAATGTATTTGAATAGCTTGAATTTAGATTTCGGTTTGTAATGAATTCTATGTTAAGTACTGTACCTTTTATTTTGGTTGCCACTTGAAGCTGGAAAAATGTAATCCCAAATTCTAATATTCGGTTTGTATGTTTTTATTAGTATAGTATGTCTTTAACCTTGCGAGTAACGTGTGAAGTGGTTAAGAGCCGTCGTTTGGCTAAGTTGTATGTCGTTACCTTTGAAGCTAATGAGGTGATAGAAATTGATTTATTTCGGAAGAATTATTTTTGTAGTAGTTTAGGTTAATCCCTGGAGGATTTTAAGCTAGAATGCTTGCGTGAGTCCTGGCGAGAGTTGGGCAGACGGCCCGCCAACCCTTTGGTTCGCCTTAGGGGGAAGTGGGGTCGTCACAGACTCGTTATGTGATAATTGCCAAAAATGATTGCTGATCCATCGAAGTGAGCAGTGTGTACTTTATCACACTAGCCGTTCGAGTGGTGACTTGCTTGAAGTGTTTTCCGTGAATATCTTGCTTGCGCTTGCTAAGTGCTAAATTACTAGGCAGGGGAATGTACCACACCTTAAGGGTGGGAGGGCCTCTTATCCTGACCTTGTAATCAAGTGTTGGACGTAAAGTCGTTAGGTGAATCCCTCGACCAGTCTATAAAAATCAAGTGTTGGACGTAAAGTCGTTGGGTGAATCCCTCGACCAGTCTATAAAAATCAAGTGTTGGACGTAAAGTCGTTGGGTGAATCCCTCAACCAGTCTATAAAAATCAAGTGTTGGACGTAAAGTCGTTGGGTGAATCCCTCGACCAGTCTATAAGTGTTGGACGTAACGTCGTTGGGTGAATCCCTCGACCAGTCTAAGGTATACTCGAGTATTATCGCTTCCCTATTTGTTTACTTCAGTCGAATCAATACGTGTTAATTGTTTTAATTGATTGCATGTTTTTGGGGCACCACTGAGCTTTAGCTCACCCCACGTTTATTTGTTTTCCTTGACAGGTCCTGGCTCTTGAGCAAGACTCGAAATCTAATTTCACTTTTATGCTTGTAGTTTGAGTTAAACATTGTATCTTTTATTTTGGATTGCCTCTTGAAGCTGGAAAAGTGTAAACCCTGGATTTGTTATTTGGCTATCTTTAAAATGCTGTTATCTTTGAAGTTAATGTGGTTTTAGTTATCAGCCTATTTGGAAGGAGACGGTGTTGTAATAGCTTAGGTTATTCTTCGGAAGGATTTGGGCGAGATTGCTTGCGTGAGTCCTGGCGAGAGCTAGGCAGACGGCCCGCCAACCCTCTGGTTCGCCTTAGGGGGAAGTGGGGTCGCCACAGTAAACGGGTTTGCCGTTTATACCGATGCATCGCAATAAGGCCTGGGATGCGTTTTAATGCAGAACCAGAATGTGATCGCTTTTGCCTCTAGGAAGTTGAAAATCCACAAGCAGAACTGCCCGACCCACCATTTGGAGCTAGCCGCCGTCATTTTTGCTCTGAAAAAGTGGAGACACTACCTATATGGGGTGACCTTCGAGGTTTACTCAGACCACAAGAGCCTTAGGTACCTCTTCTCACAGAAGGAATTGAATATGAGGCAGTGACGGTGGATGAAATTTCTGGAGGATTACGACTGCACAATCAATTACCATCTGAGGAAGGCGAACGTGGTAGCTGATGCTTTAAGTCGCAAGGCTCAAGTAGCAGGGTTAATGTCGCACCCCATTTTTAATAAAAATAAAAATAGTGCAATAAGTGAGTGAGGTATGGTTTGAAAATAGTGATGTGTGTGAAAATGAAAGGGAAAGGCCATGGGACTTTGAAATGCGACGTTTTGGCCAAAAATAGTAACCTAAAAAAGTTTTGGTAAAATGTAGGAGTCGCCACTTGGTATTGAGTTAGGGTGTACCAAGTCACCCAAAAATACTATGGATTTAAATGTAAAACCTTTTTAGATTGACTCCAAAATCTACGATAAATCAGAGAAAAATGGTTCGGGGGTCACAGTTAAATCTACGATAATCTTGTGATCCAACCATAGAACTCCAACTTTACTCCATAAAAATCCTTGGTTAAGTAGTATTATAGAAGGTGGAGTTGTTTTGGAAGAAAGAAACCTAAGCTACTACCTTTCTTGAGGTATCAAGGTATGGTGTGTACAAATTCATAATTTGTTCTTAATAATGGTTTATTAGTGGCTTTTGTGGCTAAATATGTTGATTTGTAGTAGGTTTGATGGTTGGAAGTGGAGTTTTGATGGATTTTTTATTATTATTGATTTTTCTATTTTTATATAGTAATTATTGTTTAGTCATGGATTGATGGTTTGTTATAGTGTATAATGGAGTTGGTATATGTTGGATATGATTGGTTGCGGAAAATTTCTGGTTTGGTGCGGAAATTCCAGTTTAGGGTTTCAACTAACCCTGTTCTGCCTGGTTCTGTTCGGCCATGATGGAGGCTGAATCGGCCTTAGGTTAAAACATGAAAATTGTAGGAAATGATGTTTTATAACTGCCTGTTAAATTTTAGCCTAATCTGAGTACTGTAGCATGTGAAAAGATAAAAATACCCCTGACTGCCATAGGTAGAGTTCGGTGGACGGTGTTGACATTTCACCAATCTGACCGCGTCTGTTCACCCTGATCCATACTGAATTAGCATTTGGCTAAAACACAGAAGTTGTAGTGCTATGTCTTATCTTTCCACCGGCCCTAAAAACACCTCAATCGGACTTCGGTAGCTTGAGTTATTGTCGTTTATGCATAGTACAGTTAACTAGCCTGATTGTGGGATTCTGGTTCTGTAATTTGAAATTTTGATCTGGTTACACTACGAACTGGACTGAGTGGTCTTCATCAAAGTTGTATCCCTTTATCTTAACTTCGAAACGGTATAAATTGCACACTAATTCGATAAGCGTAGCTTCAATTGTGTCCGATACGCTAAGCAACGTCAAATCTATCTTTTGTTTTATGGCTTAAACTTCATTTCCGGACATTTTCCTAGCTTGATTTTGTACTTGTACGACATTGAGCCTATTGAAATGAGATTATTTTGTGTGTGACATTGGGGCTGATTTGAGGAAAAATGAAGCCATGATGGCGGGAAAAGTAAGGAAATTTAGGGGGAAATACTGTCCAATTTTCTAGGCCGTCTGATTCCTTTAAGTTGGAGTTGCATTGTGGTAGAATGAGGGGGTTTGGGGTTGTTTGTAACCCTCGTACCAACTGTTATCCGTTTGCTCAAAAATTACAATTTTATTCTTTTGTACTCGTATATAACTTGGAGAGGCACCCGACGAGTAATCGAGTCTCACTTGTGCATTCCGTTTACTCGATTTTGGATGTGGAAACTTCAACTACTTTACCTTTGTTATTCTTTGGGTTTCACGGTGACTAAGGCCACTTTGGGTGAAAATTTTGACGTACCTGTACTTGAACTGGTGAGTGTACTACTCCCCTCATTTGTTGCTTAACTTGGTTTCTGCACCTGCAATCTGTGATTTGAATGACTGTACTATCTGTTTATTCTGTGTGAGATGAGGGTGTATTTTATCATACTCGTTCTCTTGTCTGTCTGTATACCGATTTACTGTGTGTAATCTGTTATCTGTATCTGAGTCTGTTCGGACGTCGTTTGGAGGCTGGTATCCAACGACCTTTCTGTGACCTCTGAGCTCAACACCTGTGGCTAGTTACTCGATTCGGGCCGGCAAGGGCTTGGTCGATTAGATAACGAACCACGGTAGTCTGTTTCTAGGAATCTTTGGGTATTGAGACTTTTGATTTCGGTATACTCGAGTATTACCACTTATGTTTCTGTTGAGATGTTCGGGCCCGGTAAGGGGTATGTTTGGTGGACGAAATTTGGTGTAAAGTGGGGTTTACGGACATGTTGGTTCTATATACGTTGACGGAGAGTCAACGGGTTTGGATCAAGTTCTGCCATGGAAATCTGGCTCCTGAGAGCCACCTGTATCCTTCCTATTTGAATCATTGTGTCTAACTGCTTTACTTTATATCTGACATGTATACCTGATTGGTTAAACGTGAAATGCCAAAATTTGACTGCTATTATTTTGGTACCTCATTGAGCGTAAACTCACCCCCTTCCCGTTATCTTTGTTTTCCTTTCAGGAGCAAACTTTGAATCCATGATCTTGGAAGAAAGGGTCGAGGTAGTCTAATTAATATTTTGTTAAGCTCTTTTGCAACCGAAACCCGAATCGTATTTTAAGCGTATGAATACTTTGGCTTGTATTTTAGTTTAGTTAATTTGCCAAAAACTCCGATGTAAATATATGTGTAAGTGTTTAACCTTGTCTATTAAGTGTATTCAGTTGAGATTATGATTTTATGGTTTGGTAAGTATGTTCGCACTTTAGTAGTCTCCGATTGTTTGTTTTCTTTGGGTCCTATCGCGCGTGCTATATTGGGTTTGTGTGATTCGACTCTGTAGTCCTGGCGAGAGTTGGGTAGGCGGTCCGCCGAACCCTTTGGTTTGCCTTAGTGTGAGGTGGGGCTATCATAGGTGGTATCAGAGTTGCTTCACGTGGTCTCTGCGCGGAGTGAGATTGGGCCAAGTGGTGTTTTGGTCTTGATTTCGTGAATGTGTCTAATGGTATAAGTGCTCTTTTGAGCATAAGCTATGAACCGTGCACGTTATAAGTGTAAAAATCTTTATCATGGTACCTGAGGAAGATATATATGTATGTCGGGTAGGACTCGTTCCTATGGATGATTTACTCTTGGGACCGGCCGGCTCGAGTTGTGAATTATCTTATTTGGGGATTCTTGTACCCGGCTACTAAATAGATGAGAGCCTAGGTTAGAAAGGACTTGGGCGAACTAGACATTTGATTCTATGGAACTTCATGTGGTTTGTTCGGGTGTTAGTAGACATGATTAACCTGGATTAAGATATAAATTACGGTATTCGCGTAGATTATGGATGGAGGCCTAGAGGGGAAATAGCTTTTCATTAGTTGTGCTTTTGACCTAGCTCGTCTATAGTACTTTTGGGTGACCCCGCTACCTTCATGGATCTTCTTTGGTTGTATCTAGCTGACTGCTACTGTGTGACTGGTTCGGTACAATTGTGTTATGTATATATGCTTTTGATCTGTGTGTACCTCTTGTTACTTGCTTATGCCTATAATTATCTTTAATGTTATATTTCTGCTTCGACCTAGATTGGTTAGACCAATGGAGGGTACTCGTAGTGGACGAGATCGTGGGCGCGGACGTAAGCAACCCTCGAATGAAAGGGGTAACCGAGAACCAATACCTGAACCAAATCCTGAACCTAGGGTTGACCCAAATGCTCAAGTAGCCGCTGCTATCCAGCGCATGATTGATCTGCTAGCCCATGTAGTGGAACATCAGGGCCAGAACCCTAATCCTCAACCTGAAAATCCTGGTAACCATATAGAGGGCGAGGATAGAGCCCTTGAAAAATTTCAGAAGTTCTCTCCACCAAAATTTCTTGGAGGCCCTGATCCTGACGTAGTTGAGAGGTGGTTGGAAAAAATGATCGATATTTTTGCTGCGTTACACTACACTGAGGAGAGACAGGTGACATTTGCTGTCTTCCAACTGGAGGGAGCAGCCCGTTCTTGGTGAAATATTATAAGACTTAAATGGGAACGAGAACAAACACCAAGAACGTGGGCGAACTTCATGAGGGAATTCAACGCCAAGTTTTTCCCTCCTCTGATCCAAGAAAAGAAGGAAGATGAATTCATTCGCCTTCTTCAAGGAACCCAAACCGTAGCCGAGTATGAGAGTCAATTTACTCGGTTATCTAAGTTTGCGCCTGAACTGATTGTAACCGAGCAAAGGCGGACAAGGCATTTTGTCCAGGGACTCAATGTTGAGATTCAGAAGGACCTGCTTGTAGCCCAACTTAGCGCCTTTAGTGATACTGCGGAGAAAGCCCAACGGATTGAAAATGCAAGGTTACAGGTGAGGAACTTCCAAGTTAAGAAAAGCGGCTTTCCTAGGAGTAGTTCCGAGCAAGAGGGTAAAAGTACACCCTCTAAGATTGGAAAGGGAAACGGGGAAGTACGACAATCGGGGATGCCAAGTGGTGTCTCACCGGGAGGTTCGGTCTCTGCTACTCGTGGTCCCTGTGGATATTGCGGAGGGCCAAATCATACGGAAGGGAATTGTTGGAAGAAAGAAGGAAAGTGTTTGCGATGTGAAAGTGCCAATCATCGGATTGCTGACTGCCCAGTTCGATTGCAAAAAGGAAAAGGGACCCAGCAACCAACTATGACTAACCCTGGACAGTCGGAAGAGAAAGGGACTGGATCGAAGGTACTGGCTTGGGTGTATTCTCTAGAGCACCATCAGATCCCTGACTCGTCTGAGGACGTAGAAGGTACGATCCGTTGGTTACCTTAGATTTTGATAGATCTCGTTGACAAGAAAATTTTGAGTGTAAAGATTGAATATACAAAGGTTCTCAATCCTTCATACGTCCAGCCCGTGCCAAGCACAAGGCGAGAACCACTACAAAAGAAACAAAAGAAACAAAAGAACTAAACTGGCTAGTCTGTGCTCTCATTCTGCTCGCCGTCCCCTGTTAAGGAAAACAAAACTAAAGGGGTGAGCTAAAAGCTCAGTGAGGTTCCGAACAGGTAATCAAACAAACAATTCAATATATCGCACATGGAGTATCAATAATTCAAGAAACATTTTCAATGGAAAGCGATAGTAACATTCATTAAAAGGATACGGGCTCACATGGAGCTATTTGTTTGTTCGTTCTCTTGACATTTCCCCTTATTCCTCCAATCGTTTCCAATATATTTTTTTTTTTGTAAGTAGAATCCCTCGTTCATCTCTTGTTTTTTTCTTCCGGACGTTGGCCGGACTCCACCCATCCGGACATTGACCGGACTCCTCCCATCCGGACGTAGCCGGACTACAAGGTAATACTCGAGTATACCAAATTCACCCAGGGTCACCATATCGCCCGATTCGATCGGTAACGAAGGGCAGTGGCCAGTTCAGCCAAACGGCTTACATTCATGCACAACTAGCATTTAATCATTAATCATTGAAAATTTCATATTTATTTAGGTCGAGTGCGATAAAGTACACACTCGCCTAGAAAACGCGTTTTAACAATCATTGAAAGCACGTAACACATTATCAATTCATAATAACAGGCCAATAAGTCAAGGGATATAGCAAACAAGGAACACTCACCTAGGCACGCAAAATAATGTGTAAAATATCCCTCCGGATAACCCTCAGTCACTGAAAAAACCTAAGATTGAACAAGAGAACACATTATAGTTTATCGAGCAAAACAAAGAAACCCGACTCATTAGGAGTAAAACGTGTAAAGATGACTTCCAAGTAAGAAGAGGGTTGTTGGGAACCAAGGATGAAAAACATATGGAAAAACAAAAAGACTCTTAAAATCGTACTTGAAAGTAGTTCACTTGTGACCGATAAAACCCTAACTCACACTTCTATATTTTGGGTACGGAGTAAGTAAACATTTGGCGTTTTAAATCGAAGAGGTATCATGTTTGGGAATGATAAAACAGTCATAATATTTGTCAAACGAAAATATACAAATTCCAATAAAAACTTAGTCCTTGAGTGAAAATTTGGGCAGCACACCCTTTGTGTTTACCTAATTTCCCAGCCATTTTGGCTTCATTATTTTCTCAAATCAGTCCCAACATCTCATACAAAAATAATCTCACTTCCAAAAGCCGTTCACTAGGCTTCAAGTCATTCAAGTCATTTAGCTAGGAAATTAACCGGAAAGGAAAGTCAAGCCCTAAAATATGCAAGCAAGTACAATGAGACTCGATAACGAGTCGTAAACCAATGCCAAATATGACCCCAATAGGGTTCCATAAACATATACAATCATTAGAGAAAACCAGAAAATTCGGAAATGCAATTAGCTTTGGCCCTAAAAAAAACAGTTTTTGACTTCCTTTTTGCGGTAATGGCACCAAATGCCCTATGATTATCGGACGAAGGTGTAAGACCCACCATTTCGAAGCTAAAAGATAGGGCTACAACATCACAGAAGGTCACTCAATCCAAATCCTAGCACAACTAGGTCAAAAATGCAAAATACTATACCAGAATTCCCAAAACAGGTTTGCAAATCACACAAAACTGTAATTACTATAACTCAGTCTATACAAGTCCAAATGCCGAAATTCCAAAGGAATATGATAGCTAAGACATCCAGTAACATTTCATCAGAAGACACCAACTTCAAAATCCAAACCAAATCCAGTCAAAATAGGCAATTACTATCGCAGTTCCGCACATTCTGTTCACCAAAAACAGCAACAGTAAAAACGGCATAACTCTCTCTATACTACTCCAAATTCCCTGAAATTTTGTAGGCACTTCATACTCACCAATACCTACAACTTTCATGTTTTGATCAAAGTCCAATTCGGCCTCTAGCTATGACCTAAAATTTCGGACAGAATGTAGCTTCAAGAACCCTAATTTTCCAGAAATTCTTCCAAATCCAAAATTGATTGCAATTATCAACTAGTCACACCTACTAGAGTCAAAGCCCCTTATTACCAACCATCAAAAACAACCACACCATCAAGATCATATGCAACCAGAAAATTCCTCATAAAATGGAAAACTTCACCAAATCAAGCCAAACCAAGAAATAAATCATATATTCCAACACTCAAGCCACTTCTAAGCATAAGATAACCATCATTAGGTGTAGTAGAGGTTCAAGCATCACTTACCAAGTAATCAAGAGAGATAGGGAGTGTGGACACCTTAGCTCTCCAAAAAAAACTTCACTAAGCACTCAAGAGCACCAAAGGAAGGAATTTTATGGAGTAGATTCTAGTTTAAGCACTTGAGTTGGGTGATTTGAGCTTGTTGGAAGCTTAAACTTGGAAGAGTTTTTCTTTCTTCTTGGATGAGAGGTTCGGCCATCAAGGAGCAAGAAATGGTAAGTTTTGTTCAATTTTTAAGATATTTAAACAAGTGGTCAAAAGGTCAAAAAATAGAATAGTAAACCATAAAGTCCACCCAATGGGAACATGACACATGGCACCTCATTAAATGCATTCTTATCATTCTTTTCTCTCTCACATCAATCACTTCACACACACTACTTATCTCTTAACACCCGACAAATTTTCCACAGTATCCGAAACTTAACCGTATTGGCCGAATTTTCCCGAACTTTTCGCACTCGTGGGTCCCACGTCCAATATATATTCTTACTGTTCTAAAACTACTCCAATACTAGAAAAATCATCTTACAACTCTAATTGCTCATAAAATCCATCAAGAAAATATTCCTAAGCCAGAAAATGCAGAAAACATGCAATTAAGGGGAAATAAACCCTCGGAAAAAAATATTAGGGTTTTACGGGTTCTCACACTCTCTCCCCCTTAAGAAATTTCGTCCTCGAAATTTTTACCTTCATTTGCCTCAGACGAGTCCGGAACTGCTTGGTTGCCTAACGCATAACTTTTTGCTGGCCCATTCATTCGGTTCCTTCTTTCATGGGTTTGTTTCAGTTTGGTTCCTTCCACTTGTTGAGCACTACCCTCTCGTGGCTGTTTCTTCGGGCAATTGATAAGTTGATGACTGCTACTCCCACAAATCAAACATTTTCCCCTTTTCCGCCAGCAATCATTCTCAGTGTGATTTGCCTTTCCACAGTATCCACAGGCCAATCGAGGAGCTACTGTTGGATCTTCTCGAGAAATGTCCTTCGATCCGATCTGACTTCCTTTCATAGACCTTTCATCTAATGCTCTTAATGTCCAAGGTGGGCGAGGTGAATGGTTCACTTTTTGCACTTTGGAGAGCATTGTCTTTTCTCTGGATTCCTCAGGTGTGCTGTTGGATGTATCTCTTTTCCGCGTTTGACAGGCTTTTACTTGGGCTTTCACATCCTCAATTCTTTGGGCCTTCTCAAGAGCCTCTGTAAAAGTATTAACTTGGACTGCCGCTAATGCCTCCTGGATTTCCAAATTTAGTCCTTGTATAAATCGTCGTATTCTCCGTCGCTCCGTAACCACCAATTCGGAAGCGAATTTAGACAGTCTAGTAAATTTGGTCTCATATTCGGCCACACTTAGGGTTCCCTGACGCAACCCAATAAATTCGTCCTCTCTCCTTTCTTGGACTAAAGGTGGGAGATACTTTTCGTTAAATGCCCTTACAAAGTTCGCCCATGTCCATATCGTCTGTTCTCTTTCCCACTTGGCCTTAATTACATTCCACCACGCGCGGGCTGGTCCTTCGAATTGAAATACAGCAAAATTTACTTGTCTTTGCTCCGTATAATTCAAAGCCGCAAAGATATTAATCATCGCCTCCAACCACTGCTCAGCTATATCCGGATCAGGCCCTCCTTGAAATTTCGGAGGTAGAAACTTTTGGAACCTCTCAAGAGCCTTATCCTCTCCGATCTCAGGATTCCGGGGTTGATTCACTGGCATTTGACCTTGTTGATCTACCAGTCGTGCTAAGATATTTGTCATTTGGTGCATCGCCGTCGCCATTTGATCTCCAGCCTCAACCCTCGGTCCCTGTTCTTGCTCGGCCACTGTTTCCCTTTCTTCTCTCGGTTCTTGAGCTTGCCTAGCTCCACGGCCGCGACTAGCTCCACGTCCACGACTACGTCTCCCGTCCATATATATGTTTTTCCCCCTCTCTTTTCTTTTCTTTTCCCCCAAAAAGGTAATTGAGTAAATAAACAAAGGAAATTGACTACAATAACAAATTCTTGCACTCCAAATACACAATTAAATATATACGCACATAACACGCCATATCAAGAAGACAGATAAGCAAATACACATCTACATATCAAGTTGGACAGATAATCATGTACACACAGGTATACTGACGTCATGTAGTAACAATATATAGGTAAATCAAAAGGAAAAGGTGAAGTCGTCCCAGTATCAGCCCGTCCGGTCTCTCACGTCACTTACTATCCAAACCAGATGGCCCTAACCTCTTGTGCCCATTCTAGTCAGACAAAGCCTGTTCATGTTCCTAAAATGCAAGTCTCAAGTACTTAACAGCACCGCAACTCAAGAGTACTCAGGCACGAGAATCCGAAATAAGATAATTCACATCTCGAGCTGCAGTCCCAAGAGTAAACTATCTACGATCGGAATTCCTACCTGACATACCTATCTGTGGTCCTCAGATACCATGAGAAAGATTTAAGGCCTATAACATTCGCAATTCAAGGCTTCACTTAATCCCTCATACTTATTCACCACTTAGTCCAGGGTCACTCCACGCAGAGACCACGCGAAGCAGCTATAGGTTTTATTGCCCAATCACTTAACTTTCAAGTCAAATCAAATCCCACAGTCCGGCATCCTAAACTTCAAGCCTAGGATACACTACAGAGATCTAAAGCCTAAGCTCTGATACCAACTGTGACGACCCCACCTTCCCCTAAGGCGAACCAGAGGGTTTGGCGGGTCGCCTGCCCAGCTCTCGCCGGGACTCAGTCGTTCCTTAATCAAATTCGAAATAAAACCACAAGAATTCATATAGCAAACATCGAAACTTATATACATTGACAAACCCAAACGGAAGTGTAAAGATTGAATATACAAAGGTTCTCAATCCTTCATACGTCCAGCCCGTGCCAAGCACAAGGCGAGAACCACTACAAAAGAAACAAAAGAAACAAAAGAACTAAACTGGCTAGTCTGTGCTCTCATTCTGCTCGCCGTCCCCTGTTAAGGAAAACAAAACTAAAGGGGTGAGCTAAAAGCTCAGTGAGGTTCCGAACAGGTAATCAAACAAACAATTCAATATATCGCACATGGAGTATCAATAATTCAAGAAACATTTTCAATGGAAAGCGATAGTAACATTCATTAAAAGGATACGGGCTCACATGGAGCTATTTGTTTGTTCGTTCTCTTGACATTTCCCCTTATTCCTCCAATCGTTTCCAATATATTTTTTTTTTTGTAAGTAGAATCCCTCGTTCATCTCTTGTTTTTTTCTTCCGGACGTTGGCCGGACTCCACCCATCCGGACATTGACCGGACTCCTCCCATCCGGACGTAGCCGGACTACAAGGTAATACTCGAGTATACCAAATTCACCCAGGGTCACCATATCGCCCGAGTCGATCGGTAACGAAGGGCAGTGGCCAGTTCAGCCAAACGGCTTACATTCATGCACAACTAGCATTTAATCATTAATCATTGAAAATTTCATATTTATTTAGGTCGAGTGCGATAAAGTACACACTCGCCTAGAAAACGCGTTTTAACAATCATTGAAAGCACGTAACACATTATCAATTCATAATAACAGGCCAATAAGTCAAGGGATATAGCAAACAAGGAACACTCACCTAGGCACGCAAAATAATGTGTAAAATATCCCTCCGGATAACCCTCAGTCACTGAAAAAACCTAAGATTGAACAAGAGAACACATTATAGTTTATCGAGCAAAACAAAGAAACCCGACTCATTAGGAGTAAAACGTGTAAAGATGACTTCCAAGTAAGAAGAGGGTTGTTGGGAACCAAGGATGAAAAACATATGGAAAAACAAAAAGACTCTTAAAATCGTACTTGAAAGTAGTTCACTTGTGACCGATAAAACCCTAACTCACACTTCTATATTTTGGGTACGGAGTAAGTAAACATTTGGCGTTTTAAATCGAAGAGGTATCATGTTTGGGAATGATAAAACAGTCATAATATTTGTCAAACGAAAATATACAAATTCCAATAAAAACTTAGTCCTTGAGTGAAAATTTGGGCAGCACACCCTTTGTGTTTACCTAATTTCCCAGCCATTTTGGCTTCATTATTTTCTCAAATCAGTCCCAACATCTCATACAAAAATAATCTCACTTCCAAAAGCCGTTCACTAGGCTTCAAGTCATTCAAGTCATTTAGCTAGGAAATTAACCGGAAAGGAAAGTCAAGCCCTAAAATATGCAAGCAAGTACAATGAGACTCGATAACGAGTCGTAAACCAATGCCAAATATGACCCCAATAGGGTTCCATAAACATATACAATCATTAGAGAAAACCAGAAAATTCGGAAATGCAATTAGCTTTGGCCCTAAAAAAAACAGTTTTTGACTTCCTTTTTGCGGTAATGGCACCAAATGCCCTATGATTATCGGACGAAGGTGTAAGACCCACCATTTCGAAGCTAAAAGATAGGGCTACAACATCACAGAAGGTCACTCAATCCAAATCCTAGCACAACTAGGTCAAAAATGCAAAATACTATACCAGAATTCCCAAAACAGGTTTGCAAATCACACAAAACTGTAATTACTATAACTCAGTCTATACAAGTCCAAATGCCGAAATTCCAAAGGAATATGATAGCTAAGACATCCAGTAACATTTCATCAGAAGACACCAACTTCAAAATCCAAACCAAATCCAGTCAAAATAGGCAATTACTATCGCAGTTCCGCACATTCTGTTCACCAAAAACAGCAACAGTAAAAACGGCATAACTCTCTCTATACTACTCCAAATTCCCTGAAATTTTGTAGGCACTTCATACTCACCAATACCTACAACTTTCATGTTTTGATCAAAGTCCAATTCGGCCTCTAGCTATGACCTAAAATTTCGGACAGAATGTAGCTTCAAGAACCCTAATTTTCCAGAAATTCTTCCAAATCCAAAATTGATTGCAATTATCAACTAGTCACACCTACTAGAGTCAAAGCCCCTTATTACCAACCATCAAAAACAACCACACCATCAAGATCATATGCAACCAGAAAATTCCTCATAAAATGGAAAACTTCACCAAATCAAGCCAAACCAAGAAATAAATCATATATTCCAACACTCAAGCCACTTCTAAGCATAAGATAACCATCATTAGGTGTAGTAGAGGTTCAAGCATCACTTACCAAGTAATCAAGAGAGATAGGGAGTGTGGACACCTTAGCTCTCCAAAAAAAACTTCACTAAGCACTCAAGAGCACCAAAGGAAGGAATTTTATGGAGTAGATTCTAGTTTAAGCACTTGAGTTGGGTGATTTGAGCTTGTTGGAAGCTTAAACTTGGAAGAGTTTTTCTTTCTTCTTGGATGAGAGGTTCGGCCATCAAGGAGCAAGAAATGGTAAGTTTTGTTCAATTTTTAAGATATTTAAACAAGTGGTCAAAAGGTCAAAAAATAGAATAGTAAACCATAAAGTCCACCCAATGGGAACATGACACATGGCACCTCATTAAATGCATTCTTATCATTCTTTTCTCTCTCACATCAATCACTTCACACACACTACTTATCTCTTAACACCCGACAAATTTTCCACAGTATCCGAAACTTAACCGTATTGGCCGAATTTTCCCGAACTTTTCGCACTCGTGGGTCCCACGTCCAATATATATTCTTACTGTTCTAAAACTACTCCAATACTAGAAAAATCATCTTACAACTCTAATTGCTCATAAAATCCATCAAGAAAATATTCCTAAGCCAGAAAATGCAGAAAACATGCAATTAAGGGGAAATAAACCCTCGGAAAAAAATATTAGGGTTTTACGGGTTCTCACACTCTCTCCCCCTTAAGAAATTTCGTCCTCGAAATTTTTACCTTCATTTGCCTCAGACGAGTCCGGAACTGCTTGGTTGCCTAACGCATAACTTTTTGCTGGCCCATTCATTCGGTTCCTTCTTTCATGGGTTTGTTTCAGTTTGGTTCCTTCCACTTGTTGAGCACTACCCTCTCGTGGCTGTTTCTTCGGGCAATTGATAAGTTGATGACTGCTACTCCCACAAATCAAACATTTTCCCCTTTTCCGCCAGCAATCATTCTCAGTGTGATTTGCCTTTCCACAGTATCCACAGGCCAATCGAGGAGCTACTGTTGGATCTTCTCGAGAAATGTCCTTCGATCCGATCTGACTTCCTTTCATAGACCTTTCATCTAATGCTCTTAATGTCCAAGGTGGGCGAGGTGAATGGTTCACTTTTTGCACTTTGGAGAGCATTGTCTTTTCTCTGGATTCCTCAGGTGTGCTGTTGGATGTATCTCTTTTCCGCGTTTGACAGGCTTTTACTTGGGCTTTCACATCCTCAATTCTTTGGGCCTTCTCAAGAGCCTCTGTAAAAGTATTAACTTGGACTGCCGCTAATGCCTCCTGGATTTCCAAATTTAGTCCTTGTATAAATCGTCGTATTCTCCGTCGCTCCGTAACCACCAATTCGGAAGCGAATTTAGACAGTCTAGTAAATTTGGTCTCATATTCGGCCACACTTAGGGTTCCCTGACGCAACCCAATAAATTCGTCCTCTCTCCTTTCTTGGACTAAAGGTGGGAGATACTTTTCGTTAAATGCCCTTACAAAGTTCGCCCATGTCCATATCGTCTGTTCTCTTTCCCACTTGGCCTTAATTACATTCCACCACGCGCGGGCTGGTCCTTCGAATTGAAATACAGCAAAATTTACTTGTCTTTGCTCCGTATAATTCAAAGCCGCAAAGATATTAATCATCGCCTCCAACCACTGCTCAGCTATATCCGGATCAGGCCCTCCTTGAAATTTCGGAGGTAGAAACTTTTGGAACCTCTCAAGAGCCTTATCCTCTCCGATCTCAGGATTCCGGGGTTGATTCACTGGCATTTGACCTTGTTGATCTACCAGTCGTGCTAAGATATTTGTCATTTGGTGCATCGCCGTCGCCATTTGATCTCCAGCCTCAACCCTCGGTCCCTGTTCTTGCTCGGCCACTGTTTCCCTTTCTTCTCTCGGTTCTTGAGCTTGCCTAGCTCCACGGCCGCGACTAGCTCCACGTCCACGACTACGTCTCCCGTCCATATATATGTTTTTCCCCCTCTCTTTTCTTTTCTTTTCCCCCAAAAAGGTAATTGAGTAAATAAACAAAGGAAATTGACTACAATAACAAATTCTTGCACTCCAAATACACAATTAAATATATACGCACATAACACGCCATATCAAGAAGACAGATAAGCAAATACACATCTACATATCAAGTTGGACAGATAATCATGTACACACAGGTATACTGACGTCATGTAGTAACAATATATAGGTAAATCAAAAGGAAAAGGTGAAGTCGTCCCAGTATCAGCCCGTCCGGTCTCTCACGTCACTTACTATCCAAACCAGATGGCCCTAACCTCTTGTGCCCATTCTAGTCAGACAAAGCCTGTTCATGTTCCTAAAATGCAAGTCTCAAGTACTTAACAGCACCGCAACTCAAGAGTACTCAGGCACGAGAATCCGAAATAAGATAATTCACATCTCGAGCTGCAGTCCCAAGAGTAAACTATCTACGATCGGAATTCCTACCTGACATACCTATCTGTGGTCCTCAGATACCATGAGAAAGATTTAAGGCCTATAACATTCGCAATTCAAGGCTTCACTTAATCCCTCATACTTATTCACCACTTAGTCCAGGGTCACTCCACGCAGAGACCACGCGAAGCAGCTATAGGTTTTATTGCCCAATCACTTAACTTTCAAGTCAAATCAAATCCCACAGTCCGGCATCCTAAACTTCAAGCCTAGGATACACTACAGAGATCTAAAGCCTAAGCTCTGATACCAACTGTGACGACCCCACCTTCCCCTAAGGCGAACCAGAGGGTTTGGCGGGTCGCCTGCCCAGCTCTCGCCGGGACTCAGTCGTTCCTTAATCAAATTCGAAATAAAACCACAAGAATTCATATAGCAAACATCGAAACTTATATACATTGACAAACCCAAACGGAAGTGTAAAGATTGAATATACAAAGGTTCTCAATCCTTCATACGTCCAGCCCGTGCCAAGCACAAGGCGAGAACCACTACAAAAGAAACAAAAGAAACAAAAGAACTAAACTGGCTAGTCTGTGCTCTCATTCTGCTCGCCGTCCCCTGTTAAGGAAAACAAAACTAAAGGGGTGAGCTAAAAGCTCAGTGAGGTTCCGAACAGGTAATCAAACAAACAATTCAATATATCGCACATGGAGTATCAATAATTCAAGAAACATTTTCAATGGAAAGCGATAGTAACATTCATTAAAAGGATACGGGCTCACATGGAGCTATTTGTTTGTTCGTTCTCTTGACATTTCCCCTTATTCCTCCAATCGTTTCCAATATATTTTTTTTTTTGTAAGTAGAATCCCTCGTTCATCTCTTGTTTTTTTCTTCCGGACGTTGGCCGGACTCCACCCATCCGGACATTGACCGGACTCCTCCCATCCGGACGTAGCCGGACTACAAGGTAATACTCGAGTATACCAAATTCACCCAGGGTCACCATATCGCCCGATTCGATCGGTAACGAAGGGCAGTGGCCAGTTCAGCCAAACGGCTTACATTCATGCACAACTAGCATTTAATCATTAATCATTGAAAATTTCATATTTATTTAGGTCGAGTGCGATAAAGTACACACTCGCCTAGAAAACGCGTTTTAACAATCATTGAAAGCACGTAACACATTATCAATTCATAATAACAGGCCAATAAGTCAAGGGATATAGCAAACAAGGAACACTCACCTAGGCACGCAAAATAATGTGTAAAATATCCCTCCGGATAACCCTCAGTCACTGAAAAAACCTAAGATTGAACAAGAGAACACATTATAGTTTATCGAGCAAAACAAAGAAACCCGACTCATTAGGAGTAAAACGTGTAAAGATGACTTCCAAGTAAGAAGAGGGTTGTTGGGAACCAAGGATGAAAAACATATGGAAAAACAAAAAGACTCTTAAAATCGTACTTGAAAGTAGTTCACTTGTGACCGATAAAACCCTAACTCACACTTCTATATTTTGGGTACGGAGTAAGTAAACATTTGGCGTTTTAAATCGAAGAGGTATCATGTTTGGGAATGATAAAACAGTCATAATATTTGTCAAACGAAAATATACAAATTCCAATAAAAACTTAGTCCTTGAGTGAAAATTTGGGCAGCACACCCTTTGTGTTTACCTAATTTCCCAGCCATTTTGGCTTCATTATTTTCTCAAATCAGTCCCAACATCTCATACAAAAATAATCTCACTTCCAAAAGCCGTTCACTAGGCTTCAAGTCATTCAAGTCATTTAGCTAGGAAATTAACCGGAAAGGAAAGTCAAGCCCTAAAATATGCAAGCAAGTACAATGAGACTCGATAACGAGTCGTAAACCAATGCCAAATATGACCCCAATAGGGTTCCATAAACATATACAATCATTAGAGAAAACCAGAAAATTCGGAAATGCAATTAGCTTTGGCCCTAAAAAAAACAGTTTTTGACTTCCTTTTTGCGGTAATGGCACCAAATGCCCTATGATTATCGGACGAAGGTGTAAGACCCACCATTTCGAAGCTAAAAGATAGGGCTACAACATCACAGAAGGTCACTCAATCCAAATCCTAGCACAACTAGGTCAAAAATGCAAAATACTATACCAGAATTCCCAAAACAGGTTTGCAAATCACACAAAACTGTAATTACTATAACTCAGTCTATACAAGTCCAAATGCCGAAATTCCAAAGGAATATGATAGCTAAGACATCCAGTAACATTTCATCAGAAGACACCAACTTCAAAATCCAAACCAAATCCAGTCAAAATAGGCAATTACTATCGCAGTTCCGCACATTCTGTTCACCAAAAACAGCAACAGTAAAAACGGCATAACTCTCTCTATACTACTCCAAATTCCCTGAAATTTTGTAGGCACTTCATACTCACCAATACCTACAACTTTCATGTTTTGATCAAAGTCCAATTCGGCCTCTAGCTATGACCTAAAATTTCGGACAGAATGTAGCTTCAAGAACCCTAATTTTCCAGAAATTCTTCCAAATCCAAAATTGATTGCAATTATCAACTAGTCACACCTACTAGAGTCAAAGCCCCTTATTACCAACCATCAAAAACAACCACACCATCAAGATCATATGCAACCAGAAAATTCCTCATAAAATGGAAAACTTCACCAAATCAAGCCAAACCAAGAAATAAATCATATATTCCAACACTCAAGCCACTTCTAAGCATAAGATAACCATCATTAGGTGTAGTAGAGGTTCAAGCATCACTTACCAAGTAATCAAGAGAGATAGGGAGTGTGGACACCTTAGCTCTCCAAAAAAAACTTCACTAAGCACTCAAGAGCACCAAAGGAAGGAATTTTATGGAGTAGATTCTAGTTTAAGCACTTGAGTTGGGTGATTTGAGCTTGTTGGAAGCTTAAACTTGGAAGAGTTTTTCTTTCTTCTTGGATGAGAGGTTCGGCCATCAAGGAGCAAGAAATGGTAAGTTTTGTTCAATTTTTAAGATATTTAAACAAGTGGTCAAAAGGTCAAAAAATAGAATAGTAAACCATAAAGTCCACCCAATGGGAACATGACACATGGCACCTCATTAAATGCATTCTTATCATTCTTTTCTCTCTCACATCAATCACTTCACACACACTACTTATCTCTTAACACCCGACAAATTTTCCACAGTATCCGAAACTTAACCGTATTGGCCGAATTTTCCCGAACTTTTCGCACTCGTGGGTCCCACGTCCAATATATATTCTTACTGTTCTAAAACTACTCCAATACTAGAAAAATCATCTTACAACTCTAATTGCTCATAAAATCCATCAAGAAAATATTCCTAAGCCAGAAAATGCAGAAAACATGCAATTAAGGGGAAATAAACCCTCGGAAAAAAATATTAGGGTTTTACGGGTTCTCACACTCTCTCCCCCTTAAGAAATTTCGTCCTCGAAATTTTTACCTTCATTTGCCTCAGACGAGTCCGGAACTGCTTGGTTGCCTAACGCATAACTTTTTGCTGGCCCATTCATTCGGTTCCTTCTTTCATGGGTTTGTTTCAGTTTGGTTCCTTCCACTTGTTGAGCACTACCCTCTCGTGGCTGTTTCTTCGGGCAATTGATAAGTTGATGACTGCTACTCCCACAAATCAAACATTTTCCCCTTTTCCGCCAGCAATCATTCTCAGTGTGATTTGCCTTTCCACAGTATCCACAGGCCAATCGAGGAGCTACTGTTGGATCTTCTCGAGAAATGTCCTTCGATCCGATCTGACTTCCTTTCATAGACCTTTCATCTAATGCTCTTAATGTCCAAGGTGGGCGAGGTGAATGGTTCACTTTTTGCACTTTGGAGAGCATTGTCTTTTCTCTGGATTCCTCAGGTGTGCTGTTGGATGTATCTCTTTTCCGCGTTTGACAGGCTTTTACTTGGGCTTTCACATCCTCAATTCTTTGGGCCTTCTCAAGAGCCTCTGTAAAAGTATTAACTTGGACTGCCGCTAATGCCTCCTGGATTTCCAAATTTAGTCCTTGTATAAATCGTCGTATTCTCCGTCGCTCCGTAACCACCAATTCGGAAGCGAATTTAGACAGTCTAGTAAATTTGGTCTCATATTCGGCCACACTTAGGGTTCCCTGACGCAACCCAATAAATTCGTCCTCTCTCCTTTCTTGGACTAAAGGTGGGAGATACTTTTCGTTAAATGCCCTTACAAAGTTCGCCCATGTCCATATCGTCTGTTCTCTTTCCCACTTGGCCTTAATTACATTCCACCACGCGCGGGCTGGTCCTTCGAATTGAAATACAGCAAAATTTACTTGTCTTTGCTCCGTATAATTCAAAGCCGCAAAGATATTAATCATCGCCTCCAACCACTGCTCAGCTATATCCGGATCAGGCCCTCCTTGAAATTTCGGAGGTAGAAACTTTTGGAACCTCTCAAGAGCCTTATCCTCTCCGATCTCAGGATTCCGGGGTTGATTCACTGGCATTTGACCTTGTTGATCTACCAGTCGTGCTAAGATATTTGTCATTTGGTGCATCGCCGTCGCCATTTGATCTCCAGCCTCAACCCTCGGTCCCTGTTCTTGCTCGGCCACTGTTTCCCTTTCTTCTCTCGGTTCTTGAGCTTGCCTAGCTCCACGGCCGCGACTAGCTCCACGTCCACGACTACGTCTCCCGTCCATATATATGTTTTTCCCCCTCTCTTTTCTTTTCTTTTCCCCCAAAAAGGTAATTGAGTAAATAAACAAAGGAAATTGACTACAATAACAAATTCTTGCACTCCAAATACACAATTAAATATATACGCACATAACACGCCATATCAAGAAGACAGATAAGCAAATACACATCTACATATCAAGTTGGACAGATAATCATGTACACACAGGTATACTGACGTCATGTAGTAACAATATATAGGTAAATCAAAAGGAAAAGGTGAAGTCGTCCCAGTATCAGCCCGTCCGGTCTCTCACGTCACTTACTATCCAAACCAGATGGCCCTAACCTCTTGTGCCCATTCTAGTCAGACAAAGCCTGTTCATGTTCCTAAAATGCAAGTCTCAAGTACTTAACAGCACCGCAACTCAAGAGTACTCAGGCACGAGAATCCGAAATAAGATAATTCACATCTCGAGCTGCAGTCCCAAGAGTAAACTATCTAC
This sequence comes from Coffea arabica, assembly GCF_036785885.1. NCBI lineage: Eukaryota > Viridiplantae > Streptophyta > Magnoliopsida > Gentianales > Rubiaceae > Coffea > Coffea arabica. The sequence continues at coordinate 33,302,939 of NC_092328.1, forward strand.
GATCGGAATTCCTACCTGACATACCTATCTGTGGTCCTCAGATACCATGAGAAAGATTTAAGGCCTATAACATTCGCAATTCAAGGCTTCACTTAATCCCTCATACTTATTCACCACTTAGTCCAGGGTCACTCCACGCAGAGACCACGCGAAGCAGCTATAGGTTTTATTGCCCAATCACTTAACTTTCAAGTCAAATCAAATCCCACAGTCCGGCATCCTAAACTTCAAGCCTAGGATACACTACAGAGATCTAAAGCCTAAGCTCTGATACCAACTGTGACGACCCCACCTTCCCCTAAGGCGAACCAGAGGGTTTGGCGGGTCGCCTGCCCAGCTCTCGCCGGGACTCAGTCGTTCCTTAATCAAATTCGAAATAAAACCACAAGAATTCATATAGCAAACATCGAAACTTATATACATTGACAAACCCAAACGGAAGTGTAAAGATTGAATATACAAAGGTTCTCAATCCTTCATACGTCCAGCCCGTGCCAAGCACAAGGCGAGAACCACTACAAAAGAAACAAAAGAAACAAAAGAACTAAACTGGCTAGTCTGTGCTCTCATTCTGCTCGCCGTCCCCTGTTAAGGAAAACAAAACTAAAGGGGTGAGCTAAAAGCTCAGTGAGGTTCCGAACAGGTAATCAAACAAACAATTCAATATATCGCACATGGAGTATCAATAATTCAAGAAACATTTTCAATGGAAAGCGATAGTAACATTCATTAAAAGGATACGGGCTCACATGGAGCTATTTGTTTGTTCGTTCTCTTGACATTTCCCCTTATTCCTCCAATCGTTTCCAATATATTTTTTTTTTTGTAAGTAGAATCCCTCGTTCATCTCTTGTTTTTTTCTTCCGGACGTTGGCCGGACTCCACCCATCCGGACATTGACCGGACTCCTCCCATCCGGACGTAGCCGGACTACAAGGTAATACTCGAGTATACCAAATTCACCCAGGGTCACCATATCGCCCGATTCGATCGGTAACGAAGGGCAGTGGCCAGTTCAGCCAAACGGCTTACATTCATGCACAACTAGCATTTAATCATTAATCATTGAAAATTTCATATTTATTTAGGTCGAGTGCGATAAAGTACACACTCGCCTAGAAAACGCGTTTTAACAATCATTGAAAGCACGTAACACATTATCAATTCATAATAACAGGCCAATAAGTCAAGGGATATAGCAAACAAGGAACACTCACCTAGGCACGCAAAATAATGTGTAAAATATCCCTCCGGATAACCCTCAGTCACTGAAAAAACCTAAGATTGAACAAGAGAACACATTATAGTTTATCGAGCAAAACAAAGAAACCCGACTCATTAGGAGTAAAACGTGTAAAGATGACTTCCAAGTAAGAAGAGGGTTGTTGGGAACCAAGGATGAAAAACATATGGAAAAACAAAAAGACTCTTAAAATCGTACTTGAAAGTAGTTCACTTGTGACCGATAAAACCCTAACTCACACTTCTATATTTTGGGTACGGAGTAAGTAAACATTTGGCGTTTTAAATCGAAGAGGTATCATGTTTGGGAATGATAAAACAGTCATAATATTTGTCAAACGAAAATATACAAATTCCAATAAAAACTTAGTCCTTGAGTGAAAATTTGGGCAGCACACCCTTTGTGTTTACCTAATTTCCCAGCCATTTTGGCTTCATTATTTTCTCAAATCAGTCCCAACATCTCATACAAAAATAATCTCACTTCCAAAAGCCGTTCACTAGGCTTCAAGTCATTCAAGTCATTTAGCTAGGAAATTAACCGGAAAGGAAAGTCAAGCCCTAAAATATGCAAGCAAGTACAATGAGACTCGATAACGAGTCGTAAACCAATGCCAAATATGACCCCAATAGGGTTCCATAAACATATACAATCATTAGAGAAAACCAGAAAATTCGGAAATGCAATTAGCTTTGGCCCTAAAAAAAACAGTTTTTGACTTCCTTTTTGCGGTAATGGCACCAAATGCCCTATGATTATCGGACGAAGGTGTAAGACCCACCATTTCGAAGCTAAAAGATAGGGCTACAACATCACAGAAGGTCACTCAATCCAAATCCTAGCACAACTAGGTCAAAAATGCAAAATACTATACCAGAATTCCCAAAACAGGTTTGCAAATCACACAAAACTGTAATTACTATAACTCAGTCTATACAAGTCCAAATGCCGAAATTCCAAAGGAATATGATAGCTAAGACATCCAGTAACATTTCATCAGAAGACACCAACTTCAAAATCCAAACCAAATCCAGTCAAAATAGGCAATTACTATCGCAGTTCCGCACATTCTGTTCACCAAAAACAGCAACAGTAAAAACGGCATAACTCTCTCTATACTACTCCAAATTCCCTGAAATTTTGTAGGCACTTCATACTCACCAATACCTACAACTTTCATGTTTTGATCAAAGTCCAATTCGGCCTCTAGCTATGACCTAAAATTTCGGACAGAATGTAGCTTCAAGAACCCTAATTTTCCAGAAATTCTTCCAAATCCAAAATTGATTGCAATTATCAACTAGTCACACCTACTAGAGTCAAAGCCCCTTATTACCAACCATCAAAAACAACCACACCATCAAGATCATATGCAACCAGAAAATTCCTCATAAAATGGAAAACTTCACCAAATCAAGCCAAACCAAGAAATAAATCATATATTCCAACACTCAAGCCACTTCTAAGCATAAGATAACCATCATTAGGTGTAGTAGAGGTTCAAGCATCACTTACCAAGTAATCAAGAGAGATAGGGAGTGTGGACACCTTAGCTCTCCAAAAAAAACTTCACTAAGCACTCAAGAGCACCAAAGGAAGGAATTTTATGGAGTAGATTCTAGTTTAAGCACTTGAGTTGGGTGATTTGAGCTTGTTGGAAGCTTAAACTTGGAAGAGTTTTTCTTTCTTCTTGGATGAGAGGTTCGGCCATCAAGGAGCAAGAAATGGTAAGTTTTGTTCAATTTTTAAGATATTTAAACAAGTGGTCAAAAGGTCAAAAAATAGAATAGTAAACCATAAAGTCCACCCAATGGGAACATGACACATGGCACCTCATTAAATGCATTCTTATCATTCTTTTCTCTCTCACATCAATCACTTCACACACACTACTTATCTCTTAACACCCGACAAATTTTCCACAGTATCCGAAACTTAACCGTATTGGCCGAATTTTCCCGAACTTTTCGCACTCGTGGGTCCCACGTCCAATATATATTCTTACTGTTCTAAAACTACTCCAATACTAGAAAAATCATCTTACAACTCTAATTGCTCATAAAATCCATCAAGAAAATATTCCTAAGCCAGAAAATGCAGAAAACATGCAATTAAGGGGAAATAAACCCTCGGAAAAAAATATTAGGGTTTTACGGGTTCTCACACTCTCTCCCCCTTAAGAAATTTCGTCCTCGAAATTTTTACCTTCATTTGCCTCAGACGAGTCCGGAACTGCTTGGTTGCCTAACGCATAACTTTTTGCTGGCCCATTCATTCGGTTCCTTCTTTCATGGGTTTGTTTCAGTTTGGTTCCTTCCACTTGTTGAGCACTACCCTCTCGTGGCTGTTTCTTCGGGCAATTGATAAGTTGATGACTGCTACTCCCACAAATCAAACATTTTCCCCTTTTCCGCCAGCAATCATTCTCAGTGTGATTTGCCTTTCCACAGTATCCACAGGCCAATCGAGGAGCTACTGTTGGATCTTCTCGAGAAATGTCCTTCGATCCGATCTGACTTCCTTTCATAGACCTTTCATCTAATGCTCTTAATGTCCAAGGTGGGCGAGGTGAATGGTTCACTTTTTGCACTTTGGAGAGCATTGTCTTTTCTCTGGATTCCTCAGGTGTGCTGTTGGATGTATCTCTTTTCCGCGTTTGACAGGCTTTTACTTGGGCTTTCACATCCTCAATTCTTTGGGCCTTCTCAAGAGCCTCTGTAAAAGTATTAACTTGGACTGCCGCTAATGCCTCCTGGATTTCCAAATTTAGTCCTTGTATAAATCGTCGTATTCTCCGTCGCTCCGTAACCACCAATTCGGAAGCGAATTTAGACAGTCTAGTAAATTTGGTCTCATATTCGGCCACACTTAGGGTTCCCTGACGCAACCCAATAAATTCGTCCTCTCTCCTTTCTTGGACTAAAGGTGGGAGATACTTTTCGTTAAATGCCCTTACAAAGTTCGCCCATGTCCATATCGTCTGTTCTCTTTCCCACTTGGCCTTAATTACATTCCACCACGCGCGGGCTGGTCCTTCGAATTGAAATACAGCAAAATTTACTTGTCTTTGCTCCGTATAATTCAAAGCCGCAAAGATATTAATCATCGCCTCCAACCACTGCTCAGCTATATCCGGATCAGGCCCTCCTTGAAATTTCGGAGGTAGAAACTTTTGGAACCTCTCAAGAGCCTTATCCTCTCCGATCTCAGGATTCCGGGGTTGATTCACTGGCATTTGACCTTGTTGATCTACCAGTCGTGCTAAGATATTTGTCATTTGGTGCATCGCCGTCGCCATTTGATCTCCAGCCTCAACCCTCGGTCCCTGTTCTTGCTCGGCCACTGTTTCCCTTTCTTCTCTCGGTTCTTGAGCTTGCCTAGCTCCACGGCCGCGACTAGCTCCACGTCCACGACTACGTCTCCCGTCCATATATATGTTTTTCCCCCTCTCTTTTCTTTTCTTTTCCCCCAAAAAGGTAATTGAGTAAATAAACAAAGGAAATTGACTACAATAACAAATTCTTGCACTCCAAATACACAATTAAATATATACGCACATAACACGCCATATCAAGAAGACAGATAAGCAAATACACATCTACATATCAAGTTGGACAGATAATCATGTACACACAGGTATACTGACGTCATGTAGTAACAATATATAGGTAAATCAAAAGGAAAAGGTGAAGTCGTCCCAGTATCAGCCCGTCCGGTCTCTCACGTCACTTACTATCCAAACCAGATGGCCCTAACCTCTTGTGCCCATTCTAGTCAGACAAAGCCTGTTCATGTTCCTAAAATGCAAGTCTCAAGTACTTAACAGCACCGCAACTCAAGAGTACTCAGGCACGAGAATCCGAAATAAGATAATTCACATCTCGAGCTGCAGTCCCAAGAGTAAACTATCTACGATCGGAATTCCTACCTGACATACCTATCTGTGGTCCTCAGATACCATGAGAAAGATTTAAGGCCTATAACATTCGCAATTCAAGGCTTCACTTAATCCCTCATACTTATTCACCACTTAGTCCAGGGTCACTCCACGCAGAGACCACGCGAAGCAGCTATAGGTTTTATTGCCCAATCACTTAACTTTCAAGTCAAATCAAATCCCACAGTCCGGCATCCTAAACTTCAAGCCTAGGATACACTACAGAGATCTAAAGCCTAAGCTCTGATACCAACTGTGACGACCCCACCTTCCCCTAAGGCGAACCAGAGGGTTTGGCGGGTCGCCTGCCCAGCTCTCGCCGGGACTCAGTCGTTCCTTAATCAAATTCGAAATAAAACCACAAGAATTCATATAGCAAACATCGAAACTTATATACATTGACAAACCCAAACGGAAGTGTAAAGATTGAATATACAAAGGTTCTCAATCCTTCATACGTCCAGCCCGTGCCAAGCACAAGGCGAGAACCACTACAAAAGAAACAAAAGAAACAAAAGAACTAAACTGGCTAGTCTGTGCTCTCATTCTGCTCGCCGTCCCCTGTTAAGGAAAACAAAACTAAAGGGGTGAGCTAAAAGCTCAGTGAGGTTCCGAACAGGTAATCAAACAAACAATTCAATATATCGCACATGGAGTATCAATAATTCAAGAAACATTTTCAATGGAAAGCGATAGTAACATTCATTAAAAGGATACGGGCTCACATGGAGCTATTTGTTTGTTCGTTCTCTTGACATTTCCCCTTATTCCTCCAATCGTTTCCAATATATTTTTTTTTTTGTAAGTAGAATCCCTCGTTCATCTCTTGTTTTTTTCTTCCGGACGTTGGCCGGACTCCACCCATCCGGACATTGACCGGACTCCTCCCATCCGGACGTAGCCGGACTACAAGGTAATACTCGAGTATACCAAATTCACCCAGGGTCACCATATCGCCCGATTCGATCGGTAACGAAGGGCAGTGGCCAGTTCAGCCAAACGGCTTACATTCATGCACAACTAGCATTTAATCATTAATCATTGAAAATTTCATATTTATTTAGGTCGAGTGCGATAAAGTACACACTCGCCTAGAAAACGCGTTTTAACAATCATTGAAAGCACGTAACACATTATCAATTCATAATAACAGGCCAATAAGTCAAGGGATATAGCAAACAAGGAACACTCACCTAGGCACGCAAAATAATGTGTAAAATATCCCTCCGGATAACCCTCAGTCACTGAAAAAACCTAAGATTGAACAAGAGAACACATTATAGTTTATCGAGCAAAACAAAGAAACCCGACTCATTAGGAGTAAAACGTGTAAAGATGACTTCCAAGTAAGAAGAGGGTTGTTGGGAACCAAGGATGAAAAACATATGGAAAAACAAAAAGACTCTTAAAATCGTACTTGAAAGTAGTTCACTTGTGACCGATAAAACCCTAACTCACACTTCTATATTTTGGGTACGGAGTAAGTAAACATTTGGCGTTTTAAATCGAAGAGGTATCATGTTTGGGAATGATAAAACAGTCATAATATTTGTCAAACGAAAATATACAAATTCCAATAAAAACTTAGTCCTTGAGTGAAAATTTGGGCAGCACACCCTTTGTGTTTACCTAATTTCCCAGCCATTTTGGCTTCATTATTTTCTCAAATCAGTCCCAACATCTCATACAAAAATAATCTCACTTCCAAAAGCCGTTCACTAGGCTTCAAGTCATTCAAGTCATTTAGCTAGGAAATTAACCGGAAAGGAAAGTCAAGCCCTAAAATATGCAAGCAAGTACAATGAGACTCGATAACGAGTCGTAAACCAATGCCAAATATGACCCCAATAGGGTTCCATAAACATATACAATCATTAGAGAAAACCAGAAAATTCGGAAATGCAATTAGCTTTGGCCCTAAAAAAAACAGTTTTTGACTTCCTTTTTGCGGTAATGGCACCAAATGCCCTATGATTATCGGACGAAGGTGTAAGACCCACCATTTCGAAGCTAAAAGATAGGGCTACAACATCACAGAAGGTCACTCAATCCAAATCCTAGCACAACTAGGTCAAAAATGCAAAATACTATACCAGAATTCCCAAAACAGGTTTGCAAATCACACAAAACTGTAATTACTATAACTCAGTCTATACAAGTCCAAATGCCGAAATTCCAAAGGAATATGATAGCTAAGACATCCAGTAACATTTCATCAGAAGACACCAACTTCAAAATCCAAACCAAATCCAGTCAAAATAGGCAATTACTATCGCAGTTCCGCACATTCTGTTCACCAAAAACAGCAACAGTAAAAACGGCATAACTCTCTCTATACTACTCCAAATTCCCTGAAATTTTGTAGGCACTTCATACTCACCAATACCTACAACTTTCATGTTTTGATCAAAGTCCAATTCGGCCTCTAGCTATGACCTAAAATTTCGGACAGAATGTAGCTTCAAGAACCCTAATTTTCCAGAAATTCTTCCAAATCCAAAATTGATTGCAATTATCAACTAGTCACACCTACTAGAGTCAAAGCCCCTTATTACCAACCATCAAAAACAACCACACCATCAAGATCATATGCAACCAGAAAATTCCTCATAAAATGGAAAACTTCACCAAATCAAGCCAAACCAAGAAATAAATCATATATTCCAACACTCAAGCCACTTCTAAGCATAAGATAACCATCATTAGGTGTAGTAGAGGTTCAAGCATCACTTACCAAGTAATCAAGAGAGATAGGGAGTGTGGACACCTTAGCTCTCCAAAAAAAACTTCACTAAGCACTCAAGAGCACCAAAGGAAGGAATTTTATGGAGTAGATTCTAGTTTAAGCACTTGAGTTGGGTGATTTGAGCTTGTTGGAAGCTTAAACTTGGAAGAGTTTTTCTTTCTTCTTGGATGAGAGGTTCGGCCATCAAGGAGCAAGAAATGGTAAGTTTTGTTCAATTTTTAAGATATTTAAACAAGTGGTCAAAAGGTCAAAAAATAGAATAGTAAACCATAAAGTCCACCCAATGGGAACATGACACATGGCACCTCATTAAATGCATTCTTATCATTCTTTTCTCTCTCACATCAATCACTTCACACACACTACTTATCTCTTAACACCCGACAAATTTTCCACAGTATCCGAAACTTAACCGTATTGGCCGAATTTTCCCGAACTTTTCGCACTCGTGGGTCCCACGTCCAATATATATTCTTACTGTTCTAAAACTACTCCAATACTAGAAAAATCATCTTACAACTCTAATTGCTCATAAAATCCATCAAGAAAATATTCCTAAGCCAGAAAATGCAGAAAACATGCAATTAAGGGGAAATAAACCCTCGGAAAAAAATATTAGGGTTTTACGGGTTCTCACACTCTCTCCCCCTTAAGAAATTTCGTCCTCGAAATTTTTACCTTCATTTGCCTCAGACGAGTCCGGAACTGCTTGGTTGCCTAACGCATAACTTTTTGCTGGCCCATTCATTCGGTTCCTTCTTTCATGGGTTTGTTTCAGTTTGGTTCCTTCCACTTGTTGAGCACTACCCTCTCGTGGCTGTTTCTTCGGGCAATTGATAAGTTGATGACTGCTACTCCCACAAATCAAACATTTTCCCCTTTTCCGCCAGCAATCATTCTCAGTGTGATTTGCCTTTCCACAGTATCCACAGGCCAATCGAGGAGCTACTGTTGGATCTTCTCGAGAAATGTCCTTCGATCCGATCTGACTTCCTTTCATAGACCTTTCATCTAATGCTCTTAATGTCCAAGGTGGGCGAGGTGAATGGTTCACTTTTTGCACTTTGGAGAGCATTGTCTTTTCTCTGGATTCCTCAGGTGTGCTGTTGGATGTATCTCTTTTCCGCGTTTGACAGGCTTTTACTTGGGCTTTCACATCCTCAATTCTTTGGGCCTTCTCAAGAGCCTCTGTAAAAGTATTAACTTGGACTGCCGCTAATGCCTCCTGGATTTCCAAATTTAGTCCTTGTATAAATCGTCGTATTCTCCGTCGCTCCGTAACCACCAATTCGGAAGCGAATTTAGACAGTCTAGTAAATTTGGTCTCATATTCGGCCACACTTAGGGTTCCCTGACGCAACCCAATAAATTCGTCCTCTCTCCTTTCTTGGACTAAAGGTGGGAGATACTTTTCGTTAAATGCCCTTACAAAGTTCGCCCATGTCCATATCGTCTGTTCTCTTTCCCACTTGGCCTTAATTACATTCCACCACGCGCGGGCTGGTCCTTCGAATTGAAATACAGCAAAATTTACTTGTCTTTGCTCCGTATAATTCAAAGCCGCAAAGATATTAATCATCGCCTCCAACCACTGCTCAGCTATATCCGGATCAGGCCCTCCTTGAAATTTCGGAGGTAGAAACTTTTGGAACCTCTCAAGAGCCTTATCCTCTCCGATCTCAGGATTCCGGGGTTGATTCACTGGCATTTGACCTTGTTGATCTACCAGTCGTGCTAAGATATTTGTCATTTGGTGCATCGCCGTCGCCATTTGATCTCCAGCCTCAACCCTCGGTCCCTGTTCTTGCTCGGCCACTGTTTCCCTTTCTTCTCTCGGTTCTTGAGCTTGCCTAGCTCCACGGCCGCGACTAGCTCCACGTCCACGACTACGTCTCCCGTCCATATATATGTTTTTCCCCCTCTCTTTTCTTTTCTTTTCCCCCAAAAAGGTAATTGAGTAAATAAACAAAGGAAATTGACTACAATAACAAATTCTTGCACTCCAAATACACAATTAAATATATACGCACATAACACGCCATATCAAGAAGACAGATAAGCAAATACACATCTACATATCAAGTTGGACAGATAATCATGTACACACAGGTATACTGACGTCATGTAGTAACAATATATAGGTAAATCAAAAGGAAAAGGTGAAGTCGTCCCAGTATCAGCCCGTCCGGTCTCTCACGTCACTTACTATCCAAACCAGATGGCCCTAACCTCTTGTGCCCATTCTAGTCAGACAAAGCCTGTTCATGTTCCTAAAATGCAAGTCTCAAGTACTTAACAGCACCGCAACTCAAGAGTACTCAGGCACGAGAATCCGAAATAAGATAATTCACATCTCGAGCTGCAGTCCCAAGAGTAAACTATCTACGATCGGAATTCCTACCTGACATACCTATCTGTGGTCCTCAGATACCATGAGAAAGATTTAAGGCCTATAACATTCGCAATTCAAGGCTTCACTTAATCCCTCAGTAATACTCGAGTATACCAAATTCACCCAGGGTCACCATATCGCCCGAGTCGATCGGTAACGAAGGGCAGTGGCCAGTTCAGCCAAACGGCTTACATTCATGCACAACTAGCATTTAATCATTAATCATTGAAAATTTCATATTTATTTAGGTCGAGTGCGATAAAGTACACACTCGCCTAGAAAACGCGTTTTAACAATCATTGAAAGCACGTAACACATTATCAATTCATAATAACAGGCCAATAAGTCAAGGGATATAGCAAACAAGGAACACTCACCTAGGCACGCAAAATAATGTGTAAAATATCCCTCCGGATAACCCTCAGTCACTGAAAAAACCTAAGATTGAACAAGAGAACACATTATAGTTTATCGAGCAAAACAAAGAAACCCGACTCATTAGGAGTAAAACGTGTAAAGATGACTTCCAAGTAAGAAGAGGGTTGTTGGGAACCAAGGATGAAAAACATATGGAAAAACAAAAAGACTCTTAAAATCGTACTTGAAAGTAGTTCACTTGTGACCGATAAAACCCTAACTCACACTTCTATATTTTGGGTACGGAGTAAGTAAACATTTGGCGTTTTAAATCGAAGAGGTATCATGTTTGGGAATGATAAAACAGTCATAATATTTGTCAAACGAAAATATACAAATTCCAATAAAAACTTAGTCCTTGAGTGAAAATTTGGGCAGCACACCCTTTGTGTTTACCTAATTTCCCAGCCATTTTGGCTTCATTATTTTCTCAAATCAGTCCCAACATCTCATACAAAAATAATCTCACTTCCAAAAGCCGTTCACTAGGCTTCAAGTCATTCAAGTCATTTAGCTAGGAAATTAACCGGAAAGGAAAGTCAAGCCCTAAAATATGCAAGCAAGTACAATGAGACTCGATAACGAGTCGTAAACCAATGCCAAATATGACCCCAATAGGGTTCCATAAACATATACAATCATTAGAGAAAACCAGAAAATTCGGAAATGCAATTAGCTTTGGCCCTAAAAAAAACAGTTTTTGACTTCCTTTTTGCGGTAATGGCACCAAATGCCCTATGATTATCGGACGAAGGTGTAAGACCCACCATTTCGAAGCTAAAAGATAGGGCTACAACATCACAGAAGGTCACTCAATCCAAATCCTAGCACAACTAGGTCAAAAATGCAAAATACTATACCAGAATTCCCAAAACAGGTTTGCAAATCACACAAAACTGTAATTACTATAACTCAGTCTATACAAGTCCAAATGCCGAAATTCCAAAGGAATATGATAGCTAAGACATCCAGTAACATTTCATCAGAAGACACCAACTTCAAAATCCAAACCAAATCCAGTCAAAATAGGCAATTACTATCGCAGTTCCGCACATTCTGTTCACCAAAAACAGCAACAGTAAAAACGGCATAACTCTCTCTATACTACTCCAAATTCCCTGAAATTTTGTAGGCACTTCATACTCACCAATACCTACAACTTTCATGTTTTGATCAAAGTCCAATTCGGCCTCTATCATACTACACAAAATACAATTAGGGCTTCGTTTTCAAAAGAGCTTAACAACATGATATATATACTAGCTTGACCCTTTCTTCCAAAACCGTGATTTTTAAGTTTGTCCCCTGTAAGGAAAACAAAGGTAACAGAAAGGGGTGAGCTTGCGCTCAATGAGGTACCAAACATATAGGGGTAAAATCATGGCCTTTCACGTTTAACCAATCAGATACATATACCAGATATAAAGGAAAGTAATTAGACACAGTGATTCAAAGGGAAAGGATACAAGTGGCTCTTAGGAGCCAGATTTCCATTTGCAGTACTTGATCCGAACCCGTTGACTCTCCGTCAACGTAAATAGAACCAACATGTCCGTAGACCCCACTTTACACCAATTTCCCGTCCACCAAACATACCCTACCGGGCCCGAACGTCGAACAGGAACAGTAATGGTAATACTCGAGTATACCGGAATCAAGAGTCTCAATACCCAAAGATTCCCAGAACAGACTACCGTGGTTCATTATCTAATCGACCAGGCCCTTGCCAGCCTGACTCGAGTAACTAGCCACAGGTGTTGAGCTCAGAGGTCCCAGAAAGGTCGTTGGATACCAGCCTCCAAACGACGTCCGAACAGACTCAGATACAGATAACATATTATACACAGTAAATAGGCATACAGACAGACAAGAGAACGAGTGTGATAAAGTACACCCTCATCTCAAACAGAATAAACAGATGATACAGTCATTCAAATCATAGGTTGCAGGTGCAGAAACCAAGTTAAGCAACAAATGAGGGGAGTGGTACACTCACCAGTTCCAGTATAGATACTTCAAAAGTTTTTTACCCAAAGTGGCTTTAATCGCCAAGAAACCCTAAAATAATCAAGATAAAACAATTATAGTTCGCACATCCACAAACCCAGTAAATGGAATGCATAAAAAAAAAGCTCGACTACATGTCGTACGCCTTTCCAGGTTAAGTACTAGTACAGAAGAATAAAAATATGACTTTTGAGTAAAAGATAACAGTTGGTCCTAGGGTTACAAACAACCCTCAAAACCCTTCATTTTTACTAAGATCAACTCAACTTGAAGGAATCGCGTAGCCCTAAAATTTTGGGCAGCATGCCCTCTGTATTTTGCTATATTCAAGCCATTTATGGCTTCATTGTTTTTCCTCAAATCAATCCAATTCAACACATAAGAAATCTCAATACAATAGCCCTTCAACTAGGCTCAAGTTCATCCAAATACAAAGCAAGTCTAGGAATGCAACTCGAAATCAAGTTTTAAGGACAAAAGCTAAATAGCAGGTTTGACGTCTCTTAGCGGAACAGACACAACCGAAGCTACGCTTATCGGATTGGTGTACAATTATTCCAAATTACAGAACCAGCATCTCACAATCAGACTAGTTAACCGCACTATGATTAATTGACAATAACTCAGGCTACCAAAGTCCAATTGAGGTGTATCTTATGGAGTTTCGAAGCCACGACATATACCTACATTTCTTATGAAGACCTCCAAAGCTAAATCATGCATTTTCAGAGTCAAAAATTGAACGAAGATAGAAAACTATCCGCGAAAATAAGGCTTATGGGCAGTCAAGGGTATTTCTGTCATTTCACATACTACGGTACTCCGATCGAACTGAAATTTTACAGGAAACTATAAAACATCATTTCCTACAACTTTTACGTTTTTTGCTAAGCCTAATTGAGCCTCTAACCTAGCAGAACTGAATCGGGCAGAACAGGGGTTAGTTGAAACCCTAATCTGGAATTTTCACACCAAACCAGAAATTTTCCACAACCAATCATATCCAACATATAACAACTCCATTTTACACTATAACAAACCATCAATCCATGACTAAACAATAAATATATATAAAACAAAAAAAATCCATAATAAATCAAGACTCCATCAAAACTCCACTTTCAACCATAAAACGTACCACAAGTCCACATTTTTAGCTACTAAAGCCACTAATTTAACCTTATTAAGGACAAAGGAAGAAGTTCTTAGTAACTCACCTTGCAACTCAAAAAGATTGCAACTTAACACCTTTTCTTCTCAAACCACTTCACCACTCTCTTTAATCCTACCAAGAGAAGGGTTTTTATGGAGCAAATCAAAGTTTTAACGGTTGGTTTACAAGATCAAAGCAAGGAATGGAAGGAATAAGTGAAGGCTTTCTTTTTTTTTCTTGTGAAGCTCGGCCAAGATGCTCAAAGAATGAAGATGATTTTTGGCCAATTTTGGGTTTTAGTAAAGTTAGTGAATAGTGGTCAAAATCCAAGAACCAACCACGTCGTGACACCTAGCACCTTTTGAGTTAAAACATATCCTTTTGTCTCTCCAAGATTAATCCAACTAAGTAACCTCTAATTATCTCTTAACACCTAGTAAATTAATCCCTGTATACAAAACTTAACCTAATTGGCCGAATTTCTCTCACTTAACGCACTAGCGGGTCCCACGTCCACTATACACTCCAAACTTAATATGAACTAACTTATATCAGAAAAATATTTTAAAAACTCTATTTACTTATAAAATGTTTGGAAAAATCAATATAATAAGGTAAAATGAAGAAAATGCATACGAGAAAATAAAATAAAATAATATAAAAATAAGGAAAATTTACGGGTCCTCACACTCATACCAAAGTTAATGTTTAATCACGTTTTTAGGACATTAACAAGTTGATTTCACCACACAAAACCAAGAATAAAGCTGAACAAAATCACTCTCTCTTTCGGTCAGCCTCAAGGAGAATTCCAGCCATGAAAACAGTGAAATAAATAGAGTTTAAACCACTTAAGGTCCATGGTTTTGGTTCATTTCCAACACATACTTGTAGTTTAAAGTCTTCTAGGGTGTTTTGAACAAATTGAGCTAAAAATCATCTTGAAAATTTAGCGATCAAAGCTGAAATTCCAACAAGCATTCTTTCTTTGGAAAAATCATAACTTAAATTATAAATGTCGAAAACTCATACAAATTATCTCTGTGACAGCCCTACCTCACCCTAAGGCGAACCAAAGGGTTCGGCGGACCGCCTGCCCAGCTCTCGCCAGGACTACGGAGTCGAATCACACAAACCCAATAGAGCACGCGCGATAGGATCCAAAGAAAACGAACAATCGGAGACTACTAAGGTGAGAACATGCTTACCAAACCATAAAATCATAATCTCAACTGAATACACTTAATAGACAAGGTTAAACAGTTATACATATATTTACATTGGAGTCTTTGGCAAATTAACTAAACTAAAACACAAGCCAAAGTATTCATACGCTTAAAATACGATTCGGGGTTTCGGTTGCAAAAGAGTTTAACAAAATATTAATTAGACTAGCTCGACCCTTTCTTCCAAGATCAAGGATTCAAAGTTTGCTTCTGAAAGGAAAACAAAGATAACGGGAAAGGGGTGAGCTTACGCTCAATGAGGTACCAAAATAATAGCAGTCAAATTTTGATATTTCATGTTTAACCAATCAGGTATACATGTCAGATATAAAGTAAAGCAGTTAGACACAATGATTCAAATAGGAAGGATACAGGTGGCTCTCAGGAGCCAGATTTCCATGGCAGAACTTGATCCAAACCCGTTGACTCTCCGTCAACGTATATAGAACCAACATGTCCGTCGACCCCACTTTACACCAAATTTCGTCCACCAAACATACCCCTTATCGGGCCCAAACGCCTCAACAGAAACAGAAGCGGTAATACTCGAGTATACCAGAATCAAGAGTCTCAATACCCAAAGATTCCTAGAAACAGACTATCGTGGTTCGTTATCTAATCGACCAGGCCCTTGCCGGCCCGACTCGAGTAACTAACCACAGGTGTTGAACTCAGAGGTCACAGAAAGGTCGTTGGATACCAACCTCCAAACGACGTCCGAACAGACTCAGATACAGATAACAGATTACACACAGTAAATCGGCATACAGACAGACAAGAGAACGAGTGTGATAAAGTACATCCTCATCTCACACAGAATAAACAGATAGTACAGTCATTCAAATCACAGATTGTAGGTACAAAAACCAAGTTAAGCAACAAATGAGGAGAGTGGTACACTCACTAGTTCAAGTACAGGTACGTCAAAATTTTCACCCAAAGTGGCCTTAATCACCGTGAAACCCTAAGAATAACAAAGGTAAAGTAGTTGAAGTTTCCACATCCAAAACCGAGTAAATGGAATGCGCATGTGAGGCTCGATTACTAGTCGGGTGCCTCTGCAAGTTATGTACGAGTACAAAAGAAAAAAATACAATTTTTGAGCAAACGCATAACAGTTGGTACGAGGGTTACAAACAACCCCAAACCCCCTCATTCTACCACAATGCAACTTCAACTTAAAGGAATCAGACGTCCTAGAAAATTGGACAGCATTTCCCCCTAAATTTCCTTACTTTTCCAGCCATCATGGCTTCATTTTTCCTCAAATCAGCCCCAATGTCACACACAAAATAATCTCATTTCAATAGCCATTCAATAGGCTCAATGTCGTACAAGTACAAAATCAAGCTAGGAAAATGTCCGGTTTTGAAGTTTAAGCCATAAAACAAAAGATAGATTTGACGTTGCTTAGCGTATTGGACACAATTGAAGCTACACTTATTGAATTGGTATGCAAGTTATACCATTTTGAAACTAAGATAAACGGCTACAACTTTGATGAAGACCACTCAGTCCAGTTCGTAGCGTAACCAGATCAAAATTTCAATTTACAGAACCAGAATCCCACAATCAGGCTAGTAAACTGTACTATGCTTAAACGACAATAACTCAGGCTACCGAAGTTCGATTGAGGTGTTTTCAGGGCCGTTGGAAAGAAAATACATAGCACTACAACTTCTGTGTTTTGGCCAAATGCTAATTCAGTGCGGATCAGGGTGAACAGAGTCGGTCAGATTGGTGAAATGTCAACACTGTCCACCGAACTCTACCTATGGCAGTCAGGGGTATTTTTATCTTTTCACATGCTACAGTAATCAGATTGGGCTAAAATTTAACAGCCAGTTATAAAACATCATTTCTTACAACTTTCATGTTTTAACCTAAGGCCGATTCAGCCTCCATCATGGCCGAACAGAACCAGGCAGAACAGGGTTAGTTGAAACCCTAAACTGGAATTTCCGCACCAAACCAGAAATTTTTCGCAACCAATCATATCCAACATATACCAACTCCATTTTACACTATAAAAAACCATCAATCCATGACTAAACAATAATTACTATATAAAAATAGAAAAATCAATAAAAAATAAAAAATCCATCAAAACTCCACTTCCAACCATCAAACCTACTACAAATCAACATATTTAGCCACAAAAGCCACTAATAAACCATTATTAAGAACAAACTATGAATTTGTACACACCATACCTTGATACCTCAAGAAAGGTAGTAGCTTAGGTTTCTTTTTTCCAAAACAACTCCACCACCTTCTATAATACTACTTAACCAAGGATTTTTATGGAGTAAAGTTGAAGTTCTATGGTTGGATCACAAGATTGGTGCAAGAAATAGATGAAGTAGTTGGAGTTTTCTCTTCTTTTCTCTCCTTAGAAGTTTCGGCCAAGAGGATGAAGAAAAAGATGATTGTTGGTCAATTTTGGTTATTTAGTAATGTTGGGTAAGATGGTCAATGTAGACACCAAATTTTTAAGGTATTTTTTGTTTACTATTATTTTTATTTTTGATTAATTTCATTTACTTTTAGTCTTTTATTTTTAAGTCATTTTATCATTTAATTAAACTTTAATCATTTAATCATTTAATTTTTATTTTGTTTGTTTCGATTCTAGGTTTTTATTTTATTTGATTTTTTGTTTCGAATCGTGTCTCTTGTCTTGCTTTAATTGAATTAAGAGTTTTGCACTAATTTTTTGAAAGAAAAGGGAAAAAAGAAAAAAGGAAAAAAAAAGAAAAAAAGTCAATCAAAGGGACAAGAATAAGACAAATAAGCCTACTTTGGGATTGGAAATCTGGGCCATTGAAGCTAGGTTTAGTCTTTGGAGGTGCCTTTAAAGATGAAAGAGCCGCAAAACAGAGGGTAAAAGGCGAGGAACAAAAGAAAGGAATGGAAAAAGAGCGGCTGAGGGGATCGGCTAAAAAATAGAGGAGGGCTGCGAAAAAGAAAAGAAAAACCGTGAGAGAGGAAACAGAGAGAGAAGGAGAGGAGAACAGCGGTTGGGTTTTGGGATAGGAGTAGAGAGCAAAGGATAAAAGAAAATTGGGAGGCGGGGGGCTGAAAAAACAATGGAGCCAGGTTACGGGCAAAACCAAAACAAAAAGGGGGAAAAACAGAGAAGGCCATGAGAGAAAAGGAGAAAAAGAACGAAAGCAGAGGAAAGAAACGGGCGACGGAAGGAGGACTCTCGGCAAAAGAAAAATAAGCGGCCAGGGAAAAACAGAGCGAAGGAGGAAAAGCTGGAACCCACCGCCTTTGCCTGCAAGAGCATTTCAGTCGACTTCAGCTGTGGGACGGCGAGCTCCATCTTTGTAGCCTTCAATCTGGCACCACCTCCGTCCATCATCATCAGTCCACCATGACCACGCCGACAGCCGCCAATCACCCAAAATCAAACCCTCCAATGCTTGGGTCAACGGAACCGCCACTGCTCATAGCCGCCACCACCGCGACCGGAGTCCATCGTCGCCGCCGCTCAAGCAAAAGCGCTGTGAGTTGTACTTTTTCCTAAAAAATTCAGTTCTAGTCAAGCTATCAAAGCAGTCTGCCGGGCCTTTATTTATCGCAATTTTTTCCTGTCAATTGTTCATGATCTTGGATTGTATGTGCTTTCTGTGTCAATTAGACCAGAGTCCTTTTTGTTTTGATAATTTTTGGGGCCGGTTATACCATCAATTAGACAAAGAATTTGTGGTTTTTCTTTTGCCCGCCTATTGTTCGATGAAATTCCCCATTGATAGTTCAGCTTGAAAGATGGATTGATTTCTATTTTTGTATACATTCGGCCAGTCTATGTTTTGGCAAAGCAGTACATTTCATGGTAGAAAGAAAAGTTCTGAGAGATTTTTATGTTCGGACATTTTCTTTTGCATCCCATTGCTGTCGTTTTCTCATCCATTCTGTTGTATGAATCTGGATTATGTCATGAGGTTGAGTTCATGTAAGTTTATTTTCCTTTGAGAATGGCAATTGAATGTTCCTGGCGTTTGGCCGTATGCAAAGAAAGGCTAAATGGCCACTGATGTTCTTTTAATCTGCAATGGTCTAATATGCATGACTGGGTTGTGTTGATCAAAGGGGGGTTGAATTTGTTAAAGGGTCTTGTTTACTCCGAATCTGTTTCGTATGGTTCCTGGGGTGAGTTACAGAAGAAAGAAGTGAAGAAAAAAGCTGCAAGAGAGCTTCGAACATGATGCATGATACTTTCTGAAACTTTTTATTTTAGCCCAACTTTTGTCTAATTGCACTATGGCCCAGAAATTTTGGAAAGTCATTCGATTTTGCCCCCTTAAACATGCTATTTTCCCTTGGTTTGCTTTCATGTGATTATTGAACAAAACATGCATGAGCTTTTGGGATGAATTGTTGAGGTTTCATAGCGTTTAAGAGGTTTATGACTTTAATTTCGTTTGTTTTCTTTAGCAAGATTTTGGGATCTTTGGTGTTTAATCCTAGCAAATTGATTTTCATTTGTTTTTATGTGATTTTTATCATTTGATTGGGGGTCTCCCTCTAGGTCCTTAATGTTTTTTTATTTATTTCTTGTTAGGCTTTTAATTTTTATGGTAATCATAAATTAATCCTTTGAATCCTCTTTAATCTTTTAAACGGATCTTTTTTTTGTTTTAATTGGATGAATAGGGGTTGTTTAACTCATTTTGAATGCTTTGTTTAGTCACTCAATTTTATTTTATTTCAATTCCATGATTATTTGTCAATTAAAGCGATGCCTTGACCCTTTCTTTTATTTTGGAGGGCAAATGAGTGATTTCATTTCATTAGGGACACCATTTCAAGGGAGGTATAACTTCTTTTATCTTTTTTGTTTCTCCCCTATGTGATCCAACGTGCTAAGTGAGAATTGCATGTCTACTTTGCTTTCCTTGCTTTTCCTTAATTCCATTCATTTATTTCATTTACTTTTGCTTTTATTAAGTTATTCTTTTATGGGGTATGTGTACACCTCTTGGCTTGTAATAGATAGGGCTTGGAGAGCATTTTTATTCACTTTTCCCCTTCCCCACTTGTTTTAGTTAGCCAATGTAATAGGTTCATTAGCTTGATTGCTTGCTTTTGTTGCTACGTGTTAATTTGCTTTATTAGGCTCTTGCATTTAGTCGAGCATGCTAAGTGTTATGTGCTACGTGTTTATAGGTGATTGGCATGTCTACTTGCTTTCTATAGTCGTAGATGAATGTGATGGATGAATACGTCACCGTGGCTAGTCCAACGCTGGCCATGGTCTTTTCCCTCGAGCTCTCGCAAGTCCAATGCTTGTTAGAGAATTCTAGAAAAGGGCTAGTCCAATGCTAGACCCAATAGGCCGTCCCCTCTCATACTTGCATGTCTCACTACATTTCATACATTTTTCTTAGTTTTTCTAGCATTTGGTATGCTCCTCCAATCCTTTCCCCTTCATTTTAGGTTTTTGCATCCTCATGCTAGTTACAGGGTACAGTTGCTTGAGAGTCCCCTTTAGATAAGGGAAACGAGCGAGTGTGGCTACAAAATAGCCTTAGCACGCTAGTTCTTCCTTCTAATCAAAGGGAAAATTAAAATCATGAAGTTAGGAGTCATTCCCGTACCCGACTTGATGCATTCCTCTAGGTTCATGCACTCTCATTTTTTTCCCACTTCCTCACTTTCTTTATCCACATTTTTCTCACTACTTATATTTTCTCAAATCCGCATGCCATGTTCGTACATTTTTCTTATTTCCCTATCACTTATTTATTTTCCACCTCACAAGTTGCACTCAATGGCACTTATATGCATTTACTACCATATTTTCATCCACTTGCACAACAAACACCCTTATTTTCTCAAATTGGCACACATGCACTTTTCTTACATTTGCACACATGCACTTTTCTTTCATTTGCACACTTGCACTTACATTTGTATTTTTTTATTGTATTTTATTTTTGCATTCCTCTTACATTTTCACACTTGCATTCATATTTGGGTCTTCATTTGCATTACCCGTGACCTCTATGAGAGTTTTCCTTATTGGCCATCACAACTCATGTGATTGGGACCAAAAAGCCTCATAAGAGACATTTTAGATTTAGTATTGCATTTTTTTTCGTATCCATTAGTCACATCCAACATGCAACACATATTTTGGGTAGAAAAATTAGGAAAAGTGGGGCTAAGTCACGCAACTAGCTTTGGCTAGGGTAAGGGAGTGCCTTAGGCTTTGCCTTTGCCTTCTCCCTTATCAAATGTGACCCCCGATCCCTTTCTTTGGTTACGTAGACCTAAAAGTTCTTTAAAAAGGGTTTGTTTGCTTTACTTTCCAAAAATCACTTTTTCTTGGGTGACTTGGTACACCCTAACTCTATACCAAGTGGCGACTCCATTTTCCATTCAAAAACCCTTTTTGAACTTTGTTTGGCCAAACCGTCGCATTTCACAATCCCACGGCCTTTTATTTTCATTTTCACACACGTTCACATACACACTACTTTCACATACTCAAAAAGTGGGGCGCGACAGTTGGCGACTCCACTGGGGAGTTCCTAAGTGGGTCCAAGCATTTGATTTAGCTATTCTTTTCCTTTTTTCTACCCTTTTGTGCGTAGCATTTGGATATTAGGGTTGCATTTTCCATTTTAGAACATTTTGCCTCGCGCGCGTATCAAACTATTCCCTCACTCACGTATGTGGATGTATGTTGTACTTGTTTTATCTCGCGCTTTGCATTGCATTTGGGGGGGGTGTCACCTTTAGAGCCTCGCGTTGGTTCTCAACCCCTTCCCTCAAAATAGGGAACACTTCATACGTGCATGTTATTTACTGTTATCCCATTTTATTTTATTTTTCGTGGGCTCTTTCCCACACCGCCTTGTAGGACTAGGAATGGTTTGTCTAGGTATATGGATGGTGTGCTCTGCGCCCATAGCAGTACCTAGGGGATCGCTCGAGCCACCGACCGAGGGTCTTGGGATTGATGACCCATTCCCTTAGGTCTGAAGGCTTGGGGACCTTTTTAAACCTTATTGAGTCTAGTTGCATTAGTGAACCCCAGCCTCATGCATCCATGTTAGAGTTTTCCTAGGTTAGAGTCAGCCTCACCCTTTTTAAGCACATTAGGCACGAGGGAAGGGGTTCCACCCTTTTATTTGCTTTTATTGTATTTCTTTTCTTAATTGATCCCAATATGTTATGTGTACTATCAATTGCACTAACCATTTTTTTGGCTTGCATTCATGTGCCTTAGCAATAAGAGGCCTCTTTGGCACTCTTTTAGTGACTTACCCACTAGATAACTCACATGTTTAAATTTCAGTCATTACACTTAATTTTCAATCAGTACATTTCATTTTAGACCTTTTTCCCCGATGCATTATTTATGTCCTTTAGGCCATATTTGTCACATATTTACATCGCTTTAATAAATGGCATCATGCATAAACCCTAGAAAGGGAATGCCATTTAGGGGATCCCGCTTCAGGAATAAACCGCCCTGTGTTTCGGATACTTAATCCAAGGAGACTTGCACGTTTATGCTTTTGTACCATCCAAAAGGGTAGTGCAAGGTAAGGTAGGATCCGATCATTTTCATAGAGCGATCTTTGGAATATGAGCGTTTAATAATCACTTTTTGGCCATTTTATCAAATTGGTAAAAATCCCTTGCGAAAAGGACATTAATTTGAAGAAATTCACAAATAATCCCTCGCTATTGAGACGATAAATAAATTGAGGCCAAAATTTGATTTTAGAAGGCTCATAAACTAGTGCATCGCAATGAATTTTTGAAACTACCAATTGATTTTTTAATAAGCTGTCAATTCCATTCAATCCATTGGACCATTCTATTCATCAATTTCATCCAGTCCATTTTATCAATTTGTTCATTTTTAGGGCAATCCAGTCGATTTTGAATAGATCACTAATTTCATTCAATTCATTTGATTAGTTTACCCATTCTTAGGGCAATCCTATCGATTTCGAATAAATCATCAATTTCGTCTGATCCATTTGACCAATTTCGGTCGATTTTGAATAAATCATCATTTCACTCGATCTGTTTGATCAATTGATTTCATTCAATGCATTTGACCATTTTACCCCTTTTGGCACATCATGCGTCGATCAAAGCAAGCAATCTATTCGGACTTTGTCCTCATTTTTAGGACAAATGTCTCTTCTCACTCCAATTGGCCAATTTTTTCAAATCATTTTTCACTCAATCAGTTGATCGGATTCATCAGGTATTGTATGGTGCCTACCCTAGAGGATTGCATTTTCATGCTAGGCCTACCCTTGGCACAAAAAGGGTTCCCCCCATAGGACATGCATACCGATTTTACAATCTTGCTTACTAACTCTGGGTATTTTTCTTTTATTTCTCCCCTCCCCTGCATTCATAAAAATGTTTCAATAAGGTGAAAATGTTTTTCATATCTGATAATAATTTTGATCTAATTACTTGATTTTTGGGTAGACCCTGCAATGGAAACATGAAGGATCTATCTAGAAGCGTTAGGCTAAAGCATCTAAGTGACTCCATAATTGTTGGTTAAAGAGAAAATTTTTGTTTATTTGATTTGTTAATACATTTTTGTTCCAAAAGAAAAGAAGACAAAAAGTGTAAATATGTGGAGTTTTTTAGAAGTTTTTCTCTTCTCATTTGTATTATAATTGAACGAGAATTTTTGTTTAAAACTTTTTCAGCAATAAAGCTTCAGACAATTATTTGTTTTGTATATACTCATGTACATTTCATTCTTTATTGAGCTCATTAAGAGATTTCATGATGAATTTTAAGAAATAAGCTCAAATTGAGATTTTTCAACCTCTTGCCTGAAAACTCACAAACGTATACACCAGATTGATGATCCGAGCTACACAATAAGAGTGTTCAAAATTAAAAGAGGTCATTCAAAAGGCCCCATGAGATACCTTTTTCTCTTTCACTGTACAATTGACATTTTGCCCACTTCTATAAAATCAGTCACATTGATTGATAAATTGACGCAACTTTTGCTTGAAAATGTTCAAGGCGTCTAATCCGGTTCAATCACATCTAAGTGAAAGCAAAAATGTGCATTATTCTTGTTTGTTTTGAAAATTTGGAATGATATTTCGAGCATTCGTTTCTCTACCTATACAGATTTTATCATTTGCTCTCCCATTTGAGCCTTTGAAAGAATAATTTCGTTTCAAATAAGTGCCTTAATGATCACTACCTTACATTGGGAAGATTTTCAAAAGGGAATGGATTCTCAACGAGCAATTCGTTTACTTGGTTGTCATGAGGCGTAAGAATGATACTTTGGCCATCGTTTCTACAACCTAAACACCATTTATCCCTTGCATCCTCATTTGAGCTAAAATTGGTGGTTCTTTTCGAGTGCACATATGATCGCACCCCACATTGGGGAAGGAGATTGGGGAATTTTGAAAAAAAGGAAAAGGGGAAAGGGAACCGTGAATTGGGGAAAATTGATTCTACCTGGGTTTCAATTTTGAAAAGAAAAGAAAAGAGAAAAAGGACAAGTTCTGTCCGGCGGATCACTTATGTTTCATAGATATGAACGAGCAAGAGTCTTCCTCAGTCAATTAATTCAGATACATGCAAGAAATTTCGCATTAATGTAAGTTTCCTTTCAGAGTTATTGTAAGGAACGGAATAAAAGTCAGGTCCTCTTCTTTTCCAATCAAACATTCTATCCCTAGTTATCCCTTTTGAGCCTTCAAAATAAATTATTTCGTTTGGCAACCCCTGAGAATCGCAAACCCCACACTGGGGCAAGTTTGAGTGGAAAAGTAAAATTTTCAAGAAGTGAAAAGTGATAAAATCAAAAGACAAAAGAAGAAAAGAGAACCTCAGTTCAAAAATAAATTGGGGCAAATTTTGTGAAAAGTTCAAAAGAATGGCAGAAGGCCGAAAAATCAAAAGAAGAAAGAAAATGAAAGAAAAAAGCCTCAAGTGAGCATAAACTGGGGCAAATCCTGATTTAACCCTAAATTAGGGTTGGCGCAACAATGCGATCTCGGATTCTTCAAACCGTTTTTGAAATTCGCTTTCAAGCCTTAACTTTTCTAAGCACCCCACCTGACCCCATTACAAAGGCCGAAAGTCCTGGCTTCTGTTCTTTGCAATGGCCCTGTCAAGAAAATTTCTGATGCTGGAAAATTTTGGCTGTGTTTCTGAATTGCTTGGGTATGGGGTTGACGCTACTCACCATATGAAAACCCACCAGGTCGAGGAAAAGAAGGAAAAGAAAAGCAAAAACAAAAACAAAAACAAAGCAAGAAAAGTAAATGCAAAAAACTCGACTCTGAAATCCCTGGTGAATGATGGGGAAAATGCAAACAAAGTCTGAGGTCTTTGAGTTCAAAATAGGGGCAATTTTGGAAAAAGGCGATCTTCGGTGCAATACCCTCGAAAGTTTTTTTCTTTAACTATCGTTTTCCCAGCCGCATTACAAGCTCATAAAGTCCATCGCTGACTTACCCTTCATGACAACCCAAAGTGAGGATTATGCTCATAAGAAATCCATCAATCATTTGTGATCATAAGGGTATAACCAGTTTTCACATGTTTAGCTATTGTTTCTACCCATATGTTGCAAGCTTATGAAGCTTATATGTTGACTAAGTTGTCTTAATAACTGAGGGTAACAAACTATTTGCTTTCACTAAGATGTGATATTGAAGGGATTACATACAATTTGGGCACAAGAATAAGACAAATCCTGACCTCTCATTTTCCTTAGCCACCTCAGAATCAGAAATAAAGTCACTTGATCGGTCCTGAAAGATGAGCCAACAAAAAGTGGTGACCCGCTACTCAAAGCACAGATGCTAAAAGTGAGAAAAAAAATCTTCTGTAATTTGGTGTTATTTTGAGAAATTCATCATGAAATTGTCTGTTAGAAAACATAGTTTCTTACCTTGTTCAAATAAATGGAGAGTTATCCAAACAAATTTTTGCAGTCAAAGGAACCCGCACTGGGGCAAATTTTCATTTGAGAGATTTTGCAAAATGGGCCCATACTGGGGCAAATTTTCATTTGTAAGATTTCGTAAAATAAGCCCACACTGGGGCAAAATTTTTATAGTCCATTTGAGGATTTCGTCAAAGAGTCAGGCAAGACTTTCAAATCAATCACACTGCTCCTTCCATGAGTAGTAGTTGCAATATTTAAAATAAAGTGCATGTTGTATTTTGGCAAGCCCCTGTGCAGGTATCCATGCTGAAATCAAGGAAGAAGCGTAAGTCAGAATCTTACGAATCAAGGCCTCAAGGAGGAGCAACCATGCCGTAATGCAAATCAATTGATCGGTTGCACAATAATTGGTGGAAACTGGGGCAAATTATCTTTTGAAAAAAAAAAAATCAAGTTTGAATTTAATTTCTTATTCCTTGACAAATTTCAATTTCTTGTCGATGAAATCTCAGCGCCCGCCGCGCACCCTTCTATCCCCCCTTTCTTGACAATCACACTAAATTTCTTGACCAATTGGATGGCAGGACTGGGTCTTATCCCACTGACCATTCACAAATATCATATTGGGCTTGGTTTTCGTGCCACCAATTTCACAAACATCACGTTGGGCCTGGATTTTGTGCCGCCAACTTCACAAAAATCAAGTTAGGCCTGGATTTTGTGCCGCCAACTTCACTTTATCACGTTGGGCCTGGATTTAGTGCCGCCAACTTCGCAAAGATCACGTTGGGCCTGGATTTGGTGCCGCCAACATCACTTTATCACGTTGGGCATGGATTTTGTGCCGCCAACTTCACAAAAATCATGTTGGGCCTGGATTTTGCGCCGCCAACTTCACAAACATAATGTTGGGTTTGAATTTTGTGACCAATTTCTCAAGACAGGCTCGGGTTCTATCCCACTGACCGTTTTTTAAGGCAGGCTCGGGTTTAATCCCATTGATCAATTTGTCAAAGGCAGGCTCGGGTGTTATCCCACTGACCAATTCATCGCACTGGGGCAAAATTTTGGATAATTTTTCAAGTAAATCTTATGCAGTTTCTTCATACATGCCAGCATTTCATTTTTGCATTGCCACTAGCCGTTGGGTCAGTCCCAGTAGTGCGCATTTCTTTTATTTTGCCGCTAGCCGTTGGGTCAGTCCCACTAGCGTGCCTTTCATTTGCACTGCCACTAGCTGTTGGGTCAGTCCCACTAGTGCGCATTTCTTTTATTTTGCCGCTAGCCGTTGGGTCAGTCCCACTAGTGCGCATTTCTTTTATTTTTGCCGCTAGCCGTTGGGTCAGTCCCACTAGCGTGCCTTTCATTTGCACTGCCACTAGCCGTTGGGTCAGACCCACTAGTGCGCATTTCTTTTATTTTGCCGCTAGCCGTTGGGTCAGTCCCACTAGCGTGCCTTTCATTTGCACTGCCACTAGCCGTTGGGTCAGTCCCACTAGTGCGCATTTCTTTTATTTTGCCGCTAGCCGTTGGGTCAGTCCCACTAGTGTGCATTCCATGATTTTTAATTTTATTCGGGTCAGTCCCATGATTTTAAAATTTATTCGGGTCAGTTCCATGATTTTTAATTTTATTCGGGTCAATCCCATGATTTTAAATTTTATTCGGGTCAGTCCCATGATTTTAGATTTTATTCGGGTCAGTCCCATGATTTTTAAATTTTATTCGGGTCAGTCCCATGATTTTTAAACTTTATTCGGGTCAGTCCCATGATTTTAAATTTTATTCGGGTCAGTCCCATGATTTTAAATTTTATTCGGGTCAGTCCCATGATTTTTAAATTTTATTCGGGTCAGTCCCACGATTTCAAATTTTATTCAGGTCAGTCCCATGATCTTCAATTTTGTTCGGGTCAGTCCCATGATTTTAAGTTTTGTTCGGGTCAGTCCCATGGTTTAAATTTTTGTACAGTCTTCATTGCAAAAGCGTCAGTCGTTCGAGTCATTCGCAGCCAAATAACACAGGTAAGTATTTGGTGTCTACTTCTTTGTCTCAAGTTTTTCCAAAACTCAGACAAAGAGGGGCAAACTGTAGACACCAAATTTTTAAGGTATTTTTTGTTTACTATTATTTTTATTTTTCATTAATTTCATTTACTTTTAGTCTTTTATTTTTAAGTCATTTTATCATTTAATTAAACTTTAATCATTTAATCATTTAATTTTTATTTTGTTTGTTTCGATTCTAGGTTTTTATTTTATTTGATTTTTTGTTTCGAATCGTGTCTCTTGTCTTGCTTTAATTGAATTAAGAGTTTTGCACTAATTTTTTGAAAGAAAAGGGAAAAAAGAAAAAAGGAAAAAAAAGAAAAAAAGTCAATCAAAGGGACAAGAATAAGACATATAAGCCTACTTTGGGATTTGAAATCTGGGCCTTTGAAGCTAGGTTTAGTCTTTGGAGGTGCCTTTAAAGATGAAAGAGCCGCAAAACAGAGGGTAAAAGGCGAGGAACAAAAGAAAGGAATGGAAAAAGAGCGGCTGAGGGGATCGGCTAAAAAACAGAGGAGGGCTGCGAAAAAGAAAAGGAAAACCGTGAGAGAGGAAACATAGAGAGAATGAGAGGAGAACAGCGGTTGGGTTTTGGGATAGGAGTAGAGAGCAAAGGATAAAAGAAAATTGGGAGGCGGCGGGCTGAAAAAACAAAGGAGCCAGGTTACGGGCAAAACCAAAACAAAAAGGGGGAAAAACAGAGAAGGCCATGAGAGAAAAGGAGAAAAAGAACGAAAGCAGAGGAAAGAAACGGGCGACGGAAGGAGGACTCTCGGCAAAAGAAAAATAAGCTGCCAGGGAAAAACAGAGCGAAGGAGGAAAAGCTGGAACCCACCGCCTTTGCCTGCAAGAGCATTTCAGTCGACTTCAGCTGTGGGACGGCGAGCTCCATCTTTGAAGCCTTCAATCTGGCACCACCTCCGTCCATCATCATCAGTCCACCATGACCACGCCGACAGCCGCCAATCACCCAAAATCAAACCCTCCGATGCTTGGGTCAACGGAACCGCCGCTGCTCATAGCCGCCACCACGACGACCGGAGTCCATCGTCGCCGCCGCTCAAGCAAAAGCGCTGTGAGTTGTACTTTTTCCTAAAAAATTCAGTTCTAGTCAAGCTATCAAAGCAGTCTGCCGGGCCTTTATTTATCGCAATTTTTTCCTGTCAATTGTTCATGATCTTGGATTGTACGTGCTTTCTGTGTCAATTAGACCAGAGTCCTTTTTGTTTTGATAATTTTTGGGGCCGGTTATACCATCAATTAGACAAAGAATTTGTGGTTTTTCTTTTGCCCGCCTATTGTTCGATGAAATTCCCCATTGATAGTTCAGCTTGGAAGATGGATTGATTTCTGTTTTTGTATACATTCGGCCAGTCTATGTTTTGGCAAAGCAGTATATTTCATGGTAGAAAGAAAAGTTCTGAGAGATTTTTATGTTCGGACATTTTCTTTTGCATCCCGTTGCTGTCGTTTTCTCATCCATTCTGTTGTATGAATCTGGATTATGTCATGAGGTTGAGTTCATGTAAGTTTATTTTCCTTTGAGAATGGCAATTGAATGTTCCTGGCGTTTGGCCGTATGCAAAGAAAGGCTAAATGGCCACTGATGTTCTTTTAATCTGCAATGGTCTAATATGCATGACTGGGTTGTGTTGATCAAATGGGGGTTGAATTTGTTAAAGGGTCTTGTTTGCTCCGAATCTGTTTCGGGTGGTTCCTGGGGTGAGTTACAGAAGAAAGAAGTGAAGAAAAAAGCTGCAAGAGATCTTCGAACAGGATGCATGATACTTTCTGAAACTTTTTATTTTAGCCCAACTTTTGTCTAATTGCACTATGGCCCAGAAATTTTGGAAAGTCATTCGATTTTGCCCCCTTTAACATACTATTTTCCCTTGGTTTGCTTTCATGTGATTATTGAACAAAACATGCATGAGCTTTTGGGATGAATTGTTGAGGTTTCATAGCGTTTAAGAGGTTTATGACTTTAATTTCTTTTGTTTTCTTTAGCAAGATTTTGGGATCTTTGGTGTTTAATCCTAGCAAATTGATTTTCATTTGTTTTTATGTGATTTTTATCATTTGATTGGGGGTCTCCCTCTAGGTCCTTAATGTTTTTT
This sequence comes from Coffea arabica, assembly GCF_036785885.1. Lineage (NCBI taxonomy): Eukaryota > Viridiplantae > Streptophyta > Magnoliopsida > Gentianales > Rubiaceae > Coffea > Coffea arabica. The sequence goes on from NC_092328.1 coordinate 33,333,149, forward strand.
TATTTATTTCTTGTTAGGCTTTTAATTTTTATGGTAATAATAAATTAATCCTTTGAATCCTCTTTAATCTTTTAAACGGATCTTTTTTTTTGTTTTAATTGGATGAATAGGGGTTGTTTAACTCATTTTGAATGCTTTGTTTAGTCACTCAATTTTATTTTATTTCAATTCCATGATTATTTGTCAATTAAAGCGATGCCTTGACCCTTTCTTTTATTTTGGAGGGCAAATGAGTGATTTCATTTCATTAGGGACACCATTTCAAGGGAGGTATAACTTCTTTTATCTTTTTTGTTTCTCCCCTATGTGATCCAACGTGCTAAGTGAGAATTGCATGTCTACTTTGCTTTCCTTGCTTTTCCTTAATTCCATTCATTTATTTCATTTACTTTTGCTTTTATTAAGTTATTCTTTTATGGGGTATGTGTACACCTCTTGGCTTGTAATAGATAGGGCTTGGAGAGCATTTTTATTCACTTTTCCCCTTCCCCACTTGTTTTAGTTAGCCAATGTAATAGGTTCATTAGCTTGATTGCTTGCTTTTGTTGCTACGTGTTAATTTGCTTTATTAGGCTCTTGCATTTAGTCGAGCATGCTAAGTGTTATGTGCTACGTGTTTATAGGTGATTGGCATGTCTACTTGCTTTCTATAGTCGTAGATGAATGTGATGGATGAATACGTCACCGTGGCTAGTCCAACGCTGGCCATGGTCTTTTCCCTCGAGCTCTCGCAAGTCCAATGCTTGTTAGAGAATTCTAGAAAAGGGCTAGTCCAATGCTAGACCCAATAGGCCGTCCCCTCTCATACTTGCATGTCTCACTACATTTCATACATTTTTCTTAGTTTTTCTAGCATTTGGTATGCTCCTCCAATCCTTTCCCCTTCATTTTAGGTTTTTGCATCCTCATGCTAGTTACAGGGTACATTTGCTTGAGAGTCCCCTTTAGATAAGGGAAACGAGCGAGTGTGGCTACAAAATAGCCTTAGCACGCTAGTTCTTCCTTTGTGAGAACCCGTAAAACCCTAATATTTTTTTCCGAGGGTTTATTTCCCCTTAATTGCATGTTTTCTGCATTTTCTGGCTTAGGAATATTTTCTTGATGGATTTTATGAGCAATTAGAGTTGTAAGATGATTTTTCTAGTATTGGAGTAGTTTTAGAACAGTAAGAATATATATTGGACGTGGGACCCACGAGTGCGAAAAGTTCGGGAAAATTCGGCCAATACGGTTAAGTTTCGGATACTGTGGAAAATTTGTCGGGTGTTAAGAGATAAGTAGTGTGTGTGAAGTGATTGATGTGAGAGAGAAAAGAATGATAAGAATGCATTTAATGAGGTGCCATGTGTCATGTTCCCATTGGGTGGACTTTATGGTTTACTATTCTATTTTTTGACCTTTTGACCACTTGTTTAAATATCTTAAAAATTGAACAAAACTTACCATTTCTTGCTCCTTGATGGCCGAACCTCTCATCCAAGAAGAAAGAAAAACTCTTCCAAGTTTAAGCTTCCAACAAGCTCAAATCACCCAACTCAAGTGCTTAAACTAGAATCTACTCCATAAAATTCCTTCCTTTGGTGCTCTTGAGTGCTTAGTGAAGTTTTTTTTGGAGAGCTAAGGTGTCCACACTCCCTATCTCTCTTGATTACTTGGTAAGTGATGCTTGAACCTCTACTACACCTAATGATGGTTATCTTATGCTTAGAAGTGGCTTGAGTGTTGGAATATATGATTTATTTCTTGGTTTGGCTTGATTTGGTGAAGTTTTCCATTTTATGAGGAATTTTCTGGTTGCATATGATCTTGATGGTGTGGTTGTTTTTGATGGTTGGTAATAAGGGGCTTTGACTCTAGTAGGTGTGACTAGTTGATAATTGCAATCAATTTTGGATTTGGAAGAATTTCTGGAAAATTAGGGTTCTTGAAGCTACATTCTGTCCGAAATTTTAGGTCATAGCTAGAGGCCGAATTGGACTTTGATCAAAACATGAAAGTTGTAGGTATTGGTGAGTATGAAGTGCCTACAAAATTTCAGGGAATTTGGAGTAGTATAGAGAGAGTTATGCCGTTTTTACTGTTGCTGTTTTTGGTGAACAGAATGTGCGGAACTGCGATAGTAATTGCCTATTTTGACTGGATTTGGTTTGGATTTTGAAGTTGGTGTCTTCTGATGAAATGTTACTGGATGTCTTAGCTATCATATTCCTTTGGAATTTCGGCATTTGGACTTGTATAGACTGAGTTATAGTAATTACAGTTTTGTGTGATTTGCAAACCTGTTTTGGGAATTCTGGTATAGTATTTTGCATTTTTGACCTAGTTGTGCTAGGATTTGGATTGAGTGACCTTCTGTGATGTTGTAGCCCTATCTTTTAGCTTCGAAATGGTGGGTCTTACACCTTCGTCCGATAATCATAGGGCATTTGGTGCCATTACCGCAAAAAGGAAGTCAAAAACTGTTTTTTTTAGGGCCAAAGCTAATTGCATTTCCGAATTTTCTGGTTTTCTCTAATGATTGTATATGTTTATGGAACCCTATTGGGGTCATATTTGGCATTGGTTTACGACTCGTTATCGAGTCTCATTGTACTTGCTTGCATATTTTAGGGCTTGACTTTCCTTTCCGGTTAATTTCCTAGCTAAATGACTTGAATGACTTGAAGCCTAGTGAACGGCTTTTGGAAGTGAGATTATTTTTGTATGAGATGTTGGGACTGATTTGAGAAAATAATGAAGCCAAAATGGCTGGGAAATTAGGTAAACACAAAGGGTGTGCTGCCCAAATTTTCACTCAAGGACTAAGTTTTTATTGGAATTTGTATATTTTCGTTTGACAAATATTATGACTGTTTTATCATTCCCAAACATGATACCTCTTCGATTTAAAACGCCAAATGTTTACTTACTCCGTACCCAAAATATAGAAGTGTGAGTTAGGGTTTTATCGGTCACAAGTGAACTACTTTCAAGTACGATTTTAAGAGTCTTTTTGTTTTTCCATATGTTTTTCATCCTTGGTTCCCAACAACCCTCTTCTTACTTGGAAGTCATCTTTACACGTTTTACTCCTAATGAGTCGGGTTTCTTTGTTTTGCTCGATAAACTATAATGTGTTCTCTTGTTCAATCTTAGGTTTTTTCAGTGACTGAGGGTTATCCGGAGGGATATTTTACACATTATTTTGCGTGCCTAGGTGAGTGTTCCTTGTTTGCTATATCCCTTGACTTATTGGCCTGTTATTATGAATTGATAATGTGTTACGTGCTTTCAATGATTGTTAAAACGCGTTTTCTAGGCGAGTGTGTACTTTATCGCACTCGACCTAAATAAATATGAAATTTTCAATGATTAATGATTAAATGCTAGTTGTGCATGAATGTAAGCCGTTTGGCTGAACTGGCCACTGCCCTTCGTTACCGATCGACTCGGGCGATATGGTGACCCTGGGTGAATTTGGTATACTCGAGTATTACCTTGTAGTCCGGCTACGTCCGGATGGGAGGAGTCCGGTCAATGTCCGGATGGGTGGAGTCCGGCCAACGTCCGGAAGAAAAAAACAAGAGATGAACGAGGGATTCTACTTACAAAAAAAAAAATATATTGGAAACGATTGGAGGAATAAGGGGAAATGTCAAGAGAACGAACAAACAAATAGCTCCATGTGAGCCCGTATCCTTTTAATGAATGTTACTATCGCTTTCCATTGAAAATGTTTCTTGAATTATTGATACTCCATGTGCGATATATTGAATTGTTTGTTTGATTACCTGTTCGGAACCTCACTGAGCTTTTAGCTCACCCCTTTAGTTTTGTTTTCCTTAACAGGGGACGGCGAGCAGAATGAGAGCACAGACTAGCCAGTTTAGTTCTTTTGTTTCTTTTGTTTCTTTTGTAGTGGTTCTCGCCTTGTGCTTGGCACGGGCTGGACGTATGAAGGATTGAGAACCTTTGTATATTCAATCTTTACACTTCCGTTTGGGTTTGTCAATGTATATAAGTTTCGATGTTTGCTATATGAATTCTTGTGGTTTTATTTCGAATTTGATTAAGGAACGACTGAGTCCCGGCGAGAGCTGGGCAGGCGACCCGCCAAACCCTCTGGTTCGCCTTAGGGGAAGGTGGGGTCGTCACAGTTGGTATCAGAGCTTAGGCTTTAGATCTCTGTAGTGTATCCTAGGCTTGAAGTTTAGGATGCCGGACTGTGGGATTTGATTTGACTTGAAAGTTAAGTGATTGGGCAATAAAACCTATAGCTGCTTCGCGTGGTCTCTGCGTGGAGTGACCCTGGACTAAGTGGTGAATAAGTATGAGGGATTAAGTGAAGCCTTGAATTGCGAATGTTATAGGCCTTAAATCTTTCTCATGGTATCTGAGGACCACAGATAGGTATGTCAGGTAGGAATTCCGATCGTAGATAGTTTACTCTTGGGACTGCAGCTCGAGATGTGAATTATCTTATTTCGGATTCTCGTGCCTGAGTACTCTTGAGTTGCGGTGCTGTTAAGTACTTGAGACTTGCATTTTAGGAACATGAACAGGCTTTGTCTGACTAGAATGGGCACAAGAGGTTAGGGCCATCTGGTTTGGATAGTAAGTGACGTGAGAGACCGGACGGGCTGATACTGGGACGACTTCACCTTTTCCTTTTGATTTACCTATATATTGTTACTACATGACGTCAGTATACCTGTGTGTACATGATTATCTGTCCAACTTGATATGTAGATGTGTATTTGCTTATCTGTCTTCTTGATATGGCGTGTTATGTGCGTATATATTTAATTGTGTATTTGGAGTGCAAGAATTTGTTATTGTAGTCAATTTCCTTTGTTTATTTACTCAATTACCTTTTTGGGGGAAAAGAAAAGAAAAGAGAGGGGGAAAAACATATATATGGACGGGAGACGTAGTCGTGGACGTGGAGCTAGTCGCGGCCGTGGAGCTAGGCAAGCTCAAGAACCGAGAGAAGAAAGGGAAACAGTGGCCGAGCAAGAACAGGGACCGAGGGTTGAGGCTGGAGATCAAATGGCGACGGCGATGCACCAAATGACAAATATCTTAGCACGACTGGTAGATCAACAAGGTCAAATGCCAGTGAATCAACCCCGGAATCCTGAGATCGGAGAGGATAAGGCTCTTGAGAGGTTCCAAAAGTTTCTACCTCCGAAATTTCAAGGAGGGCCTGATCCGGATATAGCTGAGCAGTGGTTGGAGGCGATGATTAATATCTTTGCGGCTTTGAATTATACGGAGCAAAGACAAGTAAATTTTGCTGTATTTCAATTCGAAGGACCAGCCCGCGCGTGGTGGAATGTAATTAAGGCCAAGTGGGAAAGAGAACAGACGATATGGACATGGGCGAACTTTGTAAGGGCATTTAACGAAAAGTATCTCCCACCTTTAGTCCAAGAAAGGAGAGAGGACGAATTTATTGGGTTGCGTCAGGGAACCCTAAGTGTGGCCGAATATGAGACCAAATTTACTAGACTGTCTAAATTCGCTTCCGAATTGGTGGTTACGGAGCGACGGAGAATACGACGATTTATACAAGGACTAAATTTGGAAATCCAGGAGGCATTAGCGGCAGTCCAAGTTAATACTTTTACAGAGGCTCTTGAGAAGGCCCAAAGAATTGAGGATGTGAAAGCCCAAGTAAAAGCCTGTCAAACGCGGAAAAGAGATACATCCAACAGCACACCTGAGGAATCCAGAGAAAAGACAATGCTCTCCAAAGTGCAAAAAGTGAACCATTCACCTCGCCCACCTTGGACATTAAGAGCATTAGATGAAAGGTCTATGAAAGGAAGTCAGATCGGATCGAAGGACATTTCTCGAGAAGATCCAACAGTAGCTCCTCGATTGGCCTGTGGATACTGTGGAAAGGCAAATCACACTGAGAATGATTGCTGGCGGAAAAGGGGAAAATGTTTGATTTGTGGGAGTAGCAGTCATCAACTTATCAATTGCCCGAAGAAACAGCCACGAGAGGGTAGTGCTCAACAAGTGGAAGGAACCAAACTGAAACAAACCCATGAAAGAAGGAACCGAATGAATGGGCCAGCAAAAAGTTATGCGTTAGGCAACCAAGCAGTTCCGGACTCGTCTGAGGCAAATGAAGGTAAAAATTTCGAGGACGAAATTTCTTAAGGGGGAGAGAGTGTGAGAACCCGTAAAACCCTAATATTTTTTTCCGAGGGTTTATTTCCCCTTAATTGCATGTTTTCTGCATTTTCTGGCTTAGGAATATTTTCTTGATGGATTTTATGAGCAATTAGAGTTGTAAGATGATTTTTCTAGTATTGGAGTAGTTTTAGAACAGTAAGAATATATATTGGACGTGGGACCCACGAGTGCGAAAAGTTCGGGAAAATTCGGCCAATACGGTTAAGTTTCGGATACTGTGGAAAATTTGTCGGGTGTTAAGAGATAAGTAGTGTGTGTGAAGTGATTGATGTGAGAGAGAAAAGAATGATAAGAATGCATTTAATGAGGTGCCATGTGTCATGTTCCCATTGGGTGGACTTTATGGTTTACTATTCTATTTTTTGACCTTTTGACCACTTGTTTAAATATCTTAAAAATTGAACAAAACTTACCATTTCTTGCTCCTTGATGGCCGAACCTCTCATCCAAGAAGAAAGAAAAACTCTTCCAAGTTTAAGCTTCCAACAAGCTCAAATCACCCAACTCAAGTGCTTAAACTAGAATCTACTCCATAAAATTCCTTCCTTTGGTGCTCTTGAGTGCTTAGTGAAGTTTTTTTTGGAGAGCTAAGGTGTCCACACTCCCTATCTCTCTTGATTACTTGGTAAGTGATGCTTGAACCTCTACTACACCTAATGATGGTTATCTTATGCTTAGAAGTGGCTTGAGTGTTGGAATATATGATTTATTTCTTGGTTTGGCTTGATTTGGTGAAGTTTTCCATTTTATGAGGAATTTTCTGGTTGCATATGATCTTGATGGTGTGGTTGTTTTTGATGGTTGGTAATAAGGGGCTTTGACTCTAGTAGGTGTGACTAGTTGATAATTGCAATCAATTTTGGATTTGGAAGAATTTCTGGAAAATTAGGGTTCTTGAAGCTACATTCTGTCCGAAATTTTAGGTCATAGCTAGAGGCCGAATTGGACTTTGATCAAAACATGAAAGTTGTAGGTATTGGTGAGTATGAAGTGCCTACAAAATTTCAGGGAATTTGGAGTAGTATAGAGAGAGTTATGCCGTTTTTACTGTTGCTGTTTTTGGTGAACAGAATGTGCGGAACTGCGATAGTAATTGCCTATTTTGACTGGATTTGGTTTGGATTTTGAAGTTGGTGTCTTCTGATGAAATGTTACTGGATGTCTTAGCTATCATATTCCTTTGGAATTTCGGCATTTGGACTTGTATAGACTGAGTTATAGTAATTACAGTTTTGTGTGATTTGCAAACCTGTTTTGGGAATTCTGGTATAGTATTTTGCATTTTTGACCTAGTTGTGCTAGGATTTGGATTGAGTGACCTTCTGTGATGTTGTAGCCCTATCTTTTAGCTTCGAAATGGTGGGTCTTACACCTTCGTCCGATAATCATAGGGCATTTGGTGCCATTACCGCAAAAAGGAAGTCAAAAACTGTTTTTTTTAGGGCCAAAGCTAATTGCATTTCCGAATTTTCTGGTTTTCTCTAATGATTGTATATGTTTATGGAACCCTATTGGGGTCATATTTGGCATTGGTTTACGACTCGTTATCGAGTCTCATTGTACTTGCTTGCATATTTTAGGGCTTGACTTTCCTTTCCGGTTAATTTCCTAGCTAAATGACTTGAATGACTTGAAGCCTAGTGAACGGCTTTTGGAAGTGAGATTATTTTTGTATGAGATGTTGGGACTGATTTGAGAAAATAATGAAGCCAAAATGGCTGGGAAATTAGGTAAACACAAAGGGTGTGCTGCCCAAATTTTCACTCAAGGACTAAGTTTTTATTGGAATTTGTATATTTTCGTTTGACAAATATTATGACTGTTTTATCATTCCCAAACATGATACCTCTTCGATTTAAAACGCCAAATGTTTACTTACTCCGTACCCAAAATATAGAAGTGTGAGTTAGGGTTTTATCGGTCACAAGTGAACTACTTTCAAGTACGATTTTAAGAGTCTTTTTGTTTTTCCATATGTTTTTCATCCTTGGTTCCCAACAACCCTCTTCTTACTTGGAAGTCATCTTTACACGTTTTACTCCTAATGAGTCGGGTTTCTTTGTTTTGCTCGATAAACTATAATGTGTTCTCTTGTTCAATCTTAGGTTTTTTCAGTGACTGAGGGTTATCCGGAGGGATATTTTACACATTATTTTGCGTGCCTAGGTGAGTGTTCCTTGTTTGCTATATCCCTTGACTTATTGGCCTGTTATTATGAATTGATAATGTGTTACGTGCTTTCAATGATTGTTAAAACGCGTTTTCTAGGCGAGTGTGTACTTTATCGCACTCGACCTAAATAAATATGAAATTTTCAATGATTAATGATTAAATGCTAGTTGTGCATGAATGTAAGCCGTTTGGCTGAACTGGCCACTGCCCTTCGTTACCGATCGACTCGGGCGATATGGTGACCCTGGGTGAATTTGGTATACTCGAGTATTACCTTGTAGTCCGGCTACGTCCGGATGGGAGGAGTCCGGTCAATGTCCGGATGGGTGGAGTCCGGCCAACGTCCGGAAGAAAAAAACAAGAGATGAACGAGGGATTCTACTTACAAAAAAAAAAATATATTGGAAACGATTGGAGGAATAAGGGGAAATGTCAAGAGAACGAACAAACAAATAGCTCCATGTGAGCCCGTATCCTTTTAATGAATGTTACTATCGCTTTCCATTGAAAATGTTTCTTGAATTATTGATACTCCATGTGCGATATATTGAATTGTTTGTTTGATTACCTGTTCGGAACCTCACTGAGCTTTTAGCTCACCCCTTTAGTTTTGTTTTCCTTAACAGGGGACGGCGAGCAGAATGAGAGCACAGACTAGCCAGTTTAGTTCTTTTGTTTCTTTTGTTTCTTTTGTAGTGGTTCTCGCCTTGTGCTTGGCACGGGCTGGACGTATGAAGGATTGAGAACCTTTGTATATTCAATCTTTACACTTCCGTTTGGGTTTGTCAATGTATATAAGTTTCGATGTTTGCTATATGAATTCTTGTGGTTTTATTTCGAATTTGATTAAGGAACGACTGAGTCCCGGCGAGAGCTGGGCAGGCGACCCGCCAAACCCTCTGGTTCGCCTTAGGGGAAGGTGGGGTCGTCACAGTTGGTATCAGAGCTTAGGCTTTAGATCTCTGTAGTGTATCCTAGGCTTGAAGTTTAGGATGCCGGACTGTGGGATTTGATTTGACTTGAAAGTTAAGTGATTGGGCAATAAAACCTATAGCTGCTTCGCGTGGTCTCTGCGTGGAGTGACCCTGGACTAAGTGGTGAATAAGTATGAGGGATTAAGTGAAGCCTTGAATTGCGAATGTTATAGGCCTTAAATCTTTCTCATGGTATCTGAGGACCACAGATAGGTATGTCAGGTAGGAATTCCGATCGTAGATAGTTTACTCTTGGGACTGCAGCTCGAGATGTGAATTATCTTATTTCGGATTCTCGTGCCTGAGTACTCTTGAGTTGCGGTGCTGTTAAGTACTTGAGACTTGCATTTTAGGAACATGAACAGGCTTTGTCTGACTAGAATGGGCACAAGAGGTTAGGGCCATCTGGTTTGGATAGTAAGTGACGTGAGAGACCGGACGGGCTGATACTGGGACGACTTCACCTTTTCCTTTTGATTTACCTATATATTGTTACTACATGACGTCAGTATACCTGTGTGTACATGATTATCTGTCCAACTTGATATGTAGATGTGTATTTGCTTATCTGTCTTCTTGATATGGCGTGTTATGTGCGTATATATTTAATTGTGTATTTGGAGTGCAAGAATTTGTTATTGTAGTCAATTTCCTTTGTTTATTTACTCAATTACCTTTTTGGGGGAAAAGAAAAGAAAAGAGAGGGGGAAAAACATATATATGGACGGGAGACGTAGTCGTGGACGTGGAGCTAGTCGCGGCCGTGGAGCTAGGCAAGCTCAAGAACCGAGAGAAGAAAGGGAAACAGTGGCCGAGCAAGAACAGGGACCGAGGGTTGAGGCTGGAGATCAAATGGCGACGGCGATGCACCAAATGACAAATATCTTAGCACGACTGGTAGATCAACAAGGTCAAATGCCAGTGAATCAACCCCGGAATCCTGAGATCGGAGAGGATAAGGCTCTTGAGAGGTTCCAAAAGTTTCTACCTCCGAAATTTCAAGGAGGGCCTGATCCGGATATAGCTGAGCAGTGGTTGGAGGCGATGATTAATATCTTTGCGGCTTTGAATTATACGGAGCAAAGACAAGTAAATTTTGCTGTATTTCAATTCGAAGGACCAGCCCGCGCGTGGTGGAATGTAATTAAGGCCAAGTGGGAAAGAGAACAGACGATATGGACATGGGCGAACTTTGTAAGGGCATTTAACGAAAAGTATCTCCCACCTTTAGTCCAAGAAAGGAGAGAGGACGAATTTATTGGGTTGCGTCAGGGAACCCTAAGTGTGGCCGAATATGAGACCAAATTTACTAGACTGTCTAAATTCGCTTCCGAATTGGTGGTTACGGAGCGACGGAGAATACGACGATTTATACAAGGACTAAATTTGGAAATCCAGGAGGCATTAGCGGCAGTCCAAGTTAATACTTTTACAGAGGCTCTTGAGAAGGCCCAAAGAATTGAGGATGTGAAAGCCCAAGTAAAAGCCTGTCAAACGCGGAAAAGAGATACATCCAACAGCACACCTGAGGAATCCAGAGAAAAGACAATGCTCTCCAAAGTGCAAAAAGTGAACCATTCACCTCGCCCACCTTGGACATTAAGAGCATTAGATGAAAGGTCTATGAAAGGAAGTCAGATCGGATCGAAGGACATTTCTCGAGAAGATCCAACAGTAGCTCCTCGATTGGCCTGTGGATACTGTGGAAAGGCAAATCACACTGAGAATGATTGCTGGCGGAAAAGGGGAAAATGTTTGATTTGTGGGAGTAGCAGTCATCAACTTATCAATTGCCCGAAGAAACAGCCACGAGAGGGTAGTGCTCAACAAGTGGAAGGAACCAAACTGAAACAAACCCATGAAAGAAGGAACCGAATGAATGGGCCAGCAAAAAGTTATGCGTTAGGCAACCAAGCAGTTCCGGACTCGTCTGAGGCAAATGAAGGTAAAAATTTCGAGGACGAAATTTCTTAAGGGGGAGAGAGTGTGAGAACCCGTAAAACCCTAATATTTTTTTCCGAGGGTTTATTTCCCCTTAATTGCATGTTTTCTGCATTTTCTGGCTTAGGAATATTTTCTTGATGGATTTTATGAGCAATTAGAGTTGTAAGATGATTTTTCTAGTATTGGAGTAGTTTTAGAACAGTAAGAATATATATTGGACGTGGGACCCACGAGTGCGAAAAGTTCGGGAAAATTCGGCCAATACGGTTAAGTTTCGGATACTGTGGAAAATTTGTCGGGTGTTAAGAGATAAGTAGTGTGTGTGAAGTGATTGATGTGAGAGAGAAAAGAATGATAAGAATGCATTTAATGAGGTGCCATGTGTCATGTTCCCATTGGGTGGACTTTATGGTTTACTATTCTATTTTTTGACCTTTTGACCACTTGTTTAAATATCTTAAAAATTGAACAAAACTTACCATTTCTTGCTCCTTGATGGCCGAACCTCTCATCCAAGAAGAAAGAAAAACTCTTCCAAGTTTAAGCTTCCAACAAGCTCAAATCACCCAACTCAAGTGCTTAAACTAGAATCTACTCCATAAAATTCCTTCCTTTGGTGCTCTTGAGTGCTTAGTGAAGTTTTTTTTGGAGAGCTAAGGTGTCCACACTCCCTATCTCTCTTGATTACTTGGTAAGTGATGCTTGAACCTCTACTACACCTAATGATGGTTATCTTATGCTTAGAAGTGGCTTGAGTGTTGGAATATATGATTTATTTCTTGGTTTGGCTTGATTTGGTGAAGTTTTCCATTTTATGAGGAATTTTCTGGTTGCATATGATCTTGATGGTGTGGTTGTTTTTGATGGTTGGTAATAAGGGGCTTTGACTCTAGTAGGTGTGACTAGTTGATAATTGCAATCAATTTTGGATTTGGAAGAATTTCTGGAAAATTAGGGTTCTTGAAGCTACATTCTGTCCGAAATTTTAGGTCATAGCTAGAGGCCGAATTGGACTTTGATCAAAACATGAAAGTTGTAGGTATTGGTGAGTATGAAGTGCCTACAAAATTTCAGGGAATTTGGAGTAGTATAGAGAGAGTTATGCCGTTTTTACTGTTGCTGTTTTTGGTGAACAGAATGTGCGGAACTGCGATAGTAATTGCCTATTTTGACTGGATTTGGTTTGGATTTTGAAGTTGGTGTCTTCTGATGAAATGTTACTGGATGTCTTAGCTATCATATTCCTTTGGAATTTCGGCATTTGGACTTGTATAGACTGAGTTATAGTAATTACAGTTTTGTGTGATTTGCAAACCTGTTTTGGGAATTCTGGTATAGTATTTTGCATTTTTGACCTAGTTGTGCTAGGATTTGGATTGAGTGACCTTCTGTGATGTTGTAGCCCTATCTTTTAGCTTCGAAATGGTGGGTCTTACACCTTCGTCCGATAATCATAGGGCATTTGGTGCCATTACCGCAAAAAGGAAGTCAAAAACTGTTTTTTTTAGGGCCAAAGCTAATTGCATTTCCGAATTTTCTGGTTTTCTCTAATGATTGTATATGTTTATGGAACCCTATTGGGGTCATATTTGGCATTGGTTTACGACTCGTTATCGAGTCTCATTGTACTTGCTTGCATATTTTAGGGCTTGACTTTCCTTTCCGGTTAATTTCCTAGCTAAATGACTTGAATGACTTGAAGCCTAGTGAACGGCTTTTGGAAGTGAGATTATTTTTGTATGAGATGTTGGGACTGATTTGAGAAAATAATGAAGCCAAAATGGCTGGGAAATTAGGTAAACACAAAGGGTGTGCTGCCCAAATTTTCACTCAAGGACTAAGTTTTTATTGGAATTTGTATATTTTCGTTTGACAAATATTATGACTGTTTTATCATTCCCAAACATGATACCTCTTCGATTTAAAACGCCAAATGTTTACTTACTCCGTACCCAAAATATAGAAGTGTGAGTTAGGGTTTTATCGGTCACAAGTGAACTACTTTCAAGTACGATTTTAAGAGTCTTTTTGTTTTTCCATATGTTTTTCATCCTTGGTTCCCAACAACCCTCTTCTTACTTGGAAGTCATCTTTACACGTTTTACTCCTAATGAGTCGGGTTTCTTTGTTTTGCTCGATAAACTATAATGTGTTCTCTTGTTCAATCTTAGGTTTTTTCAGTGACTGAGGGTTATCCGGAGGGATATTTTACACATTATTTTGCGTGCCTAGGTGAGTGTTCCTTGTTTGCTATATCCCTTGACTTATTGGCCTGTTATTATGAATTGATAATGTGTTACGTGCTTTCAATGATTGTTAAAACGCGTTTTCTAGGCGAGTGTGTACTTTATCGCACTCGACCTAAATAAATATGAAATTTTCAATGATTAATGATTAAATGCTAGTTGTGCATGAATGTAAGCCGTTTGGCTGAACTGGCCACTGCCCTTCGTTACCGATCGAATCGGGCGATATGGTGACCCTGGGTGAATTTGGTATACTCGAGTATTACCTTGTAGTCCGGCTACGTCCGGATGGGAGGAGTCCGGTCAATGTCCGGATGGGTGGAGTCCGGCCAACGTCCGGAAGAAAAAAACAAGAGATGAACGAGGGATTCTACTTACAAAAAAAAAAATATATTGGAAACGATTGGAGGAATAAGGGGAAATGTCAAGAGAACGAACAAACAAATAGCTCCATGTGAGCCCGTATCCTTTTAATGAATGTTACTATCGCTTTCCATTGAAAATGTTTCTTGAATTATTGATACTCCATGTGCGATATATTGAATTGTTTGTTTGATTACCTGTTCGGAACCTCACTGAGCTTTTAGCTCACCCCTTTAGTTTTGTTTTCCTTAACAGGGGACGGCGAGCAGAATGAGAGCACAGACTAGCCAGTTTAGTTCTTTTGTTTCTTTTGTTTCTTTTGTAGTGGTTCTCGCCTTGTGCTTGGCACGGGCTGGACGTATGAAGGATTGAGAACCTTTGTATATTCAATCTTTACACTTCCGTTTGGGTTTGTCAATGTATATAAGTTTCGATGTTTGCTATATGAATTCTTGTGGTTTTATTTCGAATTTGATTAAGGAACGACTGAGTCCCGGCGAGAGCTGGGCAGGCGACCCGCCAAACCCTCTGGTTCGCCTTAGGGGAAGGTGGGGTCGTCACAGTTGGTATCAGAGCTTAGGCTTTAGATCTCTGTAGTGTATCCTAGGCTTGAAGTTTAGGATGCCGGACTGTGGGATTTGATTTGACTTGAAAGTTAAGTGATTGGGCAATAAAACCTATAGCTGCTTCGCGTGGTCTCTGCGTGGAGTGACCCTGGACTAAGTGGTGAATAAGTATGAGGGATTAAGTGAAGCCTTGAATTGCGAATGTTATAGGCCTTAAATCTTTCTCATGGTATCTGAGGACCACAGATAGGTATGTCAGGTAGGAATTCCGATCGTAGATAGTTTACTCTTGGGACTGCAGCTCGAGATGTGAATTATCTTATTTCGGATTCTCGTGCCTGAGTACTCTTGAGTTGCGGTGCTGTTAAGTACTTGAGACTTGCATTTTAGGAACATGAACAGGCTTTGTCTGACTAGAATGGGCACAAGAGGTTAGGGCCATCTGGTTTGGATAGTAAGTGACGTGAGAGACCGGACGGGCTGATACTGGGACGACTTCACCTTTTCCTTTTGATTTACCTATATATTGTTACTACATGACGTCAGTATACCTGTGTGTACATGATTATCTGTCCAACTTGATATGTAGATGTGTATTTGCTTATCTGTCTTCTTGATATGGCGTGTTATGTGCGTATATATTTAATTGTGTATTTGGAGTGCAAGAATTTGTTATTGTAGTCAATTTCCTTTGTTTATTTACTCAATTACCTTTTTGGGGGAAAAGAAAAGAAAAGAGAGGGGGAAAAACATATATATGGACGGGAGACGTAGTCGTGGACGTGGAGCTAGTCGCGGCCGTGGAGCTAGGCAAGCTCAAGAACCGAGAGAAGAAAGGGAAACAGTGGCCGAGCAAGAACAGGGACCGAGGGTTGAGGCTGGAGATCAAATGGCGACGGCGATGCACCAAATGACAAATATCTTAGCACGACTGGTAGATCAACAAGGTCAAATGCCAGTGAATCAACCCCGGAATCCTGAGATCGGAGAGGATAAGGCTCTTGAGAGGTTCCAAAAGTTTCTACCTCCGAAATTTCAAGGAGGGCCTGATCCGGATATAGCTGAGCAGTGGTTGGAGGCGATGATTAATATCTTTGCGGCTTTGAATTATACGGAGCAAAGACAAGTAAATTTTGCTGTATTTCAATTCGAAGGACCAGCCCGCGCGTGGTGGAATGTAATTAAGGCCAAGTGGGAAAGAGAACAGACGATATGGACATGGGCGAACTTTGTAAGGGCATTTAACGAAAAGTATCTCCCACCTTTAGTCCAAGAAAGGAGAGAGGACGAATTTATTGGGTTGCGTCAGGGAACCCTAAGTGTGGCCGAATATGAGACCAAATTTACTAGACTGTCTAAATTCGCTTCCGAATTGGTGGTTACGGAGCGACGGAGAATACGACGATTTATACAAGGACTAAATTTGGAAATCCAGGAGGCATTAGCGGCAGTCCAAGTTAATACTTTTACAGAGGCTCTTGAGAAGGCCCAAAGAATTGAGGATGTGAAAGCCCAAGTAAAAGCCTGTCAAACGCGGAAAAGAGATACATCCAACAGCACACCTGAGGAATCCAGAGAAAAGACAATGCTCTCCAAAGTGCAAAAAGTGAACCATTCACCTCGCCCACCTTGGACATTAAGAGCATTAGATGAAAGGTCTATGAAAGGAAGTCAGATCGGATCGAAGGACATTTCTCGAGAAGATCCAACAGTAGCTCCTCGATTGGCCTGTGGATACTGTGGAAAGGCAAATCACACTGAGAATGATTGCTGGCGGAAAAGGGGAAAATGTTTGATTTGTGGGAGTAGCAGTCATCAACTTATCAATTGCCCGAAGAAACAGCCACGAGAGGGTAGTGCTCAACAAGTGGAAGGAACCAAACTGAAACAAACCCATGAAAGAAGGAACCGAATGAATGGGCCAGCAAAAAGTTATGCGTTAGGCAACCAAGCAGTTCCGGACTCGTCTGAGGCAAATGAAGGTAAAAATTTCGAGGACGAAATTTCTTAAGGGGGAGAGAGTGTGAGAACCCGTAAAACCCTAATATTTTTTTCCGAGGGTTTATTTCCCCTTAATTGCATGTTTTCTGCATTTTCTGGCTTAGGAATATTTTCTTGATGGATTTTATGAGCAATTAGAGTTGTAAGATGATTTTTCTAGTATTGGAGTAGTTTTAGAACAGTAAGAATATATATTGGACGTGGGACCCACGAGTGCGAAAAGTTCGGGAAAATTCGGCCAATACGGTTAAGTTTCGGATACTGTGGAAAATTTGTCGGGTGTTAAGAGATAAGTAGTGTGTGTGAAGTGATTGATGTGAGAGAGAAAAGAATGATAGAATTTTCCCGAACTTTTCGCACTCGTGGGTCCCACGTCCAATATATATTCTTACTGTTCTAAAACTACTCCAATACTAGAAAAATCATCTTACAACTCTAATTGCTCATAAAATCCATCAAGAAAATATTCCTAAGCCAGAAAATGCAGAAAACATGCAATTAAGGGGAAATAAACCCTCGGAAAAAAATATTAGGGTTTTACGGGTTCTCACACTCTCTCCCCCTTAAGAAATTTCGTCCTCGAAATTTTTACCTTCATTTGCCTCAGACGAGTCCGGAACTGCTTGGTTGCCTAACGCATAACTTTTTGCTGGCCCATTCATTCGGTTCCTTCTTTCATGGGTTTGTTTCAGTTTGGTTCCTTCCACTTGTTGAGCACTACCCTCTCGTGGCTGTTTCTTCGGGCAATTGATAAGTTGATGACTGCTACTCCCACAAATCAAACATTTTCCCCTTTTCCGCCAGCAATCATTCTCAGTGTGATTTGCCTTTCCACAGTATCCACAGGCCAATCGAGGAGCTACTGTTGGATCTTCTCGAGAAATGTCCTTCGATCCGATCTGACTTCCTTTCATAGACCTTTCATCTAATGCTCTTAATGTCCAAGGTGGGCGAGGTGAATGGTTCACTTTTTGCACTTTGGAGAGCATTGTCTTTTCTCTGGATTCCTCAGGTGTGCTGTTGGATGTATCTCTTTTCCGCGTTTGACAGGCTTTTACTTGGGCTTTCACATCCTCAATTCTTTGGGCCTTCTCAAGAGCCTCTGTAAAAGTATTAACTTGGACTGCCGCTAATGCCTCCTGGATTTCCAAATTTAGTCCTTGTATAAATCGTCGTATTCTCCGTCGCTCCGTAACCACCAATTCGGAAGCGAATTTAGACAGTCTAGTAAATTTGGTCTCATATTCGGCCACACTTAGGGTTCCCTGACGCAACCCAATAAATTCGTCCTCTCTCCTTTCTTGGACTAAAGGTGGGAGATACTTTTCGTTAAATGCCCTTACAAAGTTCGCCCATGTCCATATCGTCTGTTCTCTTTCCCACTTGGCCTTAATTACATTCCACCACGCGCGGGCTGGTCCTTCGAATTGAAATACAGCAAAATTTACTTGTCTTTGCTCCGTATAATTCAAAGCCGCAAAGATATTAATCATCGCCTCCAACCACTGCTCAGCTATATCCGGATCAGGCCCTCCTTGAAATTTCGGAGGTAGAAACTTTTGGAACCTCTCAAGAGCCTTATCCTCTCCGATCTCAGGATTCCGGGGTTGATTCACTGGCATTTGACCTTGTTGATCTACCAGTCGTGCTAAGATATTTGTCATTTGGTGCATCGCCGTCGCCATTTGATCTCCAGCCTCAACCCTCGGTCCCTGTTCTTGCTCGGCCACTGTTTCCCTTTCTTCTCTCGGTTCTTGAGCTTGCCTAGCTCCACGGCCGCGACTAGCTCCACGTCCACGACTACGTCTCCCGTCCATATATATGTTTTTCCCCCTCTCTTTTCTTTTCTTTTCCCCCAAAAAGGTAATTGAGTAAATAAACAAAGGAAATTGACTACAATAACAAATTCTTGCACTCCAAATACACAATTAAATATATACGCACATAACACGCCATATCAAGAAGACAGATAAGCAAATACACATCTACATATCAAGTTGGACAGATAATCATGTACACACAGGTATACTGACGTCATGTAGTAACAATATATAGGTAAATCAAAAGGAAAAGGTGAAGTCGTCCCAGTATCAGCCCGTCCGGTCTCTCACGTCACTTACTATCCAAACCAGATGGCCCTAACCTCTTGTGCCCATTCTAGTCAGACAAAGCCTGTTCATGTTCCTAAAATGCAAGTCTCAAGTACTTAACAGCACCGCAACTCAAGAGTACTCAGGCACGAGAATCCGAAATAAGATAATTCACATCTCGAGCTGCAGTCCCAAGAGTAAACTATCTACGATCGGAATTCCTACCTGACATACCTATCTGTGGTCCTCAGATACCATGAGAAAGATTTAAGGCCTATAACATTCGCAATTCAAGGCTTCACTTAATCCCTCATACTTATTCACCACTTAGTCCAGGGTCACTCCACGCAGAGACCACGCGAAGCAGCTATAGGTTTTATTGCCCAATCACTTAACTTTCAAGTCAAATCAAATCCCACAGTCCGGCATCCTAAACTTCAAGCCTAGGATACACTACAGAGATCTAAAGCCTAAGCTCTGATACCAACTGTGACGACCCCACCTTCCCCTAAGGCGAACCAGAGGGTTTGGCGGGTCGCCTGCCCAGCTCTCGCCGGGACTCAGTCGTTCCTTAATCAAATTCGAAATAAAACCACAAGAATTCATATAGCAAACATCGAAACTTATATACATTGACAAACCCAAACGGAAGTGTAAAGATTGAATATACAAAGGTTCTCAATCCTTCATACGTCCAGCCCGTGCCAAGCACAAGGCGAGAACCACTACAAAAGAAACAAAAGAAACAAAAGAACTAAACTGGCTAGTCTGTGCTCTCATTCTGCTCGCCGTCCCCTGTTAAGGAAAACAAAACTAAAGGGGTGAGCTAAAAGCTCAGTGAGGTTCCGAACAGGTAATCAAACAAACAATTCAATATATCGCACATGGAGTATCAATAATTCAAGAAACATTTTCAATGGAAAGCGATAGTAACATTCATTAAAAGGATACGGGCTCACATGGAGCTATTTGTTTGTTCGTTCTCTTGACATTTCCCCTTATTCCTCCAATCGTTTCCAATATATTTTTTTTTTTGTAAGTAGAATCCCTCGTTCATCTCTTGTTTTTTTCTTCCGGACGTTGGCCGGACTCCACCCATCCGGACATTGACCGGACTCCTCCCATCCGGACGTAGCCGGACTACAAGGTAATACTCGAGTATACCAAATTCACCCAGGGTCACCATATCGCCCGAGTCGATCGGTAACGAAGGGCAGTGGCCAGTTCAGCCAAACGGCTTACATTCATGCACAACTAGCATTTAATCATTAATCATTGAAAATTTCATATTTATTTAGGTCGAGTGCGATAAAGTACACACTCGCCTAGAAAACGCGTTTTAACAATCATTGAAAGCACGTAACACATTATCAATTCATAATAACAGGCCAATAAGTCAAGGGATATAGCAAACAAGGAACACTCACCTAGGCACGCAAAATAATGTGTAAAATATCCCTCCGGATAACCCTCAGTCACTGAAAAAACCTAAGATTGAACAAGAGAACACATTATAGTTTATCGAGCAAAACAAAGAAACCCGACTCATTAGGAGTAAAACGTGTAAAGATGACTTCCAAGTAAGAAGAGGGTTGTTGGGAACCAAGGATGAAAAACATATGGAAAAACAAAAAGACTCTTAAAATCGTACTTGAAAGTAGTTCACTTGTGACCGATAAAACCCTAACTCACACTTCTATATTTTGGGTACGGAGTAAGTAAACATTTGGCGTTTTAAATCGAAGAGGTATCATGTTTGGGAATGATAAAACAGTCATAATATTTGTCAAACGAAAATATACAAATTCCAATAAAAACTTAGTCCTTGAGTGAAAATTTGGGCAGCACACCCTTTGTGTTTACCTAATTTCCCAGCCATTTTGGCTTCATTATTTTCTCAAATCAGTCCCAACATCTCATACAAAAATAATCTCACTTCCAAAAGCCGTTCACTAGGCTTCAAGTCATTCAAGTCATTTAGCTAGGAAATTAACCGGAAAGGAAAGTCAAGCCCTAAAATATGCAAGCAAGTACAATGAGACTCGATAACGAGTCGTAAACCAATGCCAAATATGACCCCAATAGGGTTCCATAAACATATACAATCATTAGAGAAAACCAGAAAATTCGGAAATGCAATTAGCTTTGGCCCTAAAAAAAACAGTTTTTGACTTCCTTTTTGCGGTAATGGCACCAAATGCCCTATGATTATCGGACGAAGGTGTAAGACCCACCATTTCGAAGCTAAAAGATAGGGCTACAACATCACAGAAGGTCACTCAATCCAAATCCTAGCACAACTAGGTCAAAAATGCAAAATACTATACCAGAATTCCCAAAACAGGTTTGCAAATCACACAAAACTGTAATTACTATAACTCAGTCTATACAAGTCCAAATGCCGAAATTCCAAAGGAATATGATAGCTAAGACATCCAGTAACATTTCATCAGAAGACACCAACTTCAAAATCCAAACCAAATCCAGTCAAAATAGGCAATTACTATCGCAGTTCCGCACATTCTGTTCACCAAAAACAGCAACAGTAAAAACGGCATAACTCTCTCTATACTACTCCAAATTCCCTGAAATTTTGTAGGCACTTCATACTCACCAATACCTACAACTTTCATGTTTTGATCAAAGTCCAATTCGGCCTCTAGCTATGACCTAAAATTTCGGACAGAATGTAGCTTCAAGAACCCTAATTTTCCAGAAATTCTTCCAAATCCAAAATTGATTGCAATTATCAACTAGTCACACCTACTAGAGTCAAAGCCCCTTATTACCAACCATCAAAAACAACCACACCATCAAGATCATATGCAACCAGAAAATTCCTCATAAAATGGAAAACTTCACCAAATCAAGCCAAACCAAGAAATAAATCATATATTCCAACACTCAAGCCACTTCTAAGCATAAGATAACCATCATTAGGTGTAGTAGAGGTTCAAGCATCACTTACCAAGTAATCAAGAGAGATAGGGAGTGTGGACACCTTAGCTCTCCAAAAAAAACTTCACTAAGCACTCAAGAGCACCAAAGGAAGGAATTTTATGGAGTAGATTCTAGTTTAAGCACTTGAGTTGGGTGATTTGAGCTTGTTGGAAGCTTAAACTTGGAAGAGTTTTTCTTTCTTCTTGGATGAGAGGTTCGGCCATCAAGGAGCAAGAAATGGTAAGTTTTGTTCAATTTTTAAGATATTTAAACAAGTGGTCAAAAGGTCAAAAAATAGAATAGTAAACCATAAAGTCCACCCAATGGGAACATGACACATGGCACCTCATTAAATGCATTCTTATCATTCTTTTCTCTCTCACATCAATCACTTCACACACACTACTTATCTCTTAACACCCGACAAATTTTCCACAGTATCCGAAACTTAACCGTATTGGCCGAATTTTCCCGAACTTTTCGCACTCGTGGGTCCCACGTCCAATATATATTCTTACTGTTCTAAAACTACTCCAATACTAGAAAAATCATCTTACAACTCTAATTGCTCATAAAATCCATCAAGAAAATATTCCTAAGCCAGAAAATGCAGAAAACATGCAATTAAGGGGAAATAAACCCTCGGAAAAAAATATTAGGGTTTTACGGGTTCTCACAGTGTACCAAGTCACCCAAGAAAAAGTGATTTTTGGAAAGTAAAGCAAACTTAAAGAACTTTTAGGTCTACGTAACCAAAGAAAGGAATCGGGGGTCACATTTGATAAGGGAGAAGGCAAAGGCAAAGCCTAAGGCACTCCCTTACCCTAGCCAAAGCTAGTTGCGTGACTTAGCCCCACTTTTCCTAATTTTTCTACCCAAAATATGTGTTGCATGTTGGATGTGACTAATGGATACGAAAAAAAAATGCAATCCTAAATCTAAAATGTCTCTTATGAGGCTTTTTGGTCCCAATCACATGAGTTGTGATGGCCAATAAGGAAAACTCTCATAGAGGTCACGGGTAATGCAAATGAAGACCCAAATATGAATGCAAGTGTGAAAATGTAAGAGGAATGCAAAAATAAAATACAATAAAAAAATACAAATGTAAGTGCAAGTGTGCAAATGAAAGAAAAGTGCATGTGTGCAAATGTAAGAAAAGTGCATGTGTGCCAATTTGAGAAAATAAGGGTGTTTGTTGTGCAAGTGGATGAAAATATGGTAGTAAATGCATATAAGTGCCATTGAGTGCAACTTGTGAGGTGGAAAATAAATAAGTGATAGGGAAATAAGAAAAATGTACGAACATGGCATGCGGATTTGAGAAAATATAAGTAGTGAGAAAAATGTGGATAAAGAAAGTGAGGAAGTGGGAAAAAAATGAGAGTGCATGAACCTAGAGGAATGCATCAAGTCGGGTACGGGAATGACTCCTAAATTCATGATTTTAATTTTCCCTTTGATTAGAAGGAAGAACTAGCGTGCTAAGGCTATTTTGTAGCCACACTCGCTCGTTTCCCTTATCTAAAGGGGACTCTCAAGCAAATGTACCCTGTAACTAGCATGAGGATGCAAAAACCTAAAATGAAGGGGAAAGGATTGGAGGAGCATACCAAATGCTAGAAAAACTAAGAAAAATGTATGAAATGTAGTGAGACATGCAAGTATGAGAGGGGACGGCCTATTGGGTCTAGCATTGGACTAGCCCTTTTCTAGAATTCTCTAACAAGCATTGGACTTGCGAGAGCTCGAGGGAAAAGACCATGGCCAGCGTTGGACTAGCCACGGTGACGTATTCATCCATCACATTCATCTACGACTATAGAAAGCAAGTAGACATGCCAATCACCTATAAACACGTAGCACATAACACTTAGCATGCTCGACTAAATGCAAGAGCCTAATAAAGCAAATTAACACGTAGCAACAAAAGCAAGCAATCAAGCTAATGAACCTATTACATTGGCTAACTAAAACAAGTGGGGAAGGGGAAAAGTGAATAAAAATGCTCTCCAAGCCCTATCTATTACAAGCCAAGAGGTGTACACATACCCCATAAAAGAATAACTTAATAAAAGCAAAAGTAAATGAAATAAATGAATGGAATTAAGGAAAAGCAAGGAAAGCAAAGTAGACATGCAATTCTCACTTAGCACGTTGGATCACATAGGGGAGAAACAAAAAAGATAAAAGAAGTTATACCTCCCTTGAAATGGTGTCCCTAATGAAATGAAATCACTCATTTGCCCTCCAAAATAAAAGAAAGGGTCAAGGCATCGCTTTAATTGACAAATAATCATGGAATTGAAATAAAATAAAATTGAGTGACTAAACAAAGCATTCAAAATGAGTTAAACAACCCCTATTCATCCAATTAAAACAAAAAAAAAGATCCGTTTAAAAGATTAAAGAGGATTCAAAGGATTAATTTATTATTACCATAAAAATTAAAAGCCTAACAAGAAATAAATAAAAAAACATTAAGGACCTAGAGGGAGACCCCCAATCAAATGATAAAAATCACATAAAAACAAATGAAAATCAATTTGCTAGGATTAAACACCAAAGATCCCAAAATCTTGCTAAAGAAAACAAAAGAAATTAAAGTCATAAACCTCTTAAACGCTATGAAACCTCAACAATTCATCCCAAAAGCTCATGCATGTTTTGTTCAATAATCACATGAAAGCAAACCAAGGGAAAATAGTATGTTAAAGGGGGCAAAATCGAATGACTTTCCAAAATTTCTGGGCCATAGTGCAATTAGACAAAAGTTGGGCTAAAATAAAAAGTTTCAGAAAGTATCATGCATCCTGTTCGAAGATCTCTTGCAGCTTTTTTCTTCACTTCTTTCTTCTGTAACTCACCCCAGGAACCACCCGAAACAGATTCGGAGCAAACAAGACCCTTTAACAAATTCAACCCCCATTTGATCAACACAACCCAGTCATGCATATTAGACCATTGCAGATTAAAAGAACATCAGTGGCCATTTAGCCTTTCTTTGCATACGGCCAAACGCCAGGAACATTCAATTGCCATTCTCAAAGGAAAATAAACTTACATGAACTCAACCTCATGACATAATCCAGATTCATACAACAGAATGGATGAGAAAACGACAGCAACGGGATGCAAAAGAAAATGTCCGAACATAAAAATCTCTCAGAACTTTTCTTTCTACCATGAAATATACTGCTTTGCCAAAACATAGACTGGCCGAATGTATACAAAAACAGAAATCAATCCATCTTCCAAGCTGAACTATCAATGGGGAATTTCATCGAACAATAGGCGGGCAAAAGAAAAACCACAAATTCTTTGTCTAATTGATGGTATAACCGGCCCCAAAAATTATCAAAACAAAAAGGACTCTGGTCTAATTGACACAGAAAGCACGTACAATCCAAGATCATGAACAATTGACAGGAAAAAATTGCGATAAATAAAGGCCCGGCAGACTGCTTTGATAGCTTGACTAGAACTGAATTTTTTAGGAAAAAGTACAACTCACAGCGCTTTTGCTTGAGCGGCGGCGACGATGGACTCCGGTCGTCGTGGTGGCGGCTATGAGCAGCGGCGGTTCCGTTGACCCAAGCATCGGAGGGTTTGATTTTGGGTGATTGGCGGCTGTCGGCGTGGTCATGGTGGACTGATGATGATGGACGGAGGTGGTGCCAGATTGAAGGCTTCAAAGATGGAGCTCGCCGTCCCACAGCTGAAGTCGACTGAAATGCTCTTGCAGGCAAAGGCGGTGGGTTCCAGCTTTTCCTCCTTCGCTCTGTTTTTCCCTGGCAGCTTATTTTTCTTTTGCCGAGAGTCCTCCTTCCGTCGCCCGTTTCTTTCCTCTGCTTTCGTTCTTTTTCTCCTTTTCTCTCATGGCCTTCTCTGTTTTTCCCCCTTTTTGTTTTGGTTTTGCCCGTAACCTGGCTCCTTTGTTTTTTCAGCCCGCCGCCTCCCAATTTTCTTTTATCCTTTGCTCTCTACTCCTATCCCAAAACCCAACCGCTGTTCTCCTCTCATTCTCTCTATGTTTCCTCTCTCACGGTTTTCCTTTTCTTTTTCGCAGCCCTCCTCTGTTTTTTAGCCGATCCCCTCAGCCGCTCTTTTTCCATTCCTTTCTTTTGTTCCTCGCCTTTTACCCTCTGTTTTGCGGCTCTTTCATCTTTAAAGGCACCTCCAAAGACTAAACCTAGCTTCAAAGGCCCAGATTTCAAATCCCAAAGTAGGCTTATATGTCTTATTCTTGTCCCTTTGATTGACTTTTTTTCTTTTTTTTCCTTTTTTCTTTTTTCCCTTTTCTTTCAAAAAATTAGTGCAAAACTCTTAATTCAATTAAAGCAAGACAAGAGACACGATTCGAAACAAAAAATCAAATAAAATAAAAACCTAGAATCGAAACAAACAAAATAAAAATTAAATGATTAAATGATTAAAGTTTAATTAAATGATAAAATGACTTAAAAATAAAAGACTAAAAGTAAATGAAATTAATGAAAAATAAAAATAATAGTAAACAAAAAATACCTTAAAAATTTGGTGTCTACAGTTTGCCCCTCTTTGTCTGAGTTTTGGAAAAACTTGAGACAAAGAAGTAGACACCAAATACTTACCTGTGTTATTTGGCTGCGAATGACTCGAACGACTGACGCTTTTGCAATGAAGACTGTACAAAAATTTAAACCATGGGACTGACCCGAACAAAACTTAAAATCATGGGACTGACCCGAACAAAATTGAAGATCATGGGACTGACCTGAATAAAATTTGAAATCGTGGGACTGACCCGAATAAAATTTAAAAATCATGGGACTGACCCGAATAAAATTTAAAATCATGGGACTGACCCGAATAAAATTTAAAATCATGGGACTGACCCGAATAAAGTTTAAAAATCATGGGACTGACCCGAATAAAATTTAAAAATCATGGGACTGACCCGAATAAAATCTAAAATCATGGGACTGACCCGAATAAAATTTAAAATCATGGGATTGACCCGAATAAAATTAAAAATCATGGAACTGACCCGAATAAATTTTAAAATCATGGGACTGACCCGAATAAAATTAAAAATCATGGAATGCACACTAGTGGGACTGACCCAACGGCTAGCGGCAAAATAAAAGAAATGCGCACTAGTGGGACTGACCCAACGGCTAGTGGCAGTGCAAATGAAAGGCACGCTAGTGGGACTGACCCAACGGCTAGCGGCAAAATAAAAGAAATGCGCACTAGTGGGTCTGACCCAACGGCTAGTGGCAGTGCAAATGAAAGGCACGCTAGTGGGACTGACCCAACGGCTAGCGGCAAAAATAAAAGAAATGCGCACTAGTGGGACTGACCCAACGGCTAGCGGCAAAATAAAAGAAATGCGCACTAGTGGGACTGACCCAACAGCTAGTGGCAGTGCAAATGAAAGGCACGCTAGTGGGACTGACCCAACGGCTAGCGGCAAAATAAAAGAAATGCGCACTACTGGGACTGACCCAACGGCTAGTGGCAATGCAAAAATGAAATGCTGGCATGTATGAAGAAACTGCATAAGATTTACTTGAAAAATTATCCAAAATTTTGCCCCAGTGCGATGAATTGGTCAGTGGGATAACACCCGAGCCTGCCTTTGACAAATTGATCAATGGGATTAAACCCGAGCCTGCCTTAAAAAACGGTCAGTGGGATAGAACCCGAGCCTGTCTTGAGAAATTGGTCACAAAATTCAAACCCAACATTATGTTTGTGAAGTTGGCGGCGCAAAATCCAGGCCCAACATGATTTTTGTGAAGTTGGCGGCACAAAATCCATGCCCAACGTGATAAAGTGATGTTGGCGGCACCAAATCCAGGCCCAACGTGATCTTTGCGAAGTTGGCGGCACTAAATCCAGGCCCAACGTGATAAAGTGAAGTTGGCGGCACAAAATCCAGGCCTAACTTGATTTTTGTGAAGTTGGCGGCACAAAATCCAGGCCCAACGTGATGTTTGTGAAATTGGTGGCACGAAAACCAAGCCCAATATGATATTTGTGAATGGTCAGTGGGATAAGACCCAGTCCTGCCATCCAATTGGTCAAGAAATTTAGTGTGATTGTCAAGAAAGGGGGGATAGAAGGGTGCGCGGCGGGCGCTGAGATTTCATCGACAAGAAATTGAAATTTGTCAAGGAATAAGAAATTAAATTCAAACTTGATTTTTTTTTTTTCAAAAGATAATTTGCCCCAGTTTCCACCAATTATTGTGCAACCGATCAATTGATTTGCATTACGGCATGGTTGCTCCTCCTTGAGGCCTTGATTCGTAAGATTCTGACTTACGCTTCTTCCTTGATTTCAGCATGGATACCTGCACAGGGGCTTGCCAAAATACAACATGCACTTTATTTTAAATATTGCAACTACTACTCATGGAAGGAGCAGTGTGATTGATTTGAAAGTCTTGCCTGACTCTTTGACGAAATCCTCAAATGGACTATAAAAATTTTGCCCCAGTGTGGGCTTATTTTACGAAATCTTACAAATGAAAATTTGCCCCAGTATGGGCCCATTTTGCAAAATCTCTCAAATGAAAATTTGCCCCAGTGCGGGTTCCTTTGACTGCAAAAATTTGTTTGGATAACTCTCCATTTATTTGAACAAGGTAAGAAACTATGTTTTCTAACAGACAATTTCATGATGAATTTCTCAAAATAACACCAAATTACAGAAGATTTTTTTTCTCACTTTTAGCATCTGTGCTTTGAGTAGCGGGTCACCACTTTTTGTTGGCTCATCTTTCAGGACCGATCAAGTGACTTTATTTCTGATTCTGAGGTGGCTAAGGAAAATGAGAGGTCAGGATTTGTCTTATTCTTGTGCCCAAATTGTATGTAATCCCTTCAATATCACATCTTAGTGAAAGCAAATAGTTTGTTACCCTCAGTTATTAAGACAACTTAGTCAACATATAAGCTTCATAAGCTTGCAACATATGGGTAGAAACAATAGCTAAACATGTGAAAACTGGTTATACCCTTATGATCACAAATGATTGATGGATTTCTTATGAGCATAATCCTCACTTTGGGTTGTCATGAAGGGTAAGTCAGCGATGGACTTTATGAGCTTGTAATGCGGCTGGGAAAACGATAGTTAAAGAAAAAAACTTTCGAGGGTATTGCACCGAAGATCGCCTTTTTCCAAAATTGCCCCTATTTTGAACTCAAAGACCTCAGACTTTGTTTGCATTTTCCCCATCATTCACCAGGGATTTCAGAGTCGAGTTTTTTGCATTTACTTTTCTTGCTTTGTTTTTGTTTTTGTTTTTGCTTTTCTTTTCCTTCTTTTCCTCGACCTGGTGGGTTTTCATATGGTGAGTAGCGTCAACCCCATACCCAAGCAATTCAGAAACACAGCCAAAATTTTCCAGCATCAGAAATTTTCTTGACAGGGCCATTGCAAAGAACAGAAGCCAGGACTTTCGGCCTTTGTAATGGGGTCAGGTGGGGTGCTTAGAAAAGTTAAGGCTTGAAAGCGAATTTCAAAAACGGTTTGAAGAATCCGAGATCGCATTGTTGCGCCAACCCTAATTTAGGGTTAAATCAGGATTTGCCCCAGTTTATGCTCACTTGAGGCTTTTTTCTTTCATTTTCTTTCTTCTTTTGATTTTTCGGCCTTCTGCCATTCTTTTGAACTTTTCACAAAATTTGCCCCAATTTATTTTTGAACTGAGGTTCTCTTTTCTTCTTTTGTCTTTTGATTTTATCACTTTTCACTTCTTGAAAATTTTACTTTTCCACTCAAACTTGCCCCAGTGTGGGGTTTGCGATTCTCAGGGGTTGCCAAACGAAATAATTTATTTTGAAGGCTCAAAAGGGATAACTAGGGATAGAATGTTTGATTGGAAAAGAAGAGGACCTGACTTTTATTCCGTTCCTTACAATAACTCTGAAAGGAAACTTACATTAATGCGAAATTTCTTGCATGTATCTGAATTAATTGACTGAGGAAGACTCTTGCTCGTTCATATCTATGAAACATAAGTGATCCGCCGGACAGAACTTGTCCTTTTTCTCTTTTCTTTTCTTTTCAAAATTGAAACCCAGGTAGAATCAATTTTCCCCAATTCACGGTTCCCTTTCCCCTTTTCCTTTTTTTCAAAATTCCCCAATCTCCTTCCCCAATGTGGGGTGCGATCATATGTGCACTCGAAAAGAACCACCAATTTTAGCTCAAATGAGGATGCAAGGGATAAATGGTGTTTAGGTTGTAGAAACGATGGCCAAAGTATCATTCTTACGCCTCATGACAACCAAGTAAACGAATTGCTCGTTGAGAATCCATTCCCTTTTGAAAATCTTCCCAATGTAAGGTAGTGATCATTAAGGCACTTATTTGAAACGAAATTATTCTTTCAAAGGCTCAAATGGGAGAGCAAATGATAAAATCTGTATAGGTAGAGAAACGAATGCTCGAAATATCATTCCAAATTTTCAAAACAAACAAGAATAATGCACATTTTTGCTTTCACTTAGATGTGATTGAACCGGATTAGACGCCTTGAACATTTTCAAGCAAAAGTTGCGTCAATTTATCAATCAATGTGACTGATTTTATAGAAGTGGGCAAAATGTCAATTGTACAGTGAAAGAGAAAAAGGTATCTCATGGGGCCTTTTGAATGACCTCTTTTAATTTTGAACACTCTTATTGTGTAGCTCGGATCATCAATCTGGTGTATACGTTTGTGAGTTTTCAGGCAAGAGGTTGAAAAATCTCAATTTGAGCTTATTTCTTAAAATTCATCATGAAATCTCTTAATGAGCTCAATAAAGAATGAAATGTACATGAGTATATACAAAACAAATAATTGTCTGAAGCTTTATTGCTGAAAAAGTTTTAAACAAAAATTCTCGTTCAATTATAATACAAATGAGAAGAGAAAAACTTCTAAAAAACTCCACATATTTACACTTTTTGTCTTCTTTTCTTTTGGAACAAAAATGTATTAACAAATCAAATAAACAAAAATTTTCTCTTTAACCAACAATTATGGAGTCACTTAGATGCTTTAGCCTAACGCTTCTAGATAGATCCTTCATGTTTCCATTGCAGGGTCTACCCAAAAATCAAGTAATTAGATCAAAATTATTATCAGATATGAAAAACATTTTCACCTTATTGAAACATTTTTATGAATGCAGGGGAGGGGAGAAATAAAAGAAAAATACCCAGAGTTAGTAAGCAAGATTGTAAAATCGGTATGCATGTCCTATGGGGGGAACCCTTTTTGTGCCAAGGGTAGGCCTAGCATGAAAATGCAATCCTCTAGGGTAGGCACCATACAATACCTGATGAATCCGATCAACTGATTGAGTGAAAAATGATTTGAAAAAATTGGCCAATTGGAGTGAGAAGAGACATTTGTCCTAAAAATGAGGACAAAGTCCGAATAGATTGCTTGCTTTGATCGACGCATGATGTGCCAAAAGGGGTAAAATGGTCAAATGCATTGAATGAAATCAATTGATCAAACAGATCGAGTGAAATGATGATTTATTCAAAATCGACCGAAATTGGTCAAATGGATCAGACGAAATTGATGATTTATTCGAAATCGATAGGATTGCCCTAAGAATGGGTAAACTAATCAAATGAATTGAATGAAATTAGTGATCTATTCAAAATCGACTGGATTGCCCTAAAAATGAACAAATTGATAAAATGGACTGGATGAAATTGATGAATAGAATGGTCCAATGGATTGAATGGAATTGACAGCTTATTAAAAAATCAATTGGTAGTTTCAAAAATTCATTGCGATGCACTAGTTTATGAGCCTTCTAAAATCAAATTTTGGCCTCAATTTATTTATCGTCTCAATAGCGAGGGATTATTTGTGAATTTCTTCAAATTAATGTCCTTTTCGCAAGGGATTTTTACCAATTTGATAAAATGGCCAAAAAGTGATTATTAAACGCTCATATTCCAAAGATCGCTCTATGAAAATGATCGGATCCTACCTTACCTTGCACTACCCTTTTGGATGGTACAAAAGCATAAACGTGCAAGTCTCCTTGGATTAAGTATCCGAAACACAGGGCGGTTTATTCCTGAAGCGGGATCCCCTAAATGGCATTCCCTTTCTAGGGTTTATGCATGATGCCATTTATTAAAGCGATGTAAATATGTGACAAATATGGCCTAAAGGACATAAATAATGCATCGGGGAAAAAGGTCTAAAATGAAATGTACTGATTGAAAATTAAGTGTAATGACTGAAATTTAAACATGTGAGTTATCTAGTGGGTAAGTCACTAAAAGAGTGCCAAAGAGGCCTCTTATTGCTAAGGCACATGAATGCAAGCCAAAAAAATGGTTAGTGCAATTGATAGTACACATAACATATTGGGATCAATTAAGAAAAGAAATACAATAAAAGCAAATAAAAGGGTGGAACCCCTTCCCTCGTGCCTAATGTGCTTAAAAAGGGTGAGGCTGACTCTAACCTAGGAAAACTCTAACATGGATGCATGAGGCTGGGGTTCACTAATGCAACTAGACTCAATAAGGTTTAAAAAGGTCCCCAAGCCTTCAGACCTAAGGGAATGGGTCATCAATCCCAAGACCCTCGGTCGGTGGCTCGAGCGATCCCCTAGGTACTGCTATGGGCGCAGAGCACACCATCCATATACCTAGACAAACCATTCCTAGTCCTACAAGGCGGTGTGGGAAAGAGCCCACGAAAAATAAAATAAAATGGGATAACAGTAAATAACATGCACGTATGAAGTGTTCCCTATTTTGAGGGAAGGGGTTGAGAACCAACGCGAGGCTCTAAAGGTGACACCCCCCCCAAATGCAATGCAAAGCGCGAGATAAAACAAGTACAACATACATCCACATACGTGAGTGAGGGAATAGTTTGATACGCGCGCGAGGCAAAATGTTCTAAAATGGAAAATGCAACCCTAATATCCAAATGCTACGCACAAAAGGGTAGAAAAAAGGAAAAGAATAGCTAAATCAAATGCTTGGACCCACTTAGGAACTCCCCAGTGGAGTCGCCAACTGTCGCGCCCCACTTTTTGAGTATGTGAAAGTAGTGTGTATGTGAACGTGTGTGAAAATGAAAATAAAAGGCCGTGGGATTGTGAAATGCGACGGTTTGGCCAAACAAAGTTCAAAAAGGGTTTTTGAATGGAAAATGGAGTCGCCACTTGGTATAGAGTTAGGGTGTACCAAGTCACCCAAGAAAAAGTGATTTTTGGAAAGTAAAGCAAACAAACCCTTTTTAAAGAACTTTTAGGTCTACGTAACCAAAGAAAGGGATCGGGGGTCACATTTGATAAGGGAGAAGGCAAAGGCAAAGCCTAAGGCACTCCCTTACCCTAGCCAAAGCTAGTTGCGTGACTTAGCCCCACTTTTCCTAATTTTTCTACCCAAAATATGTGTTGCATGTTGGATGTGACTAATGGATACGAAAAAAAATGCAATACTAAATCTAAAATGTCTCTTATGAGGCTTTTTGGTCCCAATCACATGAGTTGTGATGGCCAATAAGGAAAACTCTCATAGAGGTCACGGGTAATGCAAATGAAGACCCAAATATGAATGCAAGTGTGAAAATGTAAGAGGAATGCAAAAATAAAATACAATAAAAAAATACAAATGTAAGTGCAAGTGTGCAAATGAAAGAAAAGTGCATGTGTGCAAATGTAAGAAAAGTGCATGTGTGCCAATTTGAGAAAATAAGGGTGTTTGTTGTGCAAGTGGATGAAAATATGGTAGTAAATGCATATAAGTGCCATTGAGTGCAACTTGTGAGGTGGAAAATAAATAAGTGATAGGGAAATAAGAAAAATGTACGAACATGGCATGCGGATTTGAGAAAATATAAGTAGTGAGAAAAATGTGGATAAAGAAAGTGAGGAAGTGGGAAAAAAATGAGAGTGCATGAACCTAGAGGAATGCATCAAGTCGGGTACGGGAATGACTCCTAACTTCATGATTTTAATTTTCCCTTTGATTAGAAGGAAGAACTAGCGTGCTAAGGCTATTTTGTAGCCACACTCGCTCGTTTCCCTTATCTAAAGGGGACTCTCAAGCAACTGTACCCTGTAACTAGCATGAGGATGCAAAAACCTAAAATGAAGGGGAAAGGATTGGAGGAGCATACCAAATGCTAGAAAAACTAAGAAAAATGTATGAAATGTAGTGAGACATGCAAGTATGAGAGGGGACGGCCTATTGGGTCTAGCATTGGACTAGCCCTTTTCTAGAATTCTCTAACAAGCATTGGACTTGCGAGAGCTCGAGGGAAAAGACCATGGCCAGCGTTGGACTAGCCACGGTGACGTATTCATCCATCACATTCATCTACGACTATAGAAAGCAAGTAGACATGCCAATCACCTATAAACACGTAGCACATAACACTTAGCATGCTCGACTAAATGCAAGAGCCTAATAAAGCAAATTAACACGTAGCAACAAAAGCAAGCAATCAAGCTAATGAACCTATTACATTGGCTAACTAAAACAAGTGGGGAAGGGGAAAAGTGAATAAAAATGCTCTCCAAGCCCTATCTATTACAAGCCAAGAGGTGTACACATACCCCATAAAAGAATAACTTAATAAAAGCAAAAGTAAATGAAATAAATGAATGGAATTAAGGAAAAGCAAGGAAAGCAAAGTAGACATGCAATTCTCACTTAGCACGTTGGATCACATAGGGGAGAAACAAAAAAGATAAAAGAAGTTATACCTCCCTTGAAATGGTGTCCCTAATGAAATGAAATCACTCATTTGCCCTCCAAAATAAAAGAAAGGGTCAAGGCATCGCTTTAATTGACAAATAATCATGGAATTGAAATAAAATAAAATTGAGTGACTAAACAAAGCATTCAAAATGAGTTAAACAACCCCTATTCATCCAATTAAAACAAAAAAAAGATCCGTTTAAAAGATTAAAGAGGATTCAAAGGATTAATTTATGATTACCATAAAAATTAAAAGCCTAACAAGAAATAAATAAAAAAACATTAAGGACCTAGAGGGAGACCCCCAATCAAATGATAAAAATCACATAAAAACAAATGAAAATCAATTTGCTAGGATTAAACACCAAAGATCCCAAAATCTTGCTAAAGAAAACAAACGAAATTAAAGTCATAAACCTCTTAAACGCTATGAAACCTCAACAATTCATCCCAAAAGCTCATGCATGTTTTGTTCAATAATCACATGAAAGCAAACCAAGGGAAAATAGCATGTTTAAGGGGGCAAAATCGAATGACTTTCCAAAATTTCTGGGCCATAGTGCAATTAGACAAAAGTTGGGCTAAAATAAAAAGTTTCAGAAAGTATCATGCATCATGTTCGAAGCTCTCTTGCAGCTTTTTTCTTCACTTCTTTCTTCTGTAACTCACCCCAGGAACCATACGAAACAGATTCGGAGTAAACAAGACCCTTTAACAAATTCAACCCCCCTTTGATCAACACAACCCAGTCATGCATATTAGACCATTGCAGATTAAAAGAACATCAGTGGCCATTTAGCCTTTCTTTGCATACGGCCAAACGCCAGGAACATTCAATTGCCATTCTCAAAGGAAAATAAACTTACATGAACTCAACCTCATGACATAATCCAGATTCATACAACAGAATGGATGAGAAAACGACAGCAATGGGATGCAAAAGAAAATGTCCGAACATAAAAATCTCTCAGAACTTTTCTTTCTACCATGAAATGTACTGCTTTGCCAAAACATAGACTGGCCGAATGTATACAAAAATAGAAATCAATCCATCTTTCAAGCTGAACTATCAATGGGGAATTTCATCGAACAATAGGCGGGCAAAAGAAAAACCACAAATTCTTTGTCTAATTGATGGTATAACCGGCCCCAAAAATTATCAAAACAAAAAGGACTCTGGTCTAATTGACACAGAAAGCACATACAATCCAAGATCATGAACAATTGACAGGAAAAAATTGCGATAAATAAAGGCCCGGCAGACTGCTTTGATAGCTTGACTAGAACTGAATTTTTTAGGAAAAAGTACAACTCACAGCGCTTTTGCTTGAGCGGCGGCGACGATGGACTCCGGTCGCGGTGGTGGCGGCTATGAGCAGTGGCGGTTCCGTTGACCCAAGCATTGGAGGGTTTGATTTTGGGTGATTGGCGGCTGTCGGCGTGGTCATGGTGGACTGATGATGATGGACGGAGGTGGTGCCAGATTGAAGGCTACAAAGATGGAGCTCGCCGTCCCACAGCTGAAGTCGACTGAAATGCTCTTGCAGGCAAAGGCGGTGGGTTCCAGCTTTTCCTCCTT
Source organism: Coffea arabica (assembly GCF_036785885.1). Classification (NCBI taxonomy): domain Eukaryota; kingdom Viridiplantae; phylum Streptophyta; class Magnoliopsida; order Gentianales; family Rubiaceae; genus Coffea; species Coffea arabica. Next base: position 33,368,944 of record NC_092328.1, read on the forward strand.
CGCTCTGTTTTTCCCTGGCCGCTTATTTTTCTTTTGCCGAGAGTCCTCCTTCCGTCGCCCGTTTCTTTCCTCTGCTTTCGTTCTTTTTCTCCTTTTCTCTCATGGCCTTCTCTGTTTTTCCCCCTTTTTGTTTTGGTTTTGCCCGTAACCTGGCTCCATTGTTTTTTCAGCCCCCCGCCTCCCAATTTTCTTTTATCCTTTGCTCTCTACTCCTATCCCAAAACCCAACCGCTGTTCTCCTCTCCTTCTCTCTCTGTTTCCTCTCTCACGGTTTTTCTTTTCTTTTTCGCAGCCCTCCTCTATTTTTTAGCCGATCCCCTCAGCCGCTCTTTTTCCATTCCTTTCTTTTGTTCCTCGCCTTTTACCCTCTGTTTTGCGGCTCTTTCATCTTTAAAGGCACCTCCAAAGACTAAACCTAGCTTCAATGGCCCAGATTTCCAATCCCAAAGTAGGCTTATTTGTCTTATTCTTGTCCCTTTGATTGACTTTTTTTCTTTTTTTTTCCTTTTTTCTTTTTTCCCTTTTCTTTCAAAAAATTAGTGCAAAACTCTTAATTCAATTAAAGCAAGACAAGAGACACGATTCGAAACAAAAAATCAAATAAAATAAAAACCTAGAATCGAAACAAACAAAATAAAAATTAAATGATTAAATGATTAAAGTTTAATTAAATGATAAAATGACTTAAAAATAAAAGACTAAAAGTAAATGAAATTAATCAAAAATAAAAATAATAGTAAACAAAAAATACCTTAAAAATTTGGTGTCTACATTGACCATCTTACCCAACATTACTAAATAACCAAAATTGACCAACAATCATCTTTTTCTTCATCCTCTTGGCCGAAACTTCTAAGGAGAGAAAAGAAGAGAAAACTCCAACTACTTCATCTATTTCTTGCACCAATCTTGTGATCCAACCATAGAACTTCAACTTTACTCCATAAAAATCCTTGGTTAAGTAGTATTATAGAAGGTGGTGGAGTTGTTTTGGAAAAAAGAAACCTAAGCTACTACCTTTCTTGAGGTATCAAGGTATGGTGTGTACAAATTCATAGTTTGTTCTTAATAATGGTTTATTAGTGGCTTTTGTGGCTAAATATGTTGATTTGTAGTAGGTTTGATGGTTGGAAGTGGAGTTTTGATGGATTTTTTATTTTTTATTGATTTTTCTATTTTTATATAGTAATTATTGTTTAGTCATGGATTGATGGTTTTTTATAGTGTAAAATGGAGTTGGTATATGTTGGATATGATTGGTTGCGAAAAATTTCTGGTTTGGTGCGGAAATTCCAGTTTAGGGTTTCAACTAACCCTGTTCTGCCTGGTTCTGTTCGGCCATGATGGAGGCTGAATCGGCCTTAGGTTAAAACATGAAAGTTGTAAGAAATGATGTTTTATAACTGGCTGTTAAATTTTAGCCCAATCTGATTACTGTAGCATGTGAAAAGATAAAAATACCCCTGACTGCCATAGGTAGAGTTCGGTGGACAGTGTTGACATTTCACCAATCTGACCGACTCTGTTCACCCTGATCCGCACTGAATTAGCATTTGGCCAAAACACAGAAGTTGTAGTGCTATGTATTTTCTTTCCAACGGCCCTGAAAACACCTCAATCGAACTTCGGTAGCCTGAGTTATTGTCGTTTAAGCATAGTACAGTTTACTAGCCTGATTGTGGGATTCTGGTTCTGTAAATTGAAATTTTGATCTGGTTACGCTACGAACTGGACTGAGTGGTCTTCATCAAAGTTGTAGCCGTTTATCTTAGTTTCAAAATGGTATAACTTGCATACCAATTCAATAAGTGTAGCTTCAATTGTGTCCAATACGCTAAGCAACGTCAAATCTATCTTTTGTTTTATGGCTTAAACTTCAAAACCGGACATTTTCCTAGCTTGATTTTGTACTTGTACGACATTGAGCCTATTGAATGGCTATTGAAATGAGATTATTTTGTGTGTGACATTGGGGCTGATTTGAGGAAAAATGAAGCCATGATGGCTGGAAAAGTAAGGAAATTTAGGGGGAAATGCTGTCCAATTTTCTAGGACGTCTGATTCCTTTAAGTTGAAGTTGCATTGTGGTAGAATGAGGGGGTTTGGGGTTGTTTGTAACCCTCGTACCAACTGTTATGCGTTTGCTCAAAAATTGTATTTTTTTCTTTTGTACTCGTACATAACTTGCAGAGGCACCCGACTAGTAATCGAGCCTCACATGCGCATTCCATTTACTCGGTTTTGGATGTGGAAACTTCAACTACTTTACCTTTGTTATTCTTAGGGTTTCACGGTGATTAAGGCCACTTTGGGTGAAAATTTTGACGTACCTGTACTTGAACTAGTGAGTGTACCACTCTCCTCATTTGTTGCTTAACTTGGTTTTTGTACCTACAATCTGTGATTTGAATGACTGTACTATCTGTTTATTCTGTGTGAGATGAGGATGTACTTTATCACACTCGTTCTCTTGTCTGTCTGTATGCCGATTTACTGTGTGTAATCTGTTATCTGTATCTGAGTCTGTTCGGACGTCGTTTGGAGGTTGGTATCCAACGACCTTTCTGTGACCTCTGAGTTCAACACCTGTGGTTAGTTACTCGAGTCGGGCCGGCAAGGGCCTGGTCGATTAGATAACGAACCACGATAGTCTGTTTCTAGGAATCTTTGGGTATTGAGACTCTTGATTCTGGTATACTCGAGTATTACCGCTTCTGTTTCTGTTGAGGCGTTTGGGCCCGATAAGGGGTATGTTTGGTGGACGAAATTTGGTGTAAAGTGGGGTCGACGGACATGTTGGTTCTATATACGTTGACGGAGAGTCAACGGGTTTGGATCAAGTTCTGCCATGGAAATCTGGCTCCTGAGAGCCACCTGTATCCTTCCTATTTGAATCATTGTGTCTAACTGCTTTACTTTATATCTGACATGTATACCTGATTGGTTAAACATGAAATATCAAAATTTGACTGCTATTATTTTGGTACCTCATTGAGCGTAAGCTCACCCCTTTCCCGTTATCTTTGTTTTCCTTTCAGAAGCAAACTTTGAATCCTTGATCTTGGAAGAAAGGGTCGAGCTAGTCTAATTAATATTTTGTTAAACTCTTTTGCAACCGAAACCCCGAATCGTATTTTAAGCGTATGAATACTTTGGCTTGTGTTTTAGTTTAGTTAATTTGCCAAAGACTCCAATGTAAATATATGTATAACTGTTTAACCTTGTCTATTAAGTGTATTCAGTTGAGATTATGATTTTATGGTTTGGTAAGCATGTTCTCACCTTAGTAGTCTCCGATTGTTCGTTTTCTTTGGATCCTATCGCGCGTGCTCTATTGGGTTTGTGTGATTCGACTCCGTAGTCCTGGCGAGAGCTGGGCAGGCGGTCCGCCGAACCCTTTGGTTCGCCTTAGGGTGAGGTAGGGCTGTCACAGAGATAATTTGTATGAGTTTTCGACATTTATAATTTAAGTTATGATTTTTCCAAAGAAAGAATGCTTGTTGGAATTTCAGCTTTGATCGCTAAATTTTCAAGATGATTTTTAGCTCAATTTGTTCAAAACACCCTAGAAGACTTTAAACTACAAGTATGTGTTGGAAATGAACCAAAACCATGGACCTTAAGTGGTTTAAACTCTATTTATTTCACTGTTTTCATGGCTGGAATTCTCCTTGAGGCTGACCGAAAGAGAGAGTGATTTTGTTCAGCTTTATTCTTGGTTTTGTGTGGTGAAATCAACTTGTTAATGTCCTAAAAACGTGATTAAACATTAACTTTGGTATGAGTGTGAGGACCCGTAAATTTTCCTTATTTTTATATTATTTTATTTTATTTTCTCGTATGCATTTTCTTCATTTTACCTTATTATATTGATTTTTCCAAACATTTTATAAGTAAATAGAGTTTTTAAAATATTTTTCTGATATAAGTTAGTTCATATTAAGTTTGGAGTGTATAGTGGACGTGGGACCCGCTAGTGCGTTAAGTGAGAGAAATTCGGCCAATTAGGTTAAGTTTTGTATACAGGGATTAATTTACTAGGTGTTAAGAGATAATTAGAGGTTACTTAGTTGGATTAATCTTGGAGAGACAAAAGGATATGTTTTAACTCAAAAGGTGCTAGGTGTCACGACGTGGTTGGTTCTTGGATTTTGACCACTATTCACTAACTTTACTAAAACCCAAAATTGGCCAAAAATCATCTTCATTCTTTGAGCATCTTGGCCGAGCTTCACAAGAAAAAAAAAGAAAGCCTTCACTTATTCCTTCCATTCCTTGCTTTGATCTTGTAAACCAACCGTTAAAACTTTGATTTGCTCCATAAAAACCCTTCTCTTGGTAGGATTAAAGAGAGTGGTGAAGTGGTTTGAGAAGAAAAGGTGTTAAGTTGCAATCTTTTTGAGTTGCAAGGTGAGTTACTAAGAACTTCTTCCTTTGTCCTTAATAAGGTTAAATTAGTGGCTTTAGTAGCTAAAAATGTGGACTTGTGGTACGTTTTATGGTTGAAAGTGGAGTTTTGATGGAGTCTTGATTTATTATGGATTTTTTTTGTTTTATATATATTTATTGTTTAGTCATGGATTGATGGTTTGTTATAGTGTAAAATGGAGTTGTTATATGTTGGATATGATTGGTTGTGGAAAATTTCTGGTTTGGTGTGAAAATTCCAGATTAGGGTTTCAACTAACCCCTGTTCTGCCCGATTCAGTTCTGCTAGGTTAGAGGCTCAATTAGGCTTAGCAAAAAACGTAAAAGTTGTAGGAAATGATGTTTTATAGTTTCCTGTAAAATTTCAGTTCGATCGGAGTACCGTAGTATGTGAAATGACAGAAATACCCTTGACTGCCCATAAGCCTTATTTTCGCGGATAGTTTTCTATCTTCGTTCAATTTTTGACTCTGAAAATGCATGATTTAGCTTTGGAGGTCTTCATAAGAAATGTAGGTATATGTCGTGGCTTCGAAACTCCATAAGATACACCTCAATTGGACTTTGGTAGCCTGAGTTATTGTCAATTAATCATAGTGCGGTTAACTAGTCTGATTGTGAGATGCTGGTTCTGTAATTTGGAATTTTAACCTAGATACACTATGAACTAGACTGAGTGGTCTTCATCAAAATTTTAGGTCTTTATCTTAGCTTCGAAATAGTATAAATTGTACACCAATCCGATAAGCGTAGCTTCGGTTGTGTCTGTTCCGCTAAGAGACGTCAAACCTGCTATTTAGCTTTTGTCCTTAAAACTTGATTTCGAGTTGCATTCCTAGACTTGCTTTGTATTTGGATGAACTTGAGCCTAGTTGAAGGGCTATTGTATTGAGATTTCTTATGTGTTGAATTGGATTGATTTGAGGAAAAACAATGAAGCCATAAATGGCTTGAATATAGCAAAATACAGAGGGCATGCTGCCCAAAATTTTAGGGCTACGCGATTCCTTCAAGTTGAGTTGATCTTAGTAAAAATGAAGGGTTTTGAGGGTTGTTTGTAACCCTAGGACCAACTGTTATCTTTTACTCAAAAGTCATATTTTTATTCTTCTGTACTAGTACTTAACCTGGAAAGGCGTACGACATGTAGTCGAGCTTTTTTTTTATGCATTCCATTTACTGGGTTTGTGGATGTGCGAACTATAATTGTTTTATCTTGATTATTTTAGGGTTTCTTGGCGATTAAAGCCACTTTGGGTAAAAAACTTTTGAAGTATCTATACTGGAACTGGTGAGTGTACCACTCCCCTCATTTGTTGCTTAACTTGGTTTCTGCACCTGCAACCTATGATTTGAATGACTGTATCATCTGTTTATTCTGTTTGAGATGAGGGTGTACTTTATCACACTCGTTCTCTTGTCTGTCTGTATGCCTATTTACTGTGTATAATATGTTATCTGTATCTGAGTCTGTTCGGACGTCGTTTGGAGGCTGGTATCCAACGACCTTTCTGGGACCTCTGAGCTCAACACCTGTGGCTAGTTACTCGAGTCAGGCTGGCAAGGGCCTGGTCGATTAGATAATGAACCACGGTAGTCTGTTCTGGGAATCTTTGGGTATTGAGACTCTTGATTCCGGTATACTCGAGTATTACCATTACTGTTCCTGTTCGACGTTCGGGCCCGGTAGGGTATGTTTGGTGGACGGGAAATTGGTGTAAAGTGGGGTCTACGGACATGTTGGTTCTATTTACGTTGACGGAGAGTCAACGGGTTCGGATCAAGTACTGCAAATGGAAATCTGGCTCCTAAGAGCCACTTGTATCCTTTCCCTTTGAATCACTGTGTCTAATTACTTTCCTTTATATCTGGTATATGTATCTGATTGGTTAAACGTGAAAGGCCATGATTTTACCCCTATATGTTTGGTACCTCATTGAGCGCAAGCTCACCCCTTTCTGTTACCTTTGTTTTCCTTACAGGGGACAAACTTAAAAATCACGGTTTTGGAAGAAAGGGTCAAGCTAGTATATATATCATGTTGTTAAGCTCTTTTGAAAACGAAGCCCTAATTGTATTTTGTGTAGTATGAATACCTCGGATTGCACTGTATGTTAATTTGTTCAAGACTTCAATGTAAGTATATGTAGTTTCCGATTGTTCATTTTCTTTGGATTCTATCGCGCATACTTTGTTGGGTTTGTGTGAATCGACTCCGTAGTCCTGGCGAGAGTTGGGCAGGCGGTCCGCCGAACCCTTTGGTTCACCTTAGGGTGAGGTGGGGCTGTCACAATGAGTAGTGAATTGGAGTAGAAAATGAAAGGTTTTAAGAGATGAAAACTTCACTTTTACATGTTTCATGTCCCAAGCAATAAATTTCCCGTTTTAGTTAAGGAAAATGAAAATGAGTGTTAAAATGCTAATATCATGTTTACTATATATTTTAGCCATGTCATGTAATTTTTCCAGCTTGCATATGTTCCATTAGTTTGCTTATGGAAATTTAAGCTTGTGGAGTTAAACTTTTGCTTGACGGCCAGCCTTGGTATGGAGACATGTGAGCTGAATACTTGTCTATTTTTGGTGGATTTACGGTCTGAAATTAGTAGCTTGTATACCCTATCATTTGTGCTCTTGATTTGGATGGTTTGGCCCTGAAATTTTGTATTGAATTTGAAAAGGACAAAATAGGGGTTATGCTGTTCAAAATTTGGGACAGCTTACTACCTTGATTTTGGGCTGAATTAAGAAAAATAATGAAGCCATAAATGGTTGGAAAATAGCTAAATACAAAGGGCATGTGAGGACTTGCAAATTCCTTATATTTTTCTCAAAAATGCCCTTTTATTTGGAAATTATTCATTTATTATAACCCTACTACCCAATCATTCCACAATAAGTGCAAATGAACTTAGAAAGTAGGGTTTCACTTTTCGTTTTCAAGTTGGAGCAAGTTAGGGTTTTCACGTGTATTCGTAGTGTAATTATCCGGTATGGAGTAAGGATCACCACTTTCTTACCATACAAGCTCATTAATATTTGAGCAAAATATTCCCTCATTTCCAGCTTGCTTTGGCCGAAAATGTTGACCAAAAATTGCAAGGAAAAGAACAAAAAAATGAGTGGAATTGGTGAGGACACTTGTTGGCCAACTAAGGGCCTTGACCAAGACCAATTGTCTTGCCTTCTTATCACCTTGGAGCTGCCTTTCTTCTTCATTTTTCTGTTGCTTTGGCCGAGAGAGAGGGAGAGAAAAACCAAGGGAGAGTTGCACCATTTCATCTTGAGTTTGAGTGTATTAAGTGAGGAAACAAGAAACTAAACCGATTAAAACCTTCCTTCAGTGTTTAGCTAGTGGTGTGTTGGTGAAATTTTGGAAGGAAAAGCTAGGGTTGCTCTTGGTAGTCACTTTAGCAAGGTAATAATGCTGATTTCCCCATTTCTTACACTTAATCTTGCTACAACTTTACAGGCAGCAAGATTAAACTTTACAGGGAAATTTCGGTCTTTTCATAGGCTACGTTGCTCTGATTAAACTGAAATTTTACAGACAGCTAGTTAACACCATTTGCTACAACTTTCATGTTTTAACCTTAGACTAATTCGGCTTCTAACCTGCTCAAATAAATTCGGACAGAACAGGCCTGTTTGAAACCCTAATCTGGAAATTTCGCCCCAAACCAGAATTTTTGCACAATCAATCATATCCAACATATATCAACTCCATTTTACACCATAACTAACCAAAAATCCATGACTAACCAACACTAAACATATAAAATCAGAAAAATCAAGCATAAAATAAAAATTCATCAATCTCCACCAAAAATCATAAAATCTTCCACTAAAACATCTCTTTAGCCACCACAAGTCACTAATTTAACAATAACATGAACAAAGGAAGAATCTCTTGGTCACTTACCTTGTAAACTCAAGAAAAGAGGTAACTTAGCACCTTTCCTTCTCAAACCACTTCACCAATCACCTTAATCCTACCAAGAGAAAGGTTTTTATGGAGCAAAGCCAAGTTTTAACGGTTGGTTTGTGAGATTCAAGCAAGAAATTGAAGAAAAAAGTTGGAGGTTTTTTTCTCTTATTTTCCAACAAGAAGTTCGGCCAAGAGGATGCAATTTTTGATGAATTTTTGGTCAATTTTTGTTTATTTAGTAAAGGTGGTAAGATGGTCCAAGTCCAAGGTCCAATGAAAACGCGACACCTAGCATCTCTTTTGGCTTATACTTATCCTTTTGTCTCTCCACCATTAATCCAACTACACATCCTCTAATTACCTCATAACACCTAGTAAATTAATTCCCAGAATACTAAACTTAACCTAATCGGTCGAATTTTATCGAACTTACCGCACTAGCGGGTCCGACATCCATTGTACACTTCGAAAATCTCATGAACTAAATTATACTAGAAAAATGATCTAAAAACTATATCTACTCATAAAAATTACCTGGAAAATTTTCCTAATAAAGAAAATAAATAAAAGGCATGCAATTAAATAAAATAAAATCTAGAAAATAAGAAAATTTTGGGCTCTCACATCCTTCCAAAATTTCACCAACACCTCACTAGCTAAACACTCAAGGAAGGTTTTAATCGGTTTAGTTTCTTGTTTCCTCACTTGGATGGCTCAAACTCAAGATGAAATGGTGAAACTCTCCCTTGGTTTTTCTCTCCCTCTCTCTCAGCCAAAGTAGCAGAAAAATGATGAAGAAATGAAGCTCCATGGTGATAAGAAGGCAAGACTACTTGGTCTTGGTCAAGGCCCTCAATGGCCAACAAGTGTCACCACCAATTTCCACTCATTTTTTTGTTTCTTTTCCTTGCCAATTTGGTCAAGATTTTCGGCCAAAGCCAGCTGGAAATGAGGGGATATTTTGCTCAATTATTAATGAGCTTATATGGTAAGAAAGTGGTGATCAAGTGGTGTGTTCAATCGGTAGTGCACAGTACACATCGGTTCGCACCGTTTTTCCTTAAATCACACGTACTAGGGTTTTTACTTCCTATTCACTAACTTTTTATCATTGCTTCTAATCACATATTATTTCTCACCTAAAAGTAACTCTTAAGCACCAAATTTGATCCTTACTCCATACCGGATAATTATACTACGGATACACGAAAAATCCTATTTCACTTCGAATTGAAATCAGAAAGGAAAACCTTAATTTCCTATGATCATTGGCACTTTTCTAGGGTGATTGAGTAGTAGGATAGTATAGAATAATAATTGCCAAATAATTTTTAAATAAAAGGGAATTTTCAAGAAATATATAAGGAATTTGCATGTCCTCACAATATGTATATTTGCTTTTGAATTGATGCAAACATATTATGTGTATGTCTGACTGACTGACCTCGCTAGTTTGTATCTTGTATTCGCGCCTCGAGCCTAGATTAGTTAATCCAATTGAAGGAACTCGTAGTGGACGAGGCCGGGGCCGTGGACGTAGGCAACCCTCGAATGAAGGGGGAAATCGGGAACCAATGCCTGAACCCAACCCTGAACCTGGAGTGGATCCTAACGTTCAGGTAGCTGCGGCTATCTAGCGCATGACTGATCTTTTAGCTCACGTAGTCGAGCATCAGGGCCAAAACCCTGCTCCTGAACCTGGAAACCCTGGTAACCATATAGAGGGGGAAGATAGGGCCCTCCAACGATTTTCGAAGTTCTCCCCACCGAAATTCCTTGGAGGACCAGACCTTGATGTGGCTGAGTGGTGGCTAGAGAAGATGATTGATATTTTTACGGCGTTGCACTGTACGGAGGAAAGACAAGTGACATTTGCTGTCTTCCAACTGGAGGGAGCAGCCCGTTCTTGGTAGAATGTAATAAGATTGAAATGGGAAAGAGCACAAACACCGAGAACGTGGGCGAACTTCATGATAGAGTTCAACGCGAAGCATTTCCTATCCCTAAATCAAGAAAAGAAAGAAGATGAGTTCATTAGGCTTCACCAGGGAGCTTAGACTGTCGCCGAATATGAGAGCCAGTTCACTAGGTTGTCGAAGTTCGCTTCCGAGCTGATTGTGACTGAGCAAAGGAGGATAAGGCGTATTGTCCAGGGCTTAAATGTTGAGATTCAGAAGGATCTGGCTGTAGCCCAACTGAGTGACTTCAGTGACGCGGTGGAAAAAGCTCAACGAGTTGAAAGCACGAGGTTGCAAGTTAGAACCTTTCAGGCGAAGAAAAGAGCTATTCTTGGAAGTAGCATGGGACAAGATGATACGAGTACACCTCCTAAGCTCGGAAAGGGAACTGGAGGGTTAAGATTTCCTGGAATGTCAAGTGATGCTTCACAAAGAGGCTCGAGCTCTGCTTCCCATGGTCCCTGCGGGTACTGTGCAAAGCCGAATCACATGGAGGATGTCTGCTGGAAAAAAGGAAGAAAATGTCTACGTTGCGGGAGTTCAGATCATCAAATCGCTAATTACCCAGGCAGATCTCGAGAAGGGAGTAAGAATCGACAATCAACCAAGACCAATTCTAACCAGTCGAAGGGGAAAGGGACTGGACCGAAGGTGTCGACTCGGGTGTATTCCCTAGAGTCACATCAAGCCCCTGACCCGTCTAAGGACGTAGAAGGTACGATCCGCCATTTATGTTAGATTTTAATAGATTCCGTTCATAAGAAAATTTCGAGAACGAAATTTCTTTAAGGGGGAGAGAGTGTGAGAACCTGAAAATTTTCACATTTTACGGGCATTATTTTATTTCTTTGCCTACATTTTTATTACTTTCCTTTAAAATATTACATTTTCTATATATGTTATAAGTAAGTATAGTTTTAAAATCATTTTTCTGATATAAGTTAGTGTACGTTCAATTTGAAGTGCATTAGAGGCGCGGGACCCGCTAGTGCGCTTAGTACGATAAAATTTTTGGCGATTAATTGAATTTTGTATTAAGAGATATTATTTTACAAGGTGCTAGGAAATAATTAGAGGTTACCTAGATGGAGTAACCATGGGGAGACAAGAAGATAACTTTAAGCAACAACAAAGTGCCAAGTATCACTTACCTATTCAAAGTTGGACTTGCCTAACTTTCTTACCTTTACTAAAACTCCAATTTTGACCAAGAAACCATCTTCATTTCCAACCTCTTGGCCGAACCTCTCAAGGAGAGAAAAGAAAAGAAAGCTTCAACTACTTCTTCCATTTCTTGCTTAAATCTTGAAATCTAACCGATTAAATCTTGAATTTGTCCACCAAAGTGACTGGCTAAGGGAGTTTCAAGGTATTGGTGGAGTTGATTTGGAGGAGAAACCCCTAAGTTACTATCTTTCTTGAGGTGTCAAGGTATTTTACTTGGAAATTCACTCTTTGTTCCTAATCATGGTAAATTGGTGACTTATGGTAGCTAACTAGGTTATTTTATGGAAGATTTCATGGATTAAAGTGGAGTTAGCTAAATTTCTGATTTTTTTGGGATTTTTCTGTTTTCATATGATGGTTATGGTTGGCCTTGGATTGATAGCTCTAAATTGTGTTATATGGAGCCGTTGTACGTTAATTGCGGTTGTTTGAGGAAAAATTTCAGTTTGGTGCGGAAATTTCAGTTTTAGGGTTCCAATCTGTCCTGTTCTGACCGGATTTATTCATGCATGTTAGAGGTTCAATCGGGCTTAGGTTAAAACATGTTGTAGTAAATGGTGTTAACTATTTGCCTACAAAATTTTAGCTCGATCTGAGTACTGTAGCATGTGAAATGATCGAAATACCCTTAACTGCCCATGAGCCCTGTTTCGCGGGACAGATTTCTGTTTTCATGGGAATTTCCATTTTACAATGAAAATGCATGATTTGGCTTTGGAGGTCTTCATAAGAAATGTAGGTATATGTTTTGGCTTCGAAACGACATAAGATTCGTTTCAATCCGATAAGTACAGCTCCAGTTGTGCTTATTGTGCCGAAATGTGTATTTTATAGTCTATGATCTGTATGTGGTTGATTTGAGATGAATTGGTGTTGCTTGTAGGGTGAAAAAGTAAGGAAATGTAGGGGATATGCTGTTAAAATTTTGGGAGTGTTGGATTTCTTCGAGTTTGGTTTGGTTTGGGATATATATAAGAAGGGCTTTTGAGGTTGTTCGAGCCCTAGGTCTTCATGTTACCTTTTCGTCCCAAAATCATGTTTTGCACACTTGCATGAGTAATTATTTGGCGAGGTCTACGACTTGTAGTCGAGCCTCATTTGTGCATTTTATTTACTGGATTTGTGACTGTGGGAACCATAAAAGTTTAACTTTGGTTGAAACTTTTGAGGTATCCTTGCTTTAACTGGTGAGTGTACCACTCCCCTGAATTATTGCTAAACTGGTTATCTGTACTTGCAAATTGCTATTTGAATGTCCTTACCGACTGTTTATTTTGTATGAGACGAGTGTCTACTTTATCGCACTCGTTCTCTGGCCTGTGTGACTTGTTTCCTGTATATACTTGAATCTGTTACCTGTGCCTGTTATAATATTGTTTGGAAGTGCATCCAACGACCTTTCCTGTTAAATCTGAGCTCAATCTCGTAGGGAATCAATTGGATCGAGCCAGCAAGGGCTTGGTTGAGAAAATTTGGCAATTCATGGGTGTCTGTTCCTGGGAAATCTTTGGGTGTTGGAGACTCTAGATTTCCGGTATACTCGAGTATTACCATCCCTGTTCTTGTTTGGCATTCGGGCCCGGTAAGGGGTATGTTTTGTGATCGGGATTTTGGCGTAAGCGGGGTCTACGGACATGTGTGTTTCATTAAACGTTGACGGAGGGTCAACGAGGTTGGATCAAATATTGCAACTGGGATTTGGCTCCTGAGAGCCACTTGTATCCTTTAAATTGTGGTGTTTGTTCATTTCTTTTATTGGATGTGTATATGTGCCCTAATACTCTTTTGTACCTCATTGTGTTAACTTTTTTGTGCCTTAATTCTCAAAAGATGGTACCTCATTGAGCTTCTAGCTCACCCCGTTCCGTTATCCTTGTTTTCCTTACAGGGAACCATCTTTTGGAACTTCGATGTTTTGAAGAATGAAATGAGCTAGTATAAACACTCTTTTGTATAGCTCCTCGGGAGTTGGAAAACCCTAAATGTACCTTGATCCAAATATTTCCCTTTTGATTTGTAAATTACAAACGTATGTATATAAAACTGTTTAATCATGTTCATGCATTTTATTTGGTTTGGAAATGTTATTTTCTAGAGTTATATAACGTTATCTGTATTCGATTGGGTTCCGGCCGGATTGTGACATGGCAGCGGCACTTCCATTTCGTTTTGATTTCCCATGGGAACGTTGTACCAAAGATTGATTGTATCTTTTAGTTCGGCTCAATTGGGTTCTAACTCTTCATCTTCTCAAAGTTCCTTTGAGCGGTTGGTAGGGTTTACGTTTGTTCCCGATCCGTAGTCCCTGTGAGAGTTGGGCAGGCGGTTCGCCGAACCCTTTGGTTCGCCTTAGGGTGAGGTGGGGCTGTCACACCGGACGTCCGACACCACCAATGGCTAGTTGATTCTTCAGCTACCTTCTATTCGTTGGTGGCATTAATTGAAGAATTTTTTGGTCCCTTATAAAAAGGAAAAAGTCAACCACTTCAAACAACTTTCGTACATTGAGACTACATCAGATCTTGAGTGATTCAAGTGTGAGAATACTCTTTAAAGAAGATTTGTACTCTTAGTTGTGGAAATTTCAATAAGCTTTTCAAGTGTGTTTCTACTTCTTCAATAGTGTAGATTTGTGAGGGTTATCTGAGTGATAGTAAAACTTCCTTGCTTGACCAAGTGCGGCTTGAGGCGAGGAGAAAGTGATCCTTCCTTTGTACACAAGAGTTTGGTTGTAAGTTGATCAACTTGAAGAAGCTTGCTATATAAAGTGGTATTCAAACTCAAGTGGGGTTTGAAACTTGGTTTGCTATTCTATCCTTTTACTTACTGTCTTGCAATATAAATTGTCTATCTCTTCTACTCCCAAGCACTTGTGTCAATTGCTCCATTGTGTGGTCCTTTAGAAAAAGAGGGCAAGTTATCAAAAAGTGACTCATATCTTGGCTAGTTTTTAAACCACCTAATTCACCCCCCTCTTAGGTTGTCTTCGATCCTTATAAAGTGCTTTTAGACAGAATTTAACAAAATTCCTGAAAAACAAGAACTGAAATTGCAGCTTTTACTCTTGATTTGCTATCTAGAAATTCCAGCTTTGAAAATGGTTTAAAAGTTTATCTTTCTTGCTTTTAACTCCTCAAATATCACATGCATGACTAGATTTAGGTGTTAGAAGGTATATAGAGCCAAGATGTGTCAATTTACAACCAAAGTTTTAGGGATAAAGTTGGAAAAATCGTAGCTTCTTCCCCTCAGTTTTAAACAGAAAATTCTAGCATTACCATTCAAGTTTTTTTCTTTTAACTTTTAGATTTGGCACACCAAAACATGACATAAACCTTTTACAAGGCATATGGCAACAAAATTTTGAAATAAGAGGTACAGTTTAAGCACAATTCAGGGCTGCAAATTTTTATCCCAAAACAGGTTACATACAGGTTGTTTTTAGACCAAAAACTCAACTTTCCTTCTTGATTTTTGCATAAATTGTGCTGTATATCATAAGGTGACTGTAAAGCATGAATCTCCTTGAAAAATCTCAACAAAAATGGAAGCCACAAGCTAAAAACACAACTCACATCCTATGGTTCAGACTAAAAATGTCCAGCAAGCTCTCTTCAATTTTTCTCACCAAAATAGCACCTCTCTTACTTCCTTTCAACCATAAATCACACAATAACATTTTTATAACATATGGTGAGGTATTATGTGACGGCCCCACCTCACCCTAAGGCGAACCAAAGGGTTCGGCCGACCGTCTGCCCAGCTCTCGCCAGGACTACGGAGTCGAATCACACAAACCCGATATAGCGCACAAACGAATCCCCAATCGAACAATCAATCTAAGACTACTAAGTTGAGAAACATGAGTTCTACACCATAAGGTATCATGGTACTTCAATTAAACGCCTCAACAGAAAGGAAAATGAAGACAAAAATGCAAATGGAAAGTGGACACATCACAATCCGACCAAGATACGACTGGATTTGGTGAACAGTTCCCGCCAGAATTTTCTTTCCTTGTTCAAATGCCTTGCTCGTCCGATCATCCAGTGGTTACAAGTAGCATCTCAACAAACACAAAGGTACCATCTCTAATGCATACACTTAATGTACATGATAAAACACTTATATACATACATTGAAAACTTTACAATTAAAAGCGTGATACTTAATTAAAAGTGTGAGGACCCGAATTTTCCTCACTTATAGTTCCATTTTAATGGCTTAATTAATTATTTATTCACCCATTTTCTCCAAATAATTTATTTCAACTTTTTTTGAACCATTTATATGGAACTATGACTTGCATATATTCTTAAAATGTCTCGTTAATAAATTTAATTTTCAGAAGCTCGCTTAGTGAGATTTAGTGAATAAGCATTTGGAGATAATATTCGATTTGAGAGTACAGTGACTTGGAGATTTGAAAAATTATACAATAGTCTTGAAATAGGTATTTTTATGTTTAAGTGCTCAAGTGTTACTATCGTTATAAGAATTTATTAGAAATTTCACTCTATCGCGCATGAATCGGAAGTACGCGTTTTTACGCGCGCGATTAATTCAGGGACTTAAGACCATTATTTTTAGACCATTAAGGGTGAATAATAATAGTATGAATAGAAGTGCATTAGAGGTTTAGTGCACAAGTGAAACAAACATGAGAGGAATTGAGCACGAAACGCGCGCGTACGCGTACTATCCTTAGTTGACTTTTGGAGCAATTTTGGCCACACATTCTTAAGCTTCTCATGGGAGCATCACACCAGATCAAAACCCTTCTCTTCATCACCTCAAGTGGCGCTACAACTCTCTTTTTTTCTCCTCAAAACAGCAATGCATCACGTAAGGAAAAGAACCAAAAAATTTCTTCTTTATTTCACCTTCATTTCTTCATCAAATCACCTCAAATTTTACGTACAACTTGCTAAACACTTGGTGAACAACATTAGCTAGGAAAAGAGCTTGCTTTCTACGGTTTTTCTTTGGCTTCAAGGGACCAAAATTTCTGCCTTGATCATCTAAGAAAGTAAGTGACGATCAACCTTGCAAATCTTGACTTATGGAAGTTGTTTAGCTCTTATGAGTTCATAATTTCTTATGGGTAGCTTTAAATTGTTGGAAAATTGGTGAGTGGGCTCTATGAACTCCCACTATGGCTTGATGGAATGATTTTGTGAGTTTTGATGTTATTAATATTGGATTAGTGTTTAATCTAGTGGAAATAGGTTGTATTGTTGAAGGAAAACTCAAAGGAAGCGATGAGGGAATTTTTCCATTTCTGTCCCTGCACGTGCCGTGGCCCTTAGAGCAATTTTATGTGGTTCTAATGACTTGTTTATGATGTATACATGTTTTTTGGGTGGTGTAGAAAGTTTCATCAAAAAATTTCATGATTTGGTTGGCCAGATGATGTGTTTTAGGAAGTCAGCAAAAACTGGAAATTTTCCAGTAACTGCTCTGGCAGTGTTTTTATTTTTCCTATAACTTTTTGCTCTGATGTCGAAATCGAGTGCCGTTTGTGGCACAGGAAACTAGACATTCCCATATTTCCAAAAATATAAAATGCACATCCTGGTTCCACCTGAGTAGTCCATACCAATTGTTTGAACATGACTATCCTGTTTCACGTCTACACTGGGAGCTCTGTTTTGAGCTGCGACTTGATGCTCAAATATGAGCTAGTTGTGGATAGAATTTTAAAATGATTCCTTCTAAGAAATTGTAGCCTTATGAATTTAGTTTTCAACTCCACCAACCACGTTTAATTCCGAGTTGAATTGAATGAATTATGGCCAAATTACAGACCTGCATCATTGCTTGAAAACCCTCATTTTGGACTGATCAATGGCCTATCTTGTTTGGGACTTGTTATTTTGAAACTTTTGGTGCCAATCACTTACCAAATGTATATTAGATGTTTCTCAAACTTTTGTTTCATAAATGGACCAGCTTTGAATCATTTTCATTGGGTAAAATGTTTGAAAAGGAACAATATTTGCTGCTGAATAGAGTCAAAGACTATACTAGGATAACCTTGCAGAGCTGCTAACCTATTTGCAACAATATTTGCCTCACAGAAGATGTGGATAAATGACATAGACACCTGATCCAGAAGACGACGAATCCGTCTCAGGAAATTGCAATGCGACCAACCCCCCAGAGCTGACGATTTGACTAGTGACACAAGAACCGCAGAGTCAACCTCCACCAACACTTCCTGTACCCCCTTTGCTGCGCATTTTTTTTGTTTAAAATCAGTCACATTTATAATCAAGCACCAGAAAATAGAGTTGATGGCTGAATATCTCAGAACAAGAAGCTATTAACTCCTTAAGTTCAGGTGATCTCCTTTAATGCAAAAATGTTTCTCAGTACCCTGAGAAATTAACTCCATGCAACTGGTATACAAACAGAAAACTGATTTAATCCTCTTAACTCACTCCAACCTACGCTCTTGCACGTCTTAAATTACCAAATAGTCGACTTGAAACAAAACAGACTGACTTTTAAAGTGAAACCAATTATTGCGACACACCCAACCACTTTGAGAAGTTCTTGAACTCAGTGTAATCGCTATCAGAGATCATTGTTTTGTACCACAACTTTCCAGCAGCTTTTACAGCAGACGTCTCCTCCTTCGTCATTGGACTCCTCTTCTTGGCTAGCTTCTCCCTCTTAGCCTCAACACGCTATTTCTCAGCCAAGAGAGCCATCCTCCTGGCAGTCTTGGCATAAGGATTGAACTTGAGCAGACAATTCAAATTCTTCAGCGGGTTCTTCTTCATTGGTGCCCTCTTCACCACCTTCTTGATTGGCCTCACCACAGATTGCACCTCGTCAGAGTTGATAATTCTGGCCAAATCACCATTCACCATCTTAGCCCTAGGCAAAACATACCCCTTCTTCTTCAAGGAAGGCTTATCAAATGACCCGTAAATCTCATCCAATTTCTCAAATGCTGATTTCGTCCAAACAATAAATCTCCCAACGTGACCTCCCGGGGCAAGCTTCAAGAAATTCAAATGGTCCACGTGATTAAAAGCTTGAGATAAGGTAGTTCCGCAATGGACTACAGCTTTCAAAACTACAACAATAGAGGTAATCAAAGGATGTCTAAAGATAAGTCTTTTGAAAATAGCTTAAGGAACTTAAAGGCCAAACTTGATTGTATAACGTTAAAAATTCAACAGGACACCATTACAAATATGATTGAACAAAAAAGTGATGATAATGTTTTTAATTCTTATCATGTGATTTGTGACTTGGGTGGAGGTTTTCATACTACTTATACATGTAGGCTAGCACAAAATGTGTGAGGACTTGAAAATTCACCTATATTTTCCTTATAATTCTCCTTTATTTTGAATAAGTTAATTTATAATTCCTTTACTACTAATTTACTCCCTCATTAGTTGTAATAAATAAGAGAATCGAAAGTTTTACTTTTACTTTTATAGTTAGAGTAAATTAGGGTTTTTGTGCACTTTAGTCGTGTGATCACTTGGTAAGGTATGTGTACTAAATTTGGTGGATAAGAGTGAGTATTAGATAAGAGGAAGTGTGTGATTAGAAGTGCTAATAATCAGTTAGTGAATCATAAAGTTAAAACAAAAGTACAAGGGAGTTAAGGGAAATAGGCTTGAACCGACGTGCACTGTTTGTTACCGGTTGAATACACCACTTGACCAATATTTTCTTACTTTAATCTCCTTGATTTTATTTCATTTAATTCTCCCTAAATTAACCCTTAAAGTAGCTGAAAATTTTGACTAAAGAAAAGGTGAGAAAAGAAAAAACAAGAAAAGAAATTTGATTGCCAAGTGTTTGCAATCAAAGAGATGTTTGACCAAGACATTTCCTTTCTTCTTATCTTTCCGTTTGGCTAAGTTTTCTTCCATTTTTGCTTCATGTTGGCCAGACCATTGGAGAGAAAAACAAGAGAGGAGAACTTCCAACTTCATCTTGATTTTGCCTTGTTTGACTTGAAATCACAAAAACTAAACCGATTAAACTAGCACCAAGGGAGTTAGGAGGCTTAGAGTGAAGAGTTTCTTTGGAGAAATAGCTTGGTTCTTCACTTCTCAAGAGGTTTTCAAGGTATAAGTTCAACAACTTCCTTTCTCTTTCTTATTCTTACAAAATATGCTATAGATGACTTGAATCTTGGAATATTATGGATGATACTCTAGGTTTGGTGTTGATTAGTGAAATTTCAGCTAGGGTTTTACAATTTTCAGCCTTGATTTATGTTGTTTAACTATAATATGTTGGTTTTGAGCTTAGTTTTGGACTTGTGAGGTGATTAGTAGCCTTATTGTGACTTTTTAGCTTTAAAAGAGGAAATTCCAGCTTTCTTAAGAATTTTCCAGCTTTAGTATTGGATGATTATTTGCTAGAAATGAGTTACAATTTGGATGGATTTTATCCTAGATTAAGAACTATCTTTATATTCTTACTTGTGGTGATTGAGTTGAGCTGATTTGAGTGTAGACACCAAATTTTTAGTGTATTTTTATTTACTATTATTTTATTTGTCATGTTAGTTTTTATTTGCTTTTAGTCTTTTATTAATTTTTTGAAAAAAAAAGAAAGAAAGAAAAGAAGAAAAATTATTAGCATTTTGTTGTTATCTTTTATTCATAGTTTTGTTCATTTTATCTGAATTTATTTTAAATTGTTATTTTTCTTTGTTTATTTAGTTCATTGTTATAAAAACAAAAAAAAAGAGAGAAAAAGCTGCGCATGCAGCATTACAGAAGCATGAAGAAATCGGAGGGCTCATGTTTTTGGGTAAAACTAACTCTTTATCCTCACCTTTGAGGTGAGGGTTTAGGGGCTTAGGGATTCCTATAAAAGGAACAGCCGCAGCTGGACAGAGAAGGGGGGAACCTCTTGGCGGCTGGAGGAAAAAGAAAACCGAGAGGAAGAGAGAAAAACCTGGAAGTTTTGGAAGGGCTTGGGCTGAAAGAAAAAGAAAAGGCTGAGAGGAAGAGAGGTTGAGAAGAGGCTTGAGCGAGCAAGGGGGGAATCTGCGGGTGACGGCTGGAAGTGGAGAGAAAAGGCTGGGTGACGGCTAGGTTTTATAGAAACGGCTATAACAGAGAGCGAGGGGGTGACGGTAAGACAGAGGGCAGAGGGAGAGTAAGAAAGGGAGAGACCAAGAGGACGGCGAGGGCAGAACAGAAAGCAACGAAAAAAAAGAAGGAAACCCGCGAGCGGGTTTTGGGCTGATTAAGAAGGCTGGAGAGGAAACCAGAAAAGAAACGAAGCAAAAGGGGAAATCTAGTTGGCGGCTGGGCTAGAGAATCTGGAGGAAAAAGAAGAAAGCTTCGGGTTAGATTTGTTGGAGAAAACCAGAGAGAGGTTGACGGCTGCGGCGGCTAGGAAGAAAAAGAGCCAGCCGAAAAACTAAGGGAAAGGCAGAGGGCTTCACAAGAATGGAGGACGGCAGTAGGATAGAGAGTGATAAGAGAGGTGACGGCTGAGAGAAAAAAGCTAGAGAGGAAAAGGGTAACGGACTGTAGAAGCCATGGTTGAGGGAGAGCTTGAGGGTTTTAGGCAAGACCCACGGAGAGAGAGGGGAGATTGAGGGAGGCGCTCGGTTGAACAAAAGGGAAGGAAAGCAGGCTTCGAAAAAGGCTAGGCTGAGGAGCAGAGGGATAAACGACCGCCACCACCACACTACAATCCACCACCATCGCTGACAACCGTCATTGGAGGAGCACTGTAATGCTTCCTTACCTTTTTCTTGCCTTTAATCTTTGAAATGAGAGTCATTTAACCTGTTTGTTTCTTTCCCTTTTTCGGTAGTAAAAAGAAAAATGTGTTATCTTTTCTGAGGATTATTCATGATTCCTGATTTTGGTAGGGGTTCTTGAGATGATTTTTGTAAGAAATGGGTTTGGGGTTTCTGTCTCTATCTTGGCTGATGAATCTACGAGGATTGTTGAACCATGCCCGCTGCCTTTTGTTGTGCTCGATCCATTTGCTGTTTTTATGGTTGCCTTGCTGTGTTTTCATTGCTTAGAGACCAATGCTTGACGTTTGGTAGAGACTTCACTCATGGATAGATAATGAAAACTTGCTTTGCAAACCCAGTAGATTGGAGGGGCACTCCATCTATTCGTGTCTTTCTGTTGCATTTTTTACGAGTCACGAGCCCCCAGTTCATCTGTGTTTGGAATGTGGTTCAACATCATGTTCGGGAACCATTTTAGCTAAGTCACCAAGGCATACCAGTCTTTTCCTTGATATAAACTTCTGCTGTCTATCTGCGTTGGCACTTTGGTGAAATGAAATGATGTTGCAAAATATGATAGCTGGTTATGTTTTCTCTGCCGCGGCACTCCCTCTTTTCGTTTCTTTATTTGTCTTCATATGATTTTAATGGCTTAGTGTTCATGATTGGATTGTGTTAAGCTTTTAGGTGATGTTAAGGGATGGTCTTTGCTGAATTTGTTTGAGGTCTTGTATAAAGTCCGCATTTTGAAAGCTTAAAGTTGCAGACGCATGTTTTCGGTTACAGAAACTTTCATTGTGACCTTTGCATGAGAGATTGCTGGAATTTACATTACCTCACTTTAAGTTGATGACTTGTTGATTTCTATGGTAGCCGTTAGTTCCATGTCGGTGAGTTTTGATTGATTAGATAAGGTGTTAGCTATTTAGGACTGCATTCAAGTTTAGCCATGCTTTTTGGGATTAGTCCAAAAGGTGCTGTGCGAAATTGCCTGCCGAAAGTTTGTTTGATTGCAGAAAGCTTTCATTAGTAATGTTTGTCGCAGAGAGTGTCTTCGGTGGCTGCATGAAACTTGCATGAAAAAATTCCCAAAATTGCACTTTGACCCCTTGGCTTCTAACTCATGCTGCTATGACCCAGTCAATTGAATAATTTCCTCAATTTGGTCCTTGGCAGTTTTAATTCTACAACTTCATTGCTTGTTTGTTTCAATTAATTACTATGCTTTGTTTCAATTGCACTTAAGTCATGACTTTAGGGGCTTTATGACCAAGTGAGCTTGTGTTTGCCTATTTTCTTTAATTTTCCCAAATAAATTGGTACCTTGACCATCTCTTTTATTTTGGAGGATAAATAAGTGACTTCACCCCATTAGAGCTCCATTTCAAGGGAGGTATAACTTCCTTTATCTTTTTTGTCTCTCCCCTATGTGATCCAACGTGCTAAGTGAGAATTGCATGTCTACTTTGCTTTCCTTGCTTTTCCTTAATTCATTTCATTTATTTCATTTACTTTCGCTTTTATTAAGTCATTCTTTTATTTATTTATGGGGTATGTGTACACCTCTTGGCTTGTAATAGATAGGGCTCGGAGAGCATTTTTATTCATTTTTCCTCTTCCCCATTTGTTTCAGTTAGCAAATGTAATAGGTTCATTAGCTTGATTGCTTGCCTTTGTTGCTACGTGTTAATTTGTTTTATTAGGCTTTTGCATTTAGTCGAGCATGCTAAGTGTTATGTGCTACGTGTTTATAGGTGATTGGCATGTCTACTTGCTTTCTATAGTCGTAGATGAATGTGATGGATGAATGCGTCACCGTGGCTAGTCCAACGCTGGCCATGGTCTTTTCCCTCGAGCTCTCGCAAGTCCAATGCTTGTGAGAGAGCGCTAGAAAAGGACTAGTCCAATGCTAGACCCAATAGGTCGTCCCCTCTCGTTAGTACATACTTGCATGTTTCACTACATTTCATACATTTTTCTTAGTTTTCTAGCATTTGGCATGCTCCTCCAATCCTTTCCCCTTCATTTTAGGTTTTTGCATCCTCATGCTAGTTATAGGGTACATTTGCTTGAGAGTCCCCTTTCGGTAAGGGAAACGAGCGAGTGTGGCTACAAAATACCCTTAGCACGCTAGTTCTTCCTTCTAATCAAAGGGAAAATTAAAATCATGAAGTTAGAAGTCATTCCCGTACCCGACTTGATGCATTCCTCTAGGAGCATGCACCTCCATTTTACCATATCATTTTTTTCATCTACATTTTCTCACTACTTATATTTTTTACTCCACATGCCATGTTCACACACTTTCTCTTCTTTCCCTATCACTTATTTATTTTCTACCTCACAAATTGCACCCAATTGCACTTACGTGCACTTACTACTATTATACCATATTTTCATCCACTTGCACACAAACACCTTTATTTTCTCAATTGGCACACATGCACTTTTCTTACATTTGCACACATGCACTTTTCTTACATTTGCACACATGCATATTTTCTTACATTTGCACACATGCACTTTTCTCACATTTGCACACTTGCACTTACATTTGTGTTTTTATTTTCTTTTGCATTCCTCTTACATTTTCACACTTGCACTCATATTTGGGTCTTCATTTGCATTACCCGTGACCTCTATGAGAGTTTTCCTTATTGGCCATCACAACTCATGTGATTGGGACCAAAAAGCCTCATAAGAGACATTTTAGATTTAGGATTGCATTTTTTTTCATATCCATTAGTCACATCCAACATGCAACACATATTTTGGGTAGAAAAATTAGGAAAAGTGGGGCTAAGTCACGCAACTAGCTTTGGCTAGGGTAAGGGAGTGCCTTAGACTTTGCCTTTGCCTTCTCTCTTATCAAATGTGACCCCCGATCCCTTTCTTTGGTTACATAGACCTAAAAGTTCTTTAAAAAGGGTTTGTTTGCTTTACTTTCCAAAAATTACTTTTTCTTGGGTGACTTGGTACACCCTAACTCTATACCAAGTGGCGACTTCATTTTCCATTCAAAAACCCTTTTTGAACTTTGTTTGGCCAAACCGTCGCATTTCACAATCCCACGGCCTTTTATTTTCATCTTCACACACGTTCACATACACACTACTTTCACATACTCAAAAAGTGGGGCGCGACAGTTGGCGACTCCACTGGGGATTTCCTAAGTGGGTCCAAGCATTTGATTTAGCTATTCTTTTCCTTTTTCTACCCTTTTTATGCATAGCATTTGGATATTAGGGTTGCATTTTCCATTTTAGGACTTTTTGCCTCGCGCGCGTATCAAACTATTCCCTCACTCACGTATGTATGATTGGTTGTTTGGATGTATGTTGTACTTGTTTTATCTCGCGCTTTGCATTGCATTTGGGGGGGGTGTGTGTCACCTTTAAAGCCTCGCATTGGTTCTCAACCCCTTCCCTCAAAATAGGGAACACTTCATACGTGCACGTTTATTTACTGTTATCCCATTTTATTTTATTTTCGTGGGCTCTTTCCCACACCGTCTTGTAGGACTAGGAATGGTTTCTCTAGGTATGTGGATGGTGTGCTCTGCGCCCATAGCAATACCTAGGGGATCGCTCGAGCCACCGACCGAGGGTCTTGGGATTGATGACCCATTCCCTTAGGTCTGAAGGCTTGGGGACCTTTTTAAACCTTATCGAGTCTAGTTGCATTAGTGAACCCCAGCCTCATGCATCCATGTTAGAGTTTTTGTGAGGCCCCAGTCCGTTCGTAAGTTGATATTAGGGTTATTCATTATTTTGTACGGTTAAATTAAGGTTTTAGGGCTAAGGCGAAACCCTAATCTCGGCTAAGATTGAAACCCTAACCTTGCTTATGTAAAACCCTAGTTTATGTATTATTCGTAAGCTCGAGTTATAGTTTATATGCGGTATTCTAGTGTGTGTTTTGGCCCAAGTAAAAATAGGATTCGTTATAGTTTACAGAGGGTTAACAAGTTTGAACATGGTTGGCAAACTCTGGATTAGCAAACCTCTAGTGTTACAATATTAGAAAGCTTAAGTGGAGTTTTATTTATCGCTCGCCTTTTTCCACATTTTCTTTATTAGAAAAATTCTCCAGATAATTGTTATGAGTAAATATAGATTTTAGATTATTTTTCTAGTATCGGTTAGTTTTTGAGAAATTAAGAATGTATATCGGACGTGGGACCCACTAGTGCGGTAAGTTCGGGAAAATTCGACCGATTAGGTTAAGTTTCGGATACTGGGTTTAATTTATCGGGTGCTAAGAGATAATTAGAGGATACTTTATGGATTAGAGTGAGAGGGAACAAAGTGATGACTTGCATTAATGAAGGTGACAAGTGTCACCCTTGGATTAGTCCTTAAGTAAGACTACTATTCCTTGTCTTACCATTTGGTTAAAATATCTCAAAAATTACCAAAAATTCACTCTTTTCTTCTCCATCTTGGCCGGCCTTCTCTAGCAAAGGAAGAAAGAAAACTCTTCAAAGTTTTGGCTTCCATCTAGCTCAAATCTTCCAAAACAATCACTTAAACTTGTTTCTACTCCATAAAACCTCTTCATTAGGTGTTAGTGAAGTGTTTGGGGAAGCTAAGGTGACAAGCAACTCTCCCTCTCTTGTTTTACTAGGTGAGTAGTGAATGAACCTTCTCCTTCACCTAATGAAGCTTCATTTGTGCTTAGTGGTAGTTAAAATGTTGAATTTTGTGGTTTATTTCTTAATTTTGGATGAAGTGGTGAAATTTTCCATTTATTGGTGATTTTTCTGTTTATATATGAATTTGATGGTGTGGCCTTGTATGATGATTGGAAATGGCCTAAAATGAGGCTAGTAGGTGTAAATGATTGTTAATTGCAAGCACTTTTTGGTTTGGAGGGAAATTTGGAAGACTAGGGTTTCATACCCTTCAATTCTGTCCGGTTTTGTATATCCTACTTAGAGGCCGAATTGGCCTTGGATTAAAACATAAAAGTTGTAGGGAATGACATTTTATAGGTTCCTACAAAATTTCAGATCAATCGGAGTAGCGTAGAGTGAGAAAAGTCGAAATTACTATTGCTGTTCTGGTTTTACCCGAATGTAAGAATTGCGCCTGTAATTGGTTGTTTTGGCTGGAATTGCTTCCGAATTGGTTGTTGAGGCCTTCTGATGGAATTTAGCCCTGTTTCTTAGCTTTCATATGGTTTTGGAATTTCTGGATTTGGACTTATGTAGGCTGTTTTATGATGTTTGTACTAGATTACGGTTTGTGAACCTGTTTTGCGATTCTGGTGTAGTATGTTACATTTTTGATGTAGTTACACTCGAAATTGGACTGAGTGGCCTTCTTCAACATTGTAGCCTCTTAAGTCCTGAATATTCCTGTAAAATTTCAAGTCAAACGGATTAGTGTATCATGAGTTATAGATGAAATACTCAAGCCTGTTTTGAACATCAGGTTCTGTGCGTTTTTAGTTTAGCTTCTGCCCGTGACTTTTTCGGTTTTGATACCGTACGATCTGGGTGGTGACTCCTTCATAAGAAATTTAGATCTTGGTTTTGGATTCGAAACGGTATAAAGTGCGTCGAAATCCGAGTTCCGTAGCTTCCGTTATGACCAAAACAAGATTGATCGTCAGAACTGCCTTTGATCTGGACAGTTCTGACGGGTACTTTGACACTCAAATTGCGTTCTGTTCTGAGTGGATTCAGGTCTTGGCCTAAACATCAAAGTTTTAGCCTTACGTCTCAGCTTTCTAATGCCTTTAGAATTTCCTGATTTGGATTTGTGAGCTGGGAGTTATAGTCCAGCAAACATACCCCTGTCTGTTACTTTGGAGTGCGAATTCCTGGAACGGTTTTCTGCACTTTCGACCCATCTCTGTTCAGATCCAGAGTTAGGGGTCTTCATGAAAGTTATAGAATTTTATCTTAGCTTCGCAACGGTACCTCATGTACCTTGATCCGACACTCATAGCTTCGATTAGGCTCAAAACAGTTTTGACGGCAAAATGGCTAGGCCGCCATTCCCGTTTCCGTGTGCCGTTTCCGCACTCGTATGTGCCGATTTTGCCGTTTTGCTTGTTTTAGGCATATTAGTAGCCGTTTATGATATTATGTGACGCAATATTCTATTTCAGACGGTGGTGAGCTAGGTGGAGCCGGTGGGGCCTACTAGCTACTCCGACACAAATTTCAAACTTTTGCTCTTTTGTTCGTTGAGTAAGTATTCAGGCCGATCTTACGTGTTAGTTGCTTATGTGTTTCAATATGTATGAAAAGGGTACCTAGGCGAGGGTGTACTTTATCGCACTCGACCTAAACCCTAATTTACGTATATATTTGTACATGACATATGTATATGAATCATTTTGGAACTAAACCCCTTGAGCTTGTGGCTCGGGGTGACTTTTGCATAAATTTTGTGAAGTTTGTGAGTTTGGGGCCCGATCTCATGACCTAGATGGACTATTCGAGCCAGTTAGGGCTTGGTCGAAGTTAGTCCAACCTGGTTTGAGGTCACCAAGTTTGTGAATCCGGTTCACCGATTATATGGACCAAGTTTGTGACCCGAGCTTGTGAACCAAGCTCAATTTCGTTCGCTCGAGCAAGTTTGTGAGGTGCCTGGCCAGAGAGGGTGATAAGGTGTACGGTGGGGGTACAAGTGAAGTTCTACGGACCATTATTTGAGGTCGACGGAGTGTCGGCAGGAGGTCACACATGGCAAACGATCTGTCTTTGGAGCCACCTGTATCCTTATTATGTGATGTTAGTTTTCTACTTTTGCTTTACTCTTACTATGTAACTGTTGTTACGTGAAATTTACGCTTTTGCCCCTATTTACTTACTAAGCATATAGCTTACCCCATTCCTTTTGTTTTCCTTAGCAGGGGCCGACGCGGGGACTTTTATCACACACACTAGTATAGTTAGATGTTCATGTAATAGTTGGACAAGTAGGATGTTTGTTTTAGTTTTGGTGGTTTGTATAAGGACCCTCCTAAGGGTCTACATTTTGGTTTTGGTTATAATTATAAGGATGTAATAGTATGAGCAGGTAATTATAAGGATGTAATAGTATGAGCAGGTACTTTTGGGGAATGTAATTAGAATTTTTGGGGATTGTGTATAATGTATATAGTGCTCTTTCGATTTCTCTAGTTTTATTACTTTAAGTTTTGAGTCCTGGCGCGAGCTAGGCAGGCGGCCCGCCGATACCCTTGGGTTCACCCTTGGGAGAAGTGGGGTCATCACAGTTTTCCCAGGTTAGAGTCAGCCTCACCCTTTTTAAGCACATTCGGCACGAGGGAAGGGGTTCCACCCCTTTTACTCGTTTTTATTGTATCTCTTTTCTTAATTGCTCCCAATATGTTATGTGTACTATCAATTGCACTAACCATTTCTTTGTTTTCTTGGCCTGCATTCATGTGCTTTAGCAATAAGAGGCCTCTTTGGCACTCTTTTAGTGGCTTTCCCACTAGATAACTCACATGTTTAAATTTCAGTCATTACACTTAATTTTCAATAGGTACATTTCATTTTAGACCTTTTCCCCCCCGATGCATTATTTATGTCCTTTAGACCATATTTGTCACATATTTACATCGCTTTAATAAATGGCATCATGCATTAAACCTTAGAAGGAACGCCATTTAGGCAATTCCGTGTTAGGAATAAGCCACCTTGTGTCTCGGATACTTAATCCAATGAGACTTGCACGTTTACATTTTGTACCATCCAAAGGGGTAGTGCACAAGGTAAGGTAGGATCCGATCATTTTCATAGAGCAATCTTTGGAATATGAGCGTTTAATAATCACTTTTTGGCCATTTTATCAAATTGGTATAAATCCCTTGCAAAAAGGACATTAATTTGAAGAAATTCACAAATCATTCCTCGCTATTGAGACGATAAATAAACTGAGGCCAAAATTTGATTTTAGAAGGCTCATAGACTAATGCATCGCAATAAGCCGTTAATTCCATTCAGCCCATTGGATCATTTTATTCATCAATTTCATCCAGTCCATTTTATCAGTTTATCCATTTTAGGGCAATCTAGTCGATTTTTGAATAAGATCACCAATTTCATTCAATTCGTTTGATTAGTTTACCCATTCTTGGGTCAACTCAATCAATTTTGAATAAATTCAAATCACCAGATTCGTTCAATTTCATTTGACCAGTTTACCCTTTTTAGGGTGATTTAGTCAATTTTCCGATCCATTTGACTAGTTTACCTATTTTTAGGGCAATTCGGTCGATTTTGAATAAATCATCCTTTCACTCGATCGGTTTGATCAATTGATTTCATTCAATTCATTTGATTAGTTTAATTCATTTTAGGGTTATCCATTCACCTTTCAATAAATAATCAAATTTCATTCAATAAATTTGACCATTTTACCCCTTTTGACACATCATGCGTCGATCAAAATAAGCAATTCATTCAGACTTTGTCCTCATTTTTTAGGACGAATGTTTCTTCTCACTCCAAATTGACCAAATTTTTCAAATCATTTTTCACTTAATCAATTGATCGGATTCATCAGGTATGGTATAGTGCCTACCCTAGAGGATCGCATTTTCATGCTAGGCCTACCCTTGGCATAAAAAGGGTTCCCCCATAGGACATGCATACCGATTTTTTATAGTCTTGATTACTGATTCTGGGTATTTTTCCTTTTGTTTTTCCGCCTTCCCCCAGCATTCATAAAAATATTTCAATAAGGAGAAAATATCTTGCTATACCTGATAACAATTTTGATCTGGTAAAGTTTGAAAATTACTTGATTCTTAGGCAGGCCCTACAACGTGAATTCGAAAATTCATCTGAAAGCGCTCGTGCAAAACATCTAAGGGATTTCATTGCTCAAAGGAAAAGGGGATATTAAGAGAGAAAATGTGTATACATGTGCAAAGGAATTTTGTAGAATTGCTTTTAAATTTTTCAAACATTGGCAATAATGAAGCTTTTGTTCAGACAATTATTTGTTTTGTATGATACTCGTGTACATTTCGTTCTTTATTGAGCTCATTAAGAGATTTCATGATGAATTTTAAGAAATAAGACCGAATTGAGAGTTTTTTTTAACCTCCAGCCTGAAAATTCGCAAGTGTATGCTTTCTAAAATCCTTGTGTACACTAGATTGGTGATCCGAGCTATACAATAAGAGTGCTCAAAAATTAAAAGAGGTCGCTCAAAAGGCCCATGAGATACCTTTTCTCCTTTACTTAACCCCAAAATAAAATCAGTCACATTGATTGATAAATTGCAAATTGGAGCGAACTTTGCTTAGAAAAATGCCCATTGGTTTAACTAGATGCAATTCACATCTAAGTGAAAGCAAAAATGTGCATTATTCTTGTTTGTTTTGAAAATTTGGAATGATACTTTGAGCATTCGTTTCTCTACCTATACAGATTTTATCATTTGCTCTCCCATTTGAGCCTTTAAAAAGAATAATTTCGTTTCAAATAAGTGCCTTGATGATCACTACCCTACATTGAAAAATTTTCAAATATCAAAAAGGGGAATGGATTCTCAATGACCATTTCGTTACTTTGGTTGTCATGAGGTGTAAGAATGATACTTTGGCCATCGTTTCTACAACCTAAACACCATTTATCCCTTGCATCCTCATTTGAGCTAAAAATTGGTGGTTCTTTTCGAGTGCACATATGATCGCACCCCACATTGGGGAAGGAGATTGGGGAATTTTGAAGAAGGAAAAAGAAAAGGGGAAAGGGAACCGCGAATTGGGGAAATTTGATTCTACCTGGGTTTTCAATTTTGAAAAGAAAAGAAAAGAGGAAAAAGGACAAGTTCTGTCCGGTGGATCACTTATGTTTCATAGATATGTTGGATGAACAAGAGTCTTCCTCAGTCAATTAATTCAGATACATGCAAGAAATTTCGCAGTAATGTAAATTTCCTTTCAGAGTTATTGTAAGAGACGGAACAAAAGTCAGGCCCTCTTCTTTTCCAATCAAACATTCTATCCCTAGTTATCCCTTTTGAGCCTTCATAATAAATTATTTCGTTTGGCAACCCCTGACATCGCAAACCCCACACTGGGGCAAGTTTGAGTTGAAAAGTAAAATTTTCAAGAAGTGAAAGTGATAATGCATCAAAATCAAAAGAAAAAGAAGAAAAGAGAACCTTAGTTCAAAAATAACTGGGGCAAATTTTGTGAAAAATTCAAAAGAATGGCAGAAGGCCGAAAAATCAAAAGAAGAAAGAAAATGAAAGAGGAAAAGCCTCAATTAAGAATAAACTGGGGCCAGTTCTGATTTAACCCTAAAAGAGGGTTGGCACAACAATGCGATCTCAGATTCTTCAAACCGCTTTTGGAATCCGCTTTCAAGCCTTAACTTTTCTAAGCACCCCACCTGACCCCATTACAAAAGCCGAAAGTCCTGACTTCTGTTCTTTGCAATGGCCCTGTCAAGGAAATTTCTGATGCCGAAAATTTTAGCTGTATTTCTGAATTGCTTGGGTATGGGGTTGACGCTACTCATCATGTGAAAACCCACCAGGTCGAGGAAAAGGAAAAGAAGCAAAAGCAAAGCAACAAAAGTGAATGCAAGAAAATGCAGAAAGTTCGACGCTGAAGTCCCTAGTGAATGATGAGAAAAATGCAAACAAAGTCTGAGATCTTTGAGTTCAAAATAGGGGCAATTTTGGAAAATGCGATCTTTGGTGCAATGTCCTTGAAAAATTTATTCTTTAACTATCGTTTTCAAGCTACATTACAAGCTCATAAAGTCCATCGTTGACTTATTCCTTCATGACAACCCAAAGTGAGGATTATGCTCATACGAAAATCCATCAATCATTTGTGATCATAAGGGTATAACCAGTTTCGCATGCTTAGCTGTAGTTTCTATCCATATTGTTGCAAGCCTATAAAGCTCATATGTAGACTACGTTTTCTTAAGAAATAAGGGTGACAAACTCTTTGCTTTCACTAAGATGTGATGTTGAATGCATTACAATTTTGGGCACAAGAACCAGACAAATCTTGACCTCTCATTTTCCTTGGCCACCTCAAATCAGAAATAAAGTCACTTAATTGGTCCTGAAGATGAACCAACTGGAAATTATGACCCATTACCCAAAACACAGATGCTAAAAGTGAGGAAGAAATCTTCTGTAATTTGGTATTACTTCAAGAAATTCATCATGAAATTTTCGGAAAGTCATCCAAACAAGTTTTTGCAATTAAATGGCCCATACTGGGGCAAAATTTTGTTTATAAGATTTCGTGAAAGCAAGCCCACACAGGGACAAATATTTGTGTAGTCCAATTGAGGATTTCGTCCAAGAATCAAATAATGAATTTTTCAAATCAATCACGCTGCTCTTTTCATGGAAATTTAAGTGCATGTCATATTTTGGTAAGCCCCTGTGCAGGTATTCATAGTTGAAATCGACGAAAGAGCATCTGGTGATGTGGAAGGCCGATGCCGAAGAAAGAGAAGAAAGAAGGGAAAAGGGCCGTACACTGAGGGCAAATTATTTTTGGAAAGATCCTCTCAAAAAGAATCAAGAAAAATTTTAAAAAAAAGAAAAAAATCAAAAAGTCAAAAATCAAGTTCAAATTCTTGTTTCTTGGAAAATCAAATTTAATTTCTGATTTTTTGACAAATCAAATTCAATTTCTTGACCAATTGGATGGCAGGACTGGGTCTTATCCCACTGACCATTCACAAACTTCACAAAAATCACGTTGGAACTGGGTTTTATCCCGCCGCCAACCTCGGCAGAACTGGGTTCTATCCCGCTGACCGCTTATACCACGTTGGGCCTGGATTTTGTGCCGCCAACATCACAAAGTTCACGTTGGGCCAGGTGTGAGAACCCGTAAAACCCTAATTATTTTCCTAGGGTTTATTTCCCCTTAATTGCATGTTTTCTGCATTTTCTGGCTTAGAAATATTTTCTTAGTGGATTTTATGAGCAGTTATAGTTTTAAGATGATTTTTCTAGCATTGGTGAATTTTTAGAAAATTAAGAATCTATATTGGACGTGGGACCCACTAGTGCAAAAAGTTCGGAAAAATTCGGCCAATAAGGTTAAGTTTCGGATACTGTGAAAAATTTATCGGGTGTTAAGAGATAAGTAGTGTGTGTGAAGTGATTGATGTGAGAGAGAAAAGAAAGATAGGAATGCATTTAATGAGTGTGACAAGTGTCACAATCTCATTGGTTGGACTTTAAGAATTACTATTCACTTTCTTGACTTTTTTGACCAAAGGATTAAATATCAAAAATTCACAAAATTTCCTCATTTTTCTTTCTCCTTGGCCGGCTCTCTCTCACTCTTTTGCAAGAAGAAGAACTCTTCAATCTTCAAGCTTTCTACTAGCAAATCATCTAAATCAACCGAATAAACAAGATTCCACTCCATAAAATCCTATCTTCTAGTGCTAGTAAGGGTTGTAGTGAAGTTGTTTTGAAGAGCAAAGGTGTCCACAATCTCTCTTTCCCTTGTTTCTTGGTAAGTGATGCTACAACCTCTCCCCTAAACCTAATGATGGTTATATTATGCTTAATGGTGGCATGAGTGAAGGAATATATGATTTATTTCTTGATTTGAAGAGTTTTGGTGAATTTTTTATTTTATTGGGAATTTTTCTGGTTTAATATGAATGGGATGTTGTGGCCTTGTATGATGAATGGTAATGGCTGATAATGGCTCTATGAGGTGTATTGGATAAGAAAATGTAATCAATTTTGGATTTGGATGGAAAATGAAAAGTTAGGGTTCATATTTTTCCCAATTCTGTCCGGTTTTGGATCATAGGGTTAGAGGCCGAATTGGACTTTGCTCAAAACATGAAAGTTGTAGGTATTGATGAGTAGGAGGTTCCTGAAAAATTTCAGGGCATTTGGATGAGTGTAGAGTGAGTTATGACGAAATTACTGTAGCTGTTCTGCTTTGATCAGAATGCGAAAACTGAGTTTGTATTTGGCTATTTTGACTGGAATTGGTTTGGATTTTGAAGTTGGTGTCTTCTGATGAAATGTAGCTGAATGTCTTAGCTAACATATGCCTTTGGAATTTCGGCATTTGGACTTGTATGGACTGAGATATACCGATTACAGTTTTCTGCATTTTGCAAACCTGTTTTGGGAATTCTGGTATAGTATTTCGTATATTTGACCTAGTTGTGTTAGGAACTGGATTGAGTGACCTTCTACATTGTTGTATTTCTGTTTCTTGGCTTCGAAATGGTGGGTCTTACACCCCCATCCGATAATTGTAGTGAGAGTTGTGCCATTACCGCATTATGAGGTCAAATCCGGTTTTCATATCAAGGCCTTAGTTAAAGCCCTTTCTTAATTTCTGGTTTCCTCTATTGTTTGTAAATGTTTATGGAACCTTATTGGGGTCATGTTTGGCCTTGGTTTATGACTCGTTATCGAGTTTCATTGTATTTGTTTGCATGTTTTTAGGGCGTGACGGTGGTGCACAACGTTCTTTTGACTAAAGTGTTTGAAACCACATTGTGCTAGCTTGGTGAGTGTACTACTCACTTATGTGCTATTACATGGCTTTGATCTTTGTACTTGAGATGTTGAATGTTGATTGATCCAGGTGAGAGTGTACTTTATCACTTTCACATATTGTTCCGCATGTTATTGGAAAGTTATATGAAATGTTATATGAAATGAAATACATGACTTCAAATATTATCCATGAGCTCAACCCCATTGGTTATTGATTGAATCGAGCCGGCGAGGGCTTGGTCGTGCCAATTAATGTGCCTTGGGGCAACATCATAGGGAATCTTGTAGTATGAGAGACTCTTGATTCCGGTTTACTCGAGTAATACCACAATGCAAGTGTTTGGATTTCGGGCCCGGTTGAGGAATGTTAGGAGGAAGGGAATGGAAGTTAAGAGGAGTCTACGGTTGGTTACCTTTCAGACATTGACGGAGAGTCAATGAGACCTGATCAAGAATTCAAACGAGGAAAAGGGCTCTTGAGAGCCACCCGTATCCTTTTATCCTCATTATTAATGTGTGGCTTTATTTATTTTGGTAAATTGGACTGTTAAGCTTGATGTATCCATGAACTTGGTTGCTTGAGTTGTATTCTCACTGGGCAATTAGCTCACCCCGTTCCTTTTGTTTTCCTTACAGGAATATGACTCTTTTGGAATGAATTTTGATAAATGGTTGCCAAATGAACTAGATGAATGACTCTTTTGTATTGTATATAAAATGGGACCCTAAATGTATCATTAGGGCCGTTTTCACTTTTGTTTTGGCAAACCATATATGTAGTGACTTTTGTATCACTTTTAAATGTCATTTTGGTTTGTAAAGGCTAAATGTTATGGGGTATATGTAATTCGATGTTTGGTTGGGTTCGGACGAGTCGGTTACTATTCATGGCCGACTCCGGATTTCATTTTCTTTTATTTTGGGTTATTTTGCCCTTTTGCCTTATTTGCGCGCGTTATAAGTTCCGGAACGTGAAAGATCGCTCTATACTGCCCCGTTAGTCCTGGCGAGAGCTGGGCAGGCAGTCCGCTAACCTCTTTGGTTCGCCTTAGGGGAAAGTGGGGCTGTCACAGGTGGTATCAGAGCCACTTCGCGTGGTCTCTGCGCGGAGTGAGCCTAGGGCCAAGTGGTGTTATGGTCCTGATTTCATGGAGATGTCTAAGTGCTCGTTTGAGCGTAAGTTATGAATGGGGCATGTTATAAGTGTAAAAATCTTTATTATGCAACTTGAGGAAGATAGATATGTATGTCGGGTAGGAATCTATAATATGGATGATTTACGCTTGGGACCGGCCGGCTCGAGTTGTGAATTATCTTAAATGGGATTCTTGCTCCCGGATACGAAAGACACGAGAGTCTAGGTTAGAAAGAAGGGCAAAGAACCTCAGCGGCCACTAAACTATTTGTCAGATCATGTTTTGGCCATTTAACTATTTTTCGTCAGTAATTGACCACTAAATAACTTAATCAGTAAATCTGTGACCATTTAGTCGATAATTGCTCTTAATATGTGAAATTAGCAGTACACGTGGCAAAAGTGCGGGGTAATTTTTAGTGGATTAGACAGTAAAGCAAGATGGGAGGTTTTAAGTGGCCGCCATTTTGATTGCTTTGCTTGGGCCATGGTGGGGAAGGACTTCCGCACCAGAAAAATTTTGGAAGATTTGCTGCTGCAACATGTCTGCCGAGCCAAGGATGATATGGCCCCATTTTCAGATTTGGACTTGGCTCAAAAGCTTTACCAGTTCCTGCAGTCCAAGAGATTCTTGATTGTTTTGGATGATGCCTGCTCTGCCGATGCTTGGGAGTGCCTCCGCATTGCACTTTTGTCTCAAGAACCAACCGCCAGCAAAGTGCTGCTCACCACTCGGGATGTCGGAGTTGCAGACAAGATTGCTTCTTCATTAGCCGACGACAAAGGATTCATTCACCGGATGAGATTTCTTAACCCAGACGAAGGCTGGGAGCTTCTCCGCAAGATGGCTTTCAGAGCTCACTCTTCTTCTGGTAAAGGCATCATTTCCAGAAAAAATCTTACCTCTCCTGGGCAGACCACATATCTTCTTGCTGGGTTCCAATTTGTCCATGAGGTCTTCATCGTTGCTGTTAATTTGCAGAAGCATCTAGGTTTAGCAGAGCGCCTCGACATTCTTGTCTTCTTCTTCGGCTTCTTGGATTTGTGGCTGAAGATTTGGGGCTCCCAATTGAGTCCCTATTTTTTCCTCCATATAATTTTCCATTCGGTGATTGTTTGAGGAAAGAAATTAAAAAGGAGAATACGGTCGCATAGTTGTTAGATAAAATTACCCTCGTATTTTGCCACGTGTACTGCTAATTTCACAGATTAAGAGCAATTATCGACTAAATGGTCACGGATTTACTGATTAAGTTGTTTAGTGGTCAATTATTGACGAAAAATAGTTTGATGGCCAAAACATGATCTGACAAATAGTTTAGTGGCCGCTGAGGTTTTTTGCCCTAGAAAGAATGGGGCGAACTAGAAATTGCGATTCTATGGATGACTTTATATGTACTTGACTGACTGTTCTGTATACATGTTGATACTGTTATGTGTTCTCTGTATATGTGTTATGTGTTTAAATGCTCGACGAGGGAGTGGAGTAGTTATTTGTTCTTGTTTACTTGTTCCTGTTTCGGGCTGCGAAAAGGAGGGGTTAGGTGCCCATTGCCCATTAACAGTATATTTATTTTGTGACCTAGATCGACTTAGATTGTATGGACGGTACACGTAGTGGACGGGGCCGTGGGCGCGGGAATAGGCAACCTACGCCAGACCGGGGTACTGGAGAAACCTCCTCTGGACCCCATCCTGAACCGAGAGTTGACCCTAATGTACAGATAGCTGCCGCTATGCAGCAAATGACAAACCTGTTGGCACAAGTGGTGCAGCAACAAGGCCAGAATCCAAACCCTAATCCTGGAAACCCTGGAAACCCTGGCAATCATGTTGAGAGCGAAGACAGAGCTCTGGAACGATTTCAAAAGTTTGCCCCACCCAAGTTCATCGGGGGACCTGATCCGGATGTTGCCGAAAGGTGGCTCGAAAAGATGGTCGATATTTTTGCCGCCCTGCACTATACCGAAGAACGGCAGGTGACTTTTGCCGTTTTCCAGCTGGAAGAGGCGGCCCGCTCCTGGTGGAATGTCATTCGGCAAAAATGGGAGAGGGAACAAACGCCCAGGACTTGGGTAAATTTTATGAGGGAGTTTAACGCGAAATTCTTCCCTCCTCTGGTTCAGGAAAGGAAGGAAGATGAGTTCATCCGACTCCGCCAAGGAGCTCAATCGGTGGCAGAATACGAGAGCCAGTTCACCCGCCTGTCCAAATTTGCGCCTGAGTTGATTGTGACGGAGCAACGGCGAATTAGGCGTTTTATCCAGGGCCTAAACGTGGAGATTCAGAAGGACCTCGCAGTGGCTCAAATCAATGCTTTTAGCGAGGCCGTTGAGAAGGCCCAACGGGTAGAGAGTGCCAGATTGCAAGTAAGAAATTTCCAGGTGAAAAAGCGAGGATTTCCTGGAAATAATTCGGGGCAGGGGAATGAGAGTACCCCTTCCAAGTTTGGGCGAGGAATTGGGGAAGAAAGGGTACCGGGAGTGTCACGAGAGAGCCCGTCACGAGGCAGCCAGTTGGGGAGAGGCCAGAGAGGAGGCTCGGCTTCTGCAGCATGCGGACCTTGCGGGTATTGCGGAAAGTCGAATCATTCTGAAGACAATTGCTGGAAGAAAGGAGGCAAATGTCTACGTTGTGGAAGCGCAGACCACAAGCTTGCTACCTGCCTACTTATGACGCAAGAAGGAAGGGGAGCTCAAACTATGTCAAAGACCAACACGGGACCGGATAAGGGGAATGGGACGAAACCTAAAGTAGCAGCTCGAGTGTATTCACTGGAGCCACAACAGGTCCCCGATTCTCCTGAGATTGAGGAAGGTACGATTGTGGTATTTTTACGGAAATATTAGTAGATCCCGGTGTTACTCATCCATTTGTCAGTCCCAATTCTGACGGACGAAATGGATACCACGCCTACCTGAAAGTAGTAATCCTTTGGGGAAAATCATCGTTTGACTCTTGGTATGGTTTGTAAGGATCGCAGGGTTTGGGTAGGAGAGAGAATAGTGTTCGCGAAGAAAAAAAAAATCATGGGATAGAAAAGGCTACCTGGGAGGTGGAAAAAAAAAAAAAAAAAACAATACCTTGAGCTATTTGTGAACCATGATAAGGAATTTCGAGGACGAAATTCTTTTAAGGGGGAGAGAGTGTGAGAACCCGTAAAACCCTAATTATTTTCCTAGGGTTTATTTCCCCTTAATTGCATGTTTTCTGCATTTTCTGGCTTAGAAATATTTTCTTAGTGGATTTTATGAGCAGTTATAGTTTTAAGATGATTTTTCTAGCATTGGTGAATTTTTAGAAAATTAAGAATCTATATTGGACGTGGGACCCACTAGTGCAAAAAGTTCGGAAAAATTCGGCCAATAAGGTTAAGTTTCGGATACTGTGAAAAATTTATCGGGTGTTAAGAGATAAGTAGTGTGTGTGAAGTGATTGATGTGAGAGAGAAAAGAAAGATAGGAATGCATTTAATGAGTGTGACAAGTGTCACAATCTCATTGGTTGGACTTTAAGAATTACTATTCACTTTCTTGACTTTTTTGACCAAAGGATTAAATATCAAAAATTCACAAAATTTCCTCATTTTTCTTTCTCCTTGGCCGGCTCTCTCTCACTCTTTTGCAAGAAGAAGAACTCTTCAATCTTCAAGCTTTCTACTAGCAAATCATCTAAATCAACCGAATAAACAAGATTCCACTCCATAAAATCCTATCTTCTAGTGCTAGTAAGGGTTGTAGTGAAGTTGTTTTGAAGAGCAAAGGTGTCCACAATCTCTCTTTCCCTTGTTTCTTGGTAAGTGATGCTACAACCTCTCCCCTAAACCTAATGATGGTTATATTATGCTTAATGGTGGCATGAGTGAAGGAATATATGATTTATTTCTTGATTTGAAGAGTTTTGGTGAATTTTTTATTTTATTGGGAATTTTTCTGGTTTAATATGAATGGGATGTTGTGGCCTTGTATGATGAATGGTAATGGCTGATAATGGCTCTATGAGGTGTATTGGATAAGAAAATGTAATCAATTTTGGATTTGGATGGAAAATGAAAAGTTAGGGTTCATATTTTTCCCAATTCTGTCCGGTTTTGGATCATAGGGTTAGAGGCCGAATTGGACTTTGCTCAAAACATGAAAGTTGTAGGTATTGATGAGTAGGAGGTTCCTGAAAAATTTCAGGGCATTTGGATGAGTGTAGAGTGAGTTATGACGAAATTACTGTAGCTGTTCTGCTTTGATCAGAATGCGAAAACTGAGTTTGTATTTGGCTATTTTGACTGGAATTGGTTTGGATTTTGAAGTTGGTGTCTTCTGATGAAATGTAGCTGAATGTCTTAGCTAACATATGCCTTTGGAATTTCGGCATTTGGACTTGTATGGACTGAGATATACCGATTACAGTTTTCTGCATTTTGCAAACCTGTTTTGGGAATTCTGGTATAGTATTTCGTATATTTGACCTAGTTGTGTTAGGAACTGGATTGAGTGACCTTCTACATTGTTGTATTTCTGTTTCTTGGCTTCGAAATGGTGGGTCTTACACCCCCATCCGATAATTGTAGTGAGAGTTGTGCCATTACCGCATTATGAGGTCAAATCCGGTTTTCATATCAAGGCCTTAGTTAAAGCCCTTTCTTAATTTCTGGTTTCCTCTATTGTTTGTAAATGTTTATGGAACCTTATTGGGGTCATGTTTGGCCTTGGTTTATGACTCGTTATCGAGTTTCATTGTATTTGTTTGCATGTTTTTAGGGCGTGACGGTGGTGCACAACGTTCTTTTGACTAAAGTGTTTGAAACCACATTGTGCTAGCTTGGTGAGTGTACTACTCACTTATGTGCTATTACATGGCTTTGATCTTTGTACTTGAGATGTTGAATGTTGATTGATCCAGGTGAGAGTGTACTTTATCACTTTCACATATTGTTCCGCATGTTATTGGAAAGTTATATGAAATGTTATATGAAATGAAATACATGACTTCAAATATTATCCATGAGCTCAACCCCATTGGTTATTGATTGAATCGAGCCGGCGAGGGCTTGGTCGTGCCAATTAATGTGCCTTGGGGCAACATCATAGGGAATCTTGTAGTATGAGAGACTCTTGATTCCGGTTTACTCGAGTAATACCACAATGCAAGTGTTTGGATTTCGGGCCCGGTTGAGGAATGTTAGGAGGAAGGGAATGGAAGTTAAGAGGAGTCTACGGTTGGTTACCTTTCAGACATTGACGGAGAGTCAATGAGACCTGATCAAGAATTCAAACGAGGAAAAGGGCTCTTGAGAGCCACCCGTATCCTTTTATCCTCATTATTAATGTGTGGCTTTATTTATTTTGGTAAATTGGACTGTTAAGCTTGATGTATCCATGAACTTGGTTGCTTGAGTTGTATTCTCACTGGGCAATTAGCTCACCCCGTTCCTTTTGTTTTCCTTACAGGAATATGACTCTTTTGGAATGAATTTTGATAAATGGTTGCCAAATGAACTAGATGAATGACTCTTTTGTATTGTATATAAAATGGGACCCTAAATGTATCATTAGGGCCGTTTTCA
Source organism: Coffea arabica (assembly GCF_036785885.1). Lineage (NCBI taxonomy): Eukaryota > Viridiplantae > Streptophyta > Magnoliopsida > Gentianales > Rubiaceae > Coffea > Coffea arabica. The sequence goes on from NC_092328.1 coordinate 33,410,415, forward strand.
CTTTTGTTTTGGCAAACCATATATGTAGTGACTTTTGTATCACTTTTAAATGTCATTTTGGTTTGTAAAGGCTAAATGTTATGGGGTATATGTAATTCGATGTTTGGTTGGGTTCGGACGAGTCGGTTACTATTCATGGCCGACTCCGGATTTCATTTTCTTTTATTTTGGGTTATTTTGCCCTTTTGCCTTATTTGCGCGCGTTATAAGTTCCGGAACGTGAAAGATCGCTCTATACTGCCCCGTTAGTCCTGGCGAGAGCTGGGCAGGCAGTCCGCTAACCTCTTTGGTTCGCCTTAGGGGAAAGTGGGGCTGTCACAGGTGGTATCAGAGCCACTTCGCGTGGTCTCTGCGCGGAGTGAGCCTAGGGCCAAGTGGTGTTATGGTCCTGATTTCATGGAGATGTCTAAGTGCTCGTTTGAGCGTAAGTTATGAATGGGGCATGTTATAAGTGTAAAAATCTTTATTATGCAACTTGAGGAAGATAGATATGTATGTCGGGTAGGAATCTATAATATGGATGATTTACGCTTGGGACCGGCCGGCTCGAGTTGTGAATTATCTTAAATGGGATTCTTGCGCCCGGATACGAAAGACACGAGAGTCTAGGTTAGAAAGAATGAGGCGAACTAGAAATTGCGATTCTATGGATGACTTTATATGTACTTGACTGACTGTTCTGTATACATGTTGATACTGTTATGTGTTCTCTGTATATGTGTTATGTGTTTAAATGCTCGACGAGGGAGTGGAGTAGTTATTTGTTCTTGTTTACTTGTTCCTGTTTCGGGCTGCGAAAAGGAGGGGTTAGGTGCCCATTGCCCATTAACAGTATATTTATTTTGTGACCTAGATCGACTTAGATTGTATGGACGGTACACGTAGTGGACGGGGCCGTGGGCGCGGGAATAGGCAACCTACGCCAGACCGGGGTACTGGAGAAACCTCCTCTGGAACCCATCCTGAACCGAGAGTTGACCCTAATGTACAGATAGCTGCCGCTATGCAGCAAATGACAAACCTGTTGGCACAAGTGGTGCAGCAACAAGGCCAGAATCCAAACCCTAATCCTGGAAACCCTGGAAACCCTGGCAATCATGTTGAGAGCGAAGACAGAGCTCTGGAACGATTTCAAAAGTTTGCCCCACCCAAGTTCATCGGGGGACCTGATCCGGATGTTGCCGAAAGGTGGCTCGAAAAGATGGTCGATATTTTTGCCGCCCTGCACTATACCGAAGAACGGCAGGTGACTTTTGCCGTTTTCCAGCTGGAAGAGGCGGCCCGCTCCTGGTGGAATGTCATTCGGCAAAAATGGGAGAGGGAACAAACGCCCAGGACTTGGGTAAATTTTATGAGGGAGTTTAACGCGAAATTCTTCCCTCCTCTGGTTCAGGAAAGGAAGGAAGATGAGTTCATCCGACTCCGCCAAGGAGCTCAATCGGTGGCAGAATACGAGAGCCAGTTCACCCGCCTGTCCAAATTTGCGCCTGAGTTGATTGTGACGGAGCAACGGCGAATTAGGCGTTTTATCCAGGGCCTAAACGTGGAGATTCAGAAGGACCTCGCAGTGGCTCAAATCAATGCTTTTAGCGAGGCCGTTGAGAAGGCCCAACGGGTAGAGAGTGCCAGATTGCAAGTAAGAAATTTCCAGGTGAAAAAGCGAGGATTTCCTGGAAATAATTCGGGGCAGGGGAATGAGAGTACCCCTTCCAAGTTTGGGCGAGGAATTGGGGAAGAAAGGGTACCGGGAGTGTCACGAGAGAGCCCGTCACGAGGCAGCCAGTTGGGGAGAGGCCAGAGAGGAGGCTCGGCTTCTGCAGCATGCGGACCTTGCGGGTATTGCGGAAAGTCGAATCATTCTGAAGACAATTGCTGGAAGAAAGGAGGCAAATGTCTACGTTGTGGAAGCGCAGACCACAAGCTTGCTACCTGCCTACTTATGACGCAAGAAGGAAGGGGAGCTCAAACTATGTCAAAGACCAACACGGGACCGGATAAGGGGAATGGGACGAAACCTAAAGTAGCAGCTCGAGTGTATTCACTGGAGCCACAACAGGTCCCCGATTCTCCTGAGATTGAGGAAGGTACGATTGTGGTATTTTTACGGAAATATTAGTAGATCCCGGTGTTACTCATCCATTTGTCAGTCCCAATTCTGACGGACGAAATGGATACCACGCCTACCTGAAAGTAGTAATCCTTTGGGGAAAATCATCGTTTGACTCTTGGTATGGTTTGTAAGGATCGCAGGGTTTGGGTAGGAGAGAGAATAGTGTTCGCGAAGAAAAAAAAAATCATGGGATAGAAAAGGCTACCTGGGAGGTGGAAAAAAAAAAAAAAAACAATACCTTGAGCTATTTGTGAACCATGATAAGGAATTTCGAGGACGAAATTCTTTTAAGGGGGAGAGAGTGTGAGAACCCGTAAAACCCTAATTATTTTCCTAGGGTTTATTTCCCCTTAATTGCATGTTTTCTGCATTTTCTGGCTTAGAAATATTTTCTTAGTGGATTTTATGAGCAGTTATAGTTTTAAGATGATTTTTCTAGCATTGGTGAATTTTTAGAAAATTAAGAATCTATATTGGACGTGGGACCCACTAGTGCAAAAAGTTCGGAAAAATTCGGCCAATAAGGTTAAGTTTCGGATACTGTGAAAAATTTATCGGGTGTTAAGAGATAAGTAGTGTGTGTGAAGTGATTGATGTGAGAGAGAAAAGAAAGATAGGAATGCATTTAATGAGTGTGACAAGTGTCACAATCTCATTGGTTGGACTTTAAGAATTACTATTCACTTTCTTGACTTTTTTGACCAAAGGATTAAATATCAAAAATTCACAAAATTTCCTCATTTTTCTTTCTCCTTGGCCGGCTCTCTCTCACTCTTTTGCAAGAAGAACTCTTCAATCTTCAAGCTTTCTACTAGCAAATCATCTAAATCAACCGAATAAACAAGATTCCACTCCATAAAATCCTATCTTCTAGTGCTAGTAAGGGTTGTAGTGAAGTTGTTTTGAAGGGCAAAGGTGTCCACAATCTCTCTTTCCCTTGTTTCTTGGTAAGTGATGCTACAACCTCTCCCCTAAACCTAATGATGGTTATATTATGCTTAATGGTGGCATGAGTGAAGGAATATATGATTTATTTCTTGATTTGAAGAGTTTTGGTGAATTTTTTATTTTATTGGGAATTTTTCTGGTTTAATATGAATGGGATGTTGTGGCCTTGTATGATGAATGGTAATGGCTGATAATGGCTCTATGAGGTGTATTGGATAAGAAAATGTAATCAATTTTGGATTTGGATGGAAAATGAAAAGTTAGGGTTCATATTTTTCCCAATTCTGTCCGGTTTTGGATCATAGGGTTAGAGGCCGAATTGGACTTTGCTCAAAACATGAAAGTTGTAGGTATTGATGAGTAGGAGGTTCCTGAAAAATTTCAGGGCATTTGGATGAGTGTAGAGTGAGTTATGACGAAATTACTGTAGCTGTTCTGCTTTGATCAGAATGCGAAAACTGAGTTTGTATTTGGCTATTTTGACTGGAATTGGTTTGGATTTTGAAGTTGGTGTCTTCTGATGAAATGTAGCTGAATGTCTTAGCTAACATATGCCTTTGGAATTTCGGCATTTGGACTTGTATGGACTGAGATATACCGATTACAGTTTTCTGCATTTTGCAAACCTGTTTTGGGAATTCTGGTATAGTATTTCGTATATTTGACCTAGTTGTGTTAGGAACTGGATTGAGTGACCTTCTACATTGTTGTATTTCTGTTTCTTGGCTTCGAAATGGTGGGTCTTACACCCCCATCCGATAATTGTAGTGAGAGTTGTGCCATTACCGCATTATGAGGTCAAATCCGGTTTTCATATCAAGGCCTTAGTTAAAGCCCTTTCTTAATTTCTGGTTTCCTCTATTGTTTGTAAATGTTTATGGAACCTTATTGGGGTCATGTTTGGCCTTGGTTTATGACTCGTTATCGAGTTTCATTGTATTTGTTTGCATGTTTTTAGGGCGTGACGGTGGTGCACAACGTTCTTTTGACTAAAGTGTTTGAAACCACATTGTGCTAGCTTGGTGAGTGTACTACTCACTTATGTGCTATTACATGGCTTTGATCTTTGTACTTGAGATGTTGAATGTTGATTGATCCAGGTGAGAGTGTACTTTATCACTTTCACATATTGTTCCGCATGTTATTGGAAAGTTATATGAAATGTTATATGAAATGAAATACATGACTTCAAATATTATCCATGAGCTCAACCCCATTGGTTATTGATTGAATCGAGCCGGCGAGGGCTTGGTCGTGCCAATTAATGTGCCTTGGGGCAACATCATAGGGAATCTTGTAGTATGAGAGACTCTTGATTCCGGTTTACTCGAGTAATACCACAATGCAAGTGTTTGGATTTCGGGCCCGGTTGAGGAATGTTAGGAGGAAGGGAATGGAAGTTAAGAGGAGTCTACGGTTGGTTACCTTTCAGACATTGACGGAGAGTCAATGAGACCTGATCAAGAATTCAAACGAGGAAAAGGGCTCTTGAGAGCCACCCGTATCCTTTTATCCTCATTATTAATGTGTGGCTTTATTTATTTTGGTAAATTGGACTGTTAAGCTTGATGTATCCATGAACTTGGTTGCTTGAGTTGTATTCTCACTGGGCAATTAGCTCACCCCGTTCCTTTTGTTTTCCTTACAGGAATATGACTCTTTTGGAATGAATTTTGATAAATGGTTGCCAAATGAACTAGATGAATGACTCTTTTGTATTGTATATAAAATGGGACCCTAAATGTATCATTAGGGCCGTTTTCACTTTTGTTTTGGCAAACCATATATGTAGTGACTTTTGTATCACTTTTAAATGTCATTTTGGTTTGTAAAGGCTAAATGTTATGGGGTATATGTAATTCGATGTTTGGTTGGGTTCGGACGAGTCGGTTACTATTCATGGCCGACTCCGGATTTCATTTTCTTTTATTTTGGGTTATTTTGCCCTTTTGCCTTATTTGCGCGCGTTATAAGTTCCGGAACGTGAAAGATCGCTCTATACTGCCCCGTTAGTCCTGGCGAGAGCTGGGCAGGCAGTCCGCTAACCTCTTTGGTTCGCCTTAGGGGAAAGTGGGGCTGTCACAGGTGGTATCAGAGCCACTTCGCGTGGTCTCTGCGCGGAGTGAGCCTAGGGCCAAGTGGTGTTATGGTCCTGATTTCATGGAGATGTCTAAGTGCTCGTTTGAGCGTAAGTTATGAATGGGGCATGTTATAAGTGTAAAAATCTTTATTATGCAACTTGAGGAAGATAGATATGTATGTCGGGTAGGAATCTATAATATGGATGATTTACGCTTGGGACCGGCCGGCTCGAGTTGTGAATTATCTTAAATGGGATTCTTGCTCCCGGATACGAAAGACACGAGAGTCTAGGTTAGAAAGAAGGGCAAAGAACCTCAGCGGCCACTAAACTATTTGTCAGATCATGTTTTGGCCATTTAACTATTTTTCGTCAGTAATTGACCACTAAATAACTTAATCAGTAAATCTGTGACCATTTAGTCGATAATTGCTCTTAATATGTGAAATTAGCAGTACACGTGGCAAAAGTGCCGGGTAATTTTTAGTGGATTAGACAGTAAAGCAAGATGGGAGGTTTTAAGTGGCCGCCATTTTGATTGCTTTGCTTGGGCCATGGTGGGGAAGGACTTCCGCACCAGAAAAATTTTGGAAGATTTGCTGCTGCAACATGTCTGCCGAGCCAAGGATGATATGGCCCCATTTTCAGATTTGGACTTGGCTCAAAAGCTTTACCAGTTCCTGCAGTCCAAGAGATTCTTGATTGTTTTGGATGATGCCTGCTCTGCCGATGCTTGGGAGTGCCTCCGCATTGCACTTTTGTCTCAAGAACCAACCGCCAGCAAAGTGCTGCTCACCACTCGGGATGTCGGAGTTGCAGACAAGATTGCTTCTTCATTAGCCGACGACAAAGGATTCATTCACCGGATGAGATTTCTTAACCCAGACGAAGGCTGGGAGCTTCTCCGCAAGATGGCTTTCAGAGCTCACTCTTCTTCTGGTAAAGGCATCATTTCCAGAAAAAATCTTACCTCTCCTGGGCAGACCACATATCTTCTTGCTGGGTTCCAATTTGTCCATGAGGTCTTCATCGTTGCTGTTAATTTGCAGAAGCATCTAGGTTTAGCAGAGCGCCTCGACATTCTTGTCTTCTTCTTCGGCTTCTTGGATTTGTGGCTGAAGATTTGGGGCTCCCAATTGAGTCCCTATTTTTTCCTCCATATAATTTTCCATTCGGTGATTGTTTGAGGAAAGAAATTAAAAAGGAGAATACGGTCGCATAGTTGTTAGATAAAATTACCCTCGTATTTTGCCACGTGTACTGCTAATTTCACAGATTAAGAGCAATTATCGACTAAATGGTCACGGATTTACTGATTAAGTTGTTTAGTGGTCAATTATTGACGAAAAATAGTTTGATGGCCAAAACATGATCTGACAAATAGTTTAGTGGCCGCTGAGGTTTTTTGCCCTAGAAAGAATGGGGCGAACTAGAAATTGCGATTCTATGGATGACTTTATATGTACTTGACTGACTGTTCTGTATACATGTTGATACTGTTATGTGTTCTCTGTATATGTGTTATGTGTTTAAATGCTCGACGAGGGAGTGGAGTAGTTATTTGTTCTTGTTTACTTGTTCCTGTTTCGGGCTGCGAAAAGGAGGGGTTAGGTGCCCATTGCCCATTAACAGTATATTTATTTTGTGACCTAGATCGACTTAGATTGTATGGACGGTACACGTAGTGGACGGGGCCGTGGGCGCGGGAATAGGCAACCTACGCCAGACCGGGGTACTGGAGAAACCTCCTCTGGACCCCATCCTGAACCGAGAGTTGACCCTAATGTACAGATAGCTGCCGCTATGCAGCAAATGACAAACCTGTTGGCACAAGTGGTGCAGCAACAAGGCCAGAATCCAAACCCTAATCCTGGAAACCCTGGAAACCCTGGCAATCATGTTGAGAGCGAAGACAGAGCTCTGGAACGATTTCAAAAGTTTGCCCCACCCAAGTTCATCGGGGGACCTGATCCGGATGTTGCCGAAAGGTGGCTCGAAAAGATGGTCGATATTTTTGCCGCCCTGCACTATACCGAAGAACGGCAGGTGACTTTTGCCGTTTTCCAGCTGGAAGAGGCGGCCCGCTCCTGGTGGAATGTCATTCGGCAAAAATGGGAGAGGGAACAAACGCCCAGGACTTGGGTAAATTTTATGAGGGAGTTTAACGCGAAATTCTTCCCTCCTCTGGTTCAGGAAAGGAAGGAAGATGAGTTCATCCGACTCCGCCAAGGAGCTCAATCGGTGGCAGAATACGAGAGCCAGTTCACCCGCCTGTCCAAATTTGCGCCTGAGTTGATTGTGACGGAGCAACGGCGAATTAGGCGTTTTATCCAGGGCCTAAACGTGGAGATTCAGAAGGACCTCGCAGTGGCTCAAATCAATGCTTTTAGCGAGGCCGTTGAGAAGGCCCAACGGGTAGAGAGTGCCAGATTGCAAGTAAGAAATTTCCAGGTGAAAAAGCGAGGATTTCCTGGAAATAATTCGGGGCAGGGGAATGAGAGTACCCCTTCCAAGTTTGGGCGAGGAATTGGGGAAGAAAGGGTACCGGGAGTGTCACGAGAGAGCCCGTCACGAGGCAGCCAGTTGGGGAGAGGCCAGAGAGGAGGCTCGGCTTCTGCAGCATGCGGACCTTGCGGGTATTGCGGAAAGTCGAATCATTCTGAAGACAATTGCTGGAAGAAAGGAGGCAAATGTCTACGTTGTGGAAGCGCAGACCACAAGCTTGCTACCTGCCTACTTATGACGCAAGAAGGAAGGGGAGCTCAAACTATGTCAAAGACCAACACGGGACCGGATAAGGGGAATGGGACGAAACCTAAAGTAGCAGCTCGAGTGTATTCACTGGAGCCACAACAGGTCCCCGATTCTCCTGAGATTGAGGAAGGTACGATTGTGGTATTTTTACGGAAATATTAGTAGATCCCGGTGTTACTCATCCATTTGTCAGTCCCAATTCTGACGGACGAAATGGATACCACGCCTACCTGAAAGTAGTAATCCTTTGGGGAAAATCATCGTTTGACTCTTGGTATGGTTTGTAAGGATCGCAGGGTTTGGGTAGGAGAGAGAATAGTGTTCGCGAAGAAAAAAAAAATCATGGGATAGAAAAGGCTACCTGGGAGGTGGAAAAAAAAAAAAAAAACAATACCTTGAGCTATTTGTGAACCATGATAAGGAATTTCGAGGACGAAATTCTTTTAAGGGGGAGAGAGTGTGAGAACCCGTAAAACCCTAATTATTTTCCTAGGGTTTATTTCCCCTTAATTGCATGTTTTCTGCATTTTCTGGCTTAGAAATATTTTCTTAGTGGATTTTATGAGCAGTTATAGTTTTAAGATGATTTTTCTAGCATTGGTGAATTTTTAGAAAATTAAGAATCTATATTGGACGTGGGACCCACTAGTGCAAAAAGTTCGGAAAAATTCGGCCAATAAGGTTAAGTTTCGGATACTGTGAAAAATTTATCGGGTGTTAAGAGATAAGTAGTGTGTGTGAAGTGATTGATGTGAGAGAGAAAAGAAAGATAGGAATGCATTTAATGAGTGTGACAAGTGTCACAATCTCATTGGTTGGACTTTAAGAATTACTATTCACTTTCTTGACTTTTTTGACCAAAGGATTAAATATCAAAAATTCACAAAATTTCCTCATTTTTCTTTCTCCTTGGCCGGCTCTCTCTCACTCTTTTGCAAGAAGAACTCTTCAATCTTCAAGCTTTCTACTAGCAAATCATCTAAATCAACCGAATAAACAAGATTCCACTCCATAAAATCCTATCTTCTAGTGCTAGTAAGGGTTGTAGTGAAGTTGTTTTGAAGGGCAAAGGTGTCCACAATCTCTCTTTCCCTTGTTTCTTGGTAAGTGATGCTACAACCTCTCCCCTAAACCTAATGATGGTTATATTATGCTTAATGGTGGCATGAGTGAAGGAATATATGATTTATTTCTTGATTTGAAGAGTTTTGGTGAATTTTTTATTTTATTGGGAATTTTTCTGGTTTAATATGAATGGGATGTTGTGGCCTTGTATGATGAATGGTAATGGCTGATAATGGCTCTATGAGGTGTATTGGATAAGAAAATGTAATCAATTTTGGATTTGGATGGAAAATGAAAAGTTAGGGTTCATATTTTTCCCAATTCTGTCCGGTTTTGGATCATAGGGTTAGAGGCCGAATTGGACTTTGCTCAAAACATGAAAGTTGTAGGTATTGATGAGTAGGAGGTTCCTGAAAAATTTCAGGGCATTTGGATGAGTGTAGAGTGAGTTATGACGAAATTACTGTAGCTGTTCTGCTTTGATCAGAATGCGAAAACTGAGTTTGTATTTGGCTATTTTGACTGGAATTGGTTTGGATTTTGAAGTTGGTGTCTTCTGATGAAATGTAGCTGAATGTCTTAGCTAACATATGCCTTTGGAATTTCGGCATTTGGACTTGTATGGACTGAGATATACCGATTACAGTTTTCTGCATTTTGCAAACCTGTTTTGGGAATTCTGGTATAGTATTTCGTATATTTGACCTAGTTGTGTTAGGAACTGGATTGAGTGACCTTCTACATTGTTGTATTTCTGTTTCTTGGCTTCGAAATGGTGGGTCTTACACCCCCATCCGATAATTGTAGTGAGAGTTGTGCCATTACCGCATTATGAGGTCAAATCCGGTTTTCATATCAAGGCCTTAGTTAAAGCCCTTTCTTAATTTCTGGTTTCCTCTATTGTTTGTAAATGTTTATGGAACCTTATTGGGGTCATGTTTGGCCTTGGTTTATGACTCGTTATCGAGTTTCATTGTATTTGTTTGCATGTTTTTAGGGCGTGACGGTGGTGCACAACGTTCTTTTGACTAAAGTGTTTGAAACCACATTGTGCTAGCTTGGTGAGTGTACTACTCACTTATGTGCTATTACATGGCTTTGATCTTTGTACTTGAGATGTTGAATGTTGATTGATCCAGGTGAGAGTGTACTTTATCACTTTCACATATTGTTCCGCATGTTATTGGAAAGTTATATGAAATGTTATATGAAATGAAATACATGACTTCAAATATTATCCATGAGCTCAACCCCATTGGTTATTGATTGAATCGAGCCGGCGAGGGCTTGGTCGTGCCAATTAATGTGCCTTGGGGCAACATCATAGGGAATCTTGTAGTATGAGAGACTCTTGATTCCGGTTTACTCGAGTAATACCACAATGCAAGTGTTTGGATTTCGGGCCCGGTTGAGGAATGTTAGGAGGAAGGGAATGGAAGTTAAGAGGAGTCTACGGTTGGTTACCTTTCAGACATTGACGGAGAGTCAATGAGACCTGATCAAGAATTCAAACGAGGAAAAGGGCTCTTGAGAGCCACCCGTATCCTTTTATCCTCATTATTAATGTGTGGCTTTATTTATTTTGGTAAATTGGACTGTTAAGCTTGATGTATCCATGAACTTGGTTGCTTGAGTTGTATTCTCACTGGGCAATTAGCTCACCCCGTTCCTTTTGTTTTCCTTACAGGAATATGACTCTTTTGGAATGAATTTTGATAAATGGTTGCCAAATGAACTAGATGAATGACTCTTTTGTATTGTATATAAAATGGGACCCTAAATGTATCATTAGGGCCGTTTTCACTTTTGTTTTGGCAAACCATATATGTAGTGACTTTTGTATCACTTTTAAATGTCATTTTGGTTTGTAAAGGCTAAATGTTATGGGGTATATGTAATTCGATGTTTGGTTGGGTTCGGACGAGTCGGTTACTATTCATGGCCGACTCCGGATTTCATTTTCTTTTATTTTGGGTTATTTTGCCCTTTTGCCTTATTTGCGCGCGTTATAAGTTCCGGAACGTGAAAGATCGCTCTATACTGCCCCGTTAGTCCTGGCGAGAGCTGGGCAGGCAGTCCGCTAACCTCTTTGGTTCGCCTTAGGGGAAAGTGGGGCTGTCACAGGTGGTATCAGAGCCACTTCGCGTGGTCTCTGCGCGGAGTGAGCCTAGGGCCAAGTGGTGTTATGGTCCTGATTTCATGGAGATGTCTAAGTGCTCGTTTGAGCGTAAGTTATGAATGGGGCATGTTATAAGTGTAAAAATCTTTATTATGCAACTTGAGGAAGATAGATATGTATGTCGGGTAGGAATCTATAATATGGATGATTTACGCTTGGGACCGGCCGGCTCGAGTTGTGAATTATCTTAAATGGGATTCTTGCTCCCGGATACGAAAGACACGAGAGTCTAGGTTAGAAAGAAGGGCAAAGAACCTCAGCGGCCACTAAACTATTTGTCAGATCATGTTTTGGCCATTTAACTATTTTTCGTCAGTAATTGACCACTAAATAACTTAATCAGTAAATCTGTGACCATTTAGTCGATAATTGCTCTTAATATGTGAAATTAGCAGTACACGTGGCAAAAGTGCCGGGTAATTTTTAGTGGATTAGACAGTAAAGCAAGATGGGAGGTTTTAAGTGGCCGCCATTTTGATTGCTTTGCTTGGGCCATGGTGGGGAAGGACTTCCGCACCAGAAAAATTTTGGAAGATTTGCTGCTGCAACATGTCTGCCGAGCCAAGGATGATATGGCCCCATTTTCAGATTTGGACTTGGCTCAAAAGCTTTACCAGTTCCTGCAGTCCAAGAGATTCTTGATTGTTTTGGATGATGCCTGCTCTGCCGATGCTTGGGAGTGCCTCCGCATTGCACTTTTGTCTCAAGAACCAACCGCCAGCAAAGTGCTGCTCACCACTCGGGATGTCGGAGTTGCAGACAAGATTGCTTCTTCATTAGCCGACGACAAAGGATTCATTCACCGGATGAGATTTCTTAACCCAGACGAAGGCTGGGAGCTTCTCCGCAAGATGGCTTTCAGAGCTCACTCTTCTTCTGGTAAAGGCATCATTTCCAGAAAAAATCTTACCTCTCCTGGGCAGACCACATATCTTCTTGCTGGGTTCCAATTTGTCCATGAGGTCTTCATCGTTGCTGTTAATTTGCAGAAGCATCTAGGTTTAGCAGAGCGCCTCGACATTCTTGTCTTCTTCTTCGGCTTCTTGGATTTGTGGCTGAAGATTTGGGGCTCCCAATTGAGTCCCTATTTTTTCCTCCATATAATTTTCCATTCGGTGATTGTTTGAGGAAAGAAATTAAAAAGGAGAATACGGTCGCATAGTTGTTAGATAAAATTACCCTCGTATTTTGCCACGTGTACTGCTAATTTCACAGATTAAGAGCAATTATCGACTAAATGGTCACGGATTTACTGATTAAGTTGTTTAGTGGTCAATTATTGACGAAAAATAGTTTGATGGCCAAAACATGATCTGACAAATAGTTTAGTGGCCGCTGAGGTTTTTTGCCCTAGAAAGAATGGGGCGAACTAGAAATTGCGATTCTATGGATGACTTTATATGTACTTGACTGACTGTTCTGTATACATGTTGATACTGTTATGTGTTCTCTGTATATGTGTTATGTGTTTAAATGCTCGACGAGGGAGTGGAGTAGTTATTTGTTCTTGTTTACTTGTTCCTGTTTCGGGCTGCGAAAAGGAGGGGTTAGGTGCCCATTGCCCATTAACAGTATATTTATTTTGTGACCTAGATCGACTTAGATTGTATGGACGGTACACGTAGTGGACGGGGCCGTGGGCGCGGGAATAGGCAACCTACGCCAGACCGGGGTACTGGAGAAACCTCCTCTGGACCCCATCCTGAACCGAGAGTTGACCCTAATGTACAGATAGCTGCCGCTATGCAGCAAATGACAAACCTGTTGGCACAAGTGGTGCAGCAACAAGGCCAGAATCCAAACCCTAATCCTGGAAACCCTGGAAACCCTGGCAATCATGTTGAGAGCGAAGACAGAGCTCTGGAACGATTTCAAAAGTTTGCCCCACCCAAGTTCATCGGGGGACCTGATCCGGATGTTGCCGAAAGGTGGCTCGAAAAGATGGTCGATATTTTTGCCGCCCTGCACTATACCGAAGAACGGCAGGTGACTTTTGCCGTTTTCCAGCTGGAAGAGGCGGCCCGCTCCTGGTGGAATGTCATTCGGCAAAAATGGGAGAGGGAACAAACGCCCAGGACTTGGGTAAATTTTATGAGGGAGTTTAACGCGAAATTCTTCCCTCCTCTGGTTCAGGAAAGGAAGGAAGATGAGTTCATCCGACTCCGCCAAGGAGCTCAATCGGTGGCAGAATACGAGAGCCAGTTCACCCGCCTGTCCAAATTTGCGCCTGAGTTGATTGTGACGGAGCAACGGCGAATTAGGCGTTTTATCCAGGGCCTAAACGTGGAGATTCAGAAGGACCTCGCAGTGGCTCAAATCAATGCTTTTAGCGAGGCCGTTGAGAAGGCCCAACGGGTAGAGAGTGCCAGATTGCAAGTAAGAAATTTCCAGGTGAAAAAGCGAGGATTTCCTGGAAATAATTCGGGGCAGGGGAATGAGAGTACCCCTTCCAAGTTTGGGCGAGGAATTGGGGAAGAAAGGGTACCGGGAGTGTCACGAGAGAGCCCGTCACGAGGCAGCCAGTTGGGGAGAGGCCAGAGAGGAGGCTCGGCTTCTGCAGCATGCGGACCTTGCGGGTATTGCGGAAAGTCGAATCATTCTGAAGACAATTGCTGGAAGAAAGGAGGCAAATGTCTACGTTGTGGAAGCGCAGACCACAAGCTTGCTACCTGCCTACTTATGACGCAAGAAGGAAGGGGAGCTCAAACTATGTCAAAGACCAACACGGGACCGGATAAGGGGAATGGGACGAAACCTAAAGTAGCAGCTCGAGTGTATTCACTGGAGCCACAACAGGTCCCCGATTCTCCTGAGATTGAGGAAGGTACGATTGTGGTATTTTTACGGAAATATTAGTAGATCCCGGTGTTACTCATCCATTTGTCAGTCCCAATTCTGACGGACGAAATGGATACCACGCCTACCTGAAAGTAGTAATCCTTTGGGGAAAATCATCGTTTGACTCTTGGTATGCTTTGTAAGGATCGCAGGGTTTGGGTAGGAGAGAGAATAGTGTTCGCGAAGAAAAAAAAAATCATGGGATAGAAAAGGCTACCTGGGAGGTGGAAAAAAAAAAAAAAACAATACCTTGAGCTATTTGTGAACCATGATAAGGAATTTCGAGGACGAAATTCTTTTAAGGGGGAGAGAGTGTGAGAACCCGTAAAACCCTAATTATTTTCCTAGGGTTTATTTCCCCTTAATTGCATGTTTTCTGCATTTTCTGGCTTAGAAATATTTTCTTAGTGGATTTTATGAGCAGTTATAGTTTTAAGATGATTTTTCTAGCATTGGTGAATTTTTAGAAAATTAAGAATCTATATTGGACGTGGGACCCACTAGTGCAAAAAGTTCGGAAAAATTCGGCCAATAAGGTTAAGTTTCGGATACTGTGAAAAATTTATCGGGTGTTAAGAGATAAGTAGTGTGTGTGAAGTGATTGATGTGAGAGAGAAAAGAAAGATAGGAATGCATTTAATGAGTGTGACAAGTGTCACAATCTCATTGGTTGGACTTTAAGAATTACTATTCACTTTCTTGACTTTTTTGACCAAAGGATTAAATATCAAAAATTCACAAAATTTCCTCATTTTTCTTTCTCCTTGGCCGGCTCTCTCTCACTCTTTTGCAAGAAGAACTCTTCAATCTTCAAGCTTTCTACTAGCAAATCATCTAAATCAACCGAATAAACAAGATTCCACTCCATAAAATCCTATCTTCTAGTGCTAGTAAGGGTTGTAGTGAAGTTGTTTTGAAGGGCAAAGGTGTCCACAATCTCTCTTTCCCTTGTTTCTTGGTAAGTGATGCTACAACCTCTCCCCTAAACCTAATGATGGTTATATTATGCTTAATGGTGGCATGAGTGAAGGAATATATGATTTATTTCTTGATTTGAAGAGTTTTGGTGAATTTTTTATTTTATTGGGAATTTTTCTGGTTTAATATGAATGGGATGTTGTGGCCTTGTATGATGAATGGTAATGGCTGATAATGGCTCTATGAGGTGTATTGGATAAGAAAATGTAATCAATTTTGGATTTGGATGGAAAATGAAAAGTTAGGGTTCATATTTTTCCCAATTCTGTCCGGTTTTGGATCATAGGGTTAGAGGCCGAATTGGACTTTGCTCAAAACATGAAAGTTGTAGGTATTGATGAGTAGGAGGTTCCTGAAAAATTTCAGGGCATTTGGATGAGTGTAGAGTGAGTTATGACGAAATTACTGTAGCTGTTCTGCTTTGATCAGAATGCGAAAACTGAGTTTGTATTTGGCTATTTTGACTGGAATTGGTTTGGATTTTGAAGTTGGTGTCTTCTGATGAAATGTAGCTGAATGTCTTAGCTAACATATGCCTTTGGAATTTCGGCATTTGGACTTGTATGGACTGAGATATACCGATTACAGTTTTCTGCATTTTGCAAACCTGTTTTGGGAATTCTGGTATAGTATTTCGTATATTTGACCTAGTTGTGTTAGGAACTGGATTGAGTGACCTTCTACATTGTTGTATTTCTGTTTCTTGGCTTCGAAATGGTGGGTCTTACACCCCCATCCGATAATTGTAGTGAGAGTTGTGCCATTACCGCATTATGAGGTCAAATCCGGTTTTCATATCAAGGCCTTAGTTAAAGCCCTTTCTTAATTTCTGGTTTCCTCTATTGTTTGTAAATGTTTATGGAACCTTATTGGGGTCATGTTTGGCCTTGGTTTATGACTCGTTATCGAGTTTCATTGTATTTGTTTGCATGTTTTTAGGGCGTGACGGTGGTGCACAACGTTCTTTTGACTAAAGTGTTTGAAACCACATTGTGCTAGCTTGGTGAGTGTACTACTCACTTATGTGCTATTACATGGCTTTGATCTTTGTACTTGAGATGTTGAATGTTGATTGATCCAGGTGAGAGTGTACTTTATCACTTTCACATATTGTTCCGCATGTTATTGGAAAGTTATATGAAATGTTATATGAAATGAAATACATGACTTCAAATATTATCCATGAGCTCAACCCCATTGGTTATTGATTGAATCGAGCCGGCGAGGGCTTGGTCGTGCCAATTAATGTGCCTTGGGGCAACATCATAGGGAATCTTGTAGTATGAGAGACTCTTGATTCCGGTTTACTCGAGTAATACCACAATGCAAGTGTTTGGATTTCGGGCCCGGTTGAGGAATGTTAGGAGGAAGGGAATGGAAGTTAAGAGGAGTCTACGGTTGGTTACCTTTCAGACATTGACGGAGAGTCAATGAGACCTGATCAAGAATTCAAACGAGGAAAAGGGCTCTTGAGAGCCACCCGTATCCTTTTATCCTCATTATTAATGTGTGGCTTTATTTATTTTGGTAAATTGGACTGTTAAGCTTGATGTATCCATGAACTTGGTTGCTTGAGTTGTATTCTCACTGGGCAATTAGCTCACCCCGTTCCTTTTGTTTTCCTTACAGGAATATGACTCTTTTGGAATGAATTTTGATAAATGGTTGCCAAATGAACTAGATGAATGACTCTTTTGTATTGTATATAAAATGGGACCCTAAATGTATCATTAGGGCCGTTTTCACTTTTGTTTTGGCAAACCATATATGTAGTGACTTTTGTATCACTTTTAAATGTCATTTTGGTTTGTAAAGGCTAAATGTTATGGGGTATATGTAATTCGATGTTTGGTTGGGTTCGGACGAGTCGGTTACTATTCATGGCCGACTCCGGATTTCATTTTCTTTTATTTTGGGTTATTTTGCCCTTTTGCCTTATTTGCGCGCGTTATAAGTTCCGGAACGTGAAAGATCGCTCTATACTGCCCCGTTAGTCCTGGCGAGAGCTGGGCAGGCAGTCCGCTAACCTCTTTGGTTCGCCTTAGGGGAAAGTGGGGCTGTCACAGGTGGTATCAGAGCCACTTCGCGTGGTCTCTGCGCGGAGTGAGCCTAGGGCCAAGTGGTGTTATGGTCCTGATTTCATGGAGATGTCTAAGTGCTCGTTTGAGCGTAAGTTATGAATGGGGCATGTTATAAGTGTAAAAATCTTTATTATGCAACTTGAGGAAGATAGATATGTATGTCGGGTAGGAATCTATAATATGGATGATTTACGCTTGGGACCGGCCGGCTCGAGTTGTGAATTATCTTAAATGGGATTCTTGCGCCCGGATACGAAAGACACGAGAGTCTAGGTTAGAAAGAATGAGGCGAACTAGAAATTGCGATTCTATGGATGACTTTATATGTACTTGACTGACTGTTCTGTATACATGTTGATACTGTTATGTGTTCTCTGTATATGTGTTATGTGTTTAAATGCTCGACGAGGGAGTGGAGTAGTTATTTGTTCTTGTTTACTTGTTCCTGTTTCGGGCTGCGAAAAGGAGGGGTTAGGTGCCCATTGCCCATTAACAGTATATTTATTTTGTGACCTAGATCGACTTAGATTGTATGGACGGTACACGTAGTGGACGGGGCCGTGGGCGCGGGAATAGGCAACCTACGCCAGACCGGGGTACTGGAGAAACCTCCTCTGGACCCCATCCTGAACCGAGAGTTGACCCTAATGTACAGATAGCTGCCGCTATGCAGCAAATGACAAACCTGTTGGCACAAGTGGTGCAGCAACAAGGCCAGAATCCAAACCCTAATCCTGGAAACCCTGGAAACCCTGGCAATCATGTTGAGAGCGAAGACAGAGCTCTGGAACGATTTCAAAAGTTTGCCCCACCCAAGTTCATCGGGGGACCTGATCCGGATGTTGCCGAAAGGTGGCTCGAAAAGATGGTCGATATTTTTGCCGCCCTGCACTATACCGAAGAACGGCAGGTGACTTTTGCCGTTTTCCAGCTGGAAGAGGCGGCCCGCTCCTGGTGGAATGTCATTCGGCAAAAATGGGAGAGGGAACAAACGCCCAGGACTTGGGTAAATTTTATGAGGGAGTTTAACGCGAAATTCTTCCCTCCTCTGGTTCAGGAAAGGAAGGAAGATGAGTTCATCCGACTCCGCCAAGGAGCTCAATCGGTGGCAGAATACGAGAGCCAGTTCACCCGCCTGTCCAAATTTGCGCCTGAGTTGATTGTGACGGAGCAACGGCGAATTAGGCGTTTTATCCAGGGCCTAAACGTGGAGATTCAGAAGGACCTCGCAGTGGCTCAAATCAATGCTTTTAGCGAGGCCGTTGAGAAGGCCCAACGGGTAGAGAGTGCCAGATTGCAAGTAAGAAATTTCCAGGTGAAAAAGCGAGGATTTCCTGGAAATAATTCGGGGCAGGGGAATGAGAGTACCCCTTCCAAGTTTGGGCGAGGAATTGGGGAAGAAAGGGTACCGGGAGTGTCACGAGAGAGCCCGTCACGAGGCAGCCAGTTGGGGAGAGGCCAGAGAGGAGGCTCGGCTTCTGCAGCACGCGGACCTTGCGGGTATTGCGGAAAGTCGAATCATTCTGAAGACAATTGCTGGAAGAAAGGAGGCAAATGTCTACGTTGTGGAAGCGCAGACCACAAGCTTGCTACCTGCCTACTTATGACGCAAGAAGGAAGGGGAGCTCAAACTATGTCAAAGACCAACACGGGACCGGATAAGGGGAATGGGACGAAACCTAAAGTAGCAGCTCGAGTGTATTCACTGGAGCCACAACAGGTCCCCGATTCTCCTGAGATTGAGGAAGGTACGATTGTGGTATTTTTACGGAAATATTAGTAGATCCCGGTGTTACTCATCCATTTGTCAGTCCCAATTCTGACGGACGAAATGGATATCACGCCTACCTGAAAGTAGTAATCCTTTGGGGAAAATCATCGTTTGACTCTTGGTATGGTTTGTAAGGATCGCAGGGTTTGGGTAGGAGAGAGAATAGTGTTCGCGAAGAAAAAAAAAATCATGGGATAGAAAAGGCTACCTGGGAGGTGGAAAAAAAAAAAAAAAACAATACCTTGAGCTATTTGTGAACCATGATAAGGAATTTCGAGGACGAAATTCTTTTAAGGGGGAGAGAGTGTGAGAACCCGTAAAACCCTAATTATTTTCCTAGGGTTTATTTCCCCTTAATTGCATGTTTTCTGCATTTTCTGGCTTAGAAATATTTTCTTAGTGGATTTTATGAGCAGTTATAGTTTTAAGATGATTTTTCTAGCATTGGTGAATTTTTAGAAAATTAAGAATCTATATTGGACGTGGGACCCACTAGTGCAAAAAGTTCGGAAAAATTCGGCCAATAAGGTTAAGTTTCGGATACTGTGAAAAATTTATCGGGTGTTAAGAGATAAGTAGTGTGTGTGAAGTGATTGATGTGAGAGAGAAAAGAAAGATAGGAATGCATTTAATGAGTGTGACAAGTGTCACAATCTCATTGGTTGGACTTTAAGAATTACTATTCACTTTCTTGACTTTTTTGACCAAAGGATTAAATATCAAAAATTCACAAAATTTCCTCATTTTTCTTTCTCCTTGGCCGGCTCTCTCTCACTCTTTTGCAAGAAGAACTCTTCAATCTTCAAGCTTTCTACTAGCAAATCATCTAAATCAACCGAATAAACAAGATTCCACTCCATAAAATCCTATCTTCTAGTGCTAGTAAGGGTTGTAGTGAAGTTGTTTTGAAGGGCAAAGGTGTCCACAATCTCTCTTTCCCTTGTTTCTTGGTAAGTGATGCTACAACCTCTCCCCTAAACCTAATGATGGTTATATTATGCTTAATGGTGGCATGAGTGAAGGAATATATGATTTATTTCTTGATTTGAAGAGTTTTGGTGAATTTTTTATTTTATTGGGAATTTTTCTGGTTTAATATGAATGGGATGTTGTGGCCTTGTATGATGAATGGTAATGGCTGATAATGGCTCTATGAGGTGTATTGGATAAGAAAATGTAATCAATTTTGGATTTGGATGGAAAATGAAAAGTTAGGGTTCATATTTTTCCCAATTCTGTCCGGTTTTGGATCATAGGGTTAGAGGCCGAATTGGACTTTGCTCAAAACATGAAAGTTGTAGGTATTGATGAGTAGGAGGTTCCTGAAAAATTTCAGGGCATTTGGATGAGTGTAGAGTGAGTTATGACGAAATTACTGTAGCTGTTCTGCTTTGATCAGAATGCGAAAACTGAGTTTGTATTTGGCTATTTTGACTGGAATTGGTTTGGATTTTGAAGTTGGTGTCTTCTGATGAAATGTAGCTGAATGTCTTAGCTAACATATGCCTTTGGAATTTCGGCATTTGGACTTGTATGGACTGAGATATACCGATTACAGTTTTCTGCATTTTGCAAACCTGTTTTGGGAATTCTGGTATAGTATTTCGTATATTTGACCTAGTTGTGTTAGGAACTGGATTGAGTGACCTTCTACATTGTTGTATTTCTGTTTCTTGGCTTCGAAATGGTGGGTCTTACACCCCCATCCGATAATTGTAGTGAGAGTTGTGCCATTACCGCATTATGAGGTCAAATCCGGTTTTCATATCAAGGCCTTAGTTAAAGCCCTTTCTTAATTTCTGGTTTCCTCTATTGTTTGTAAATGTTTATGGAACCTTATTGGGGTCATGTTTGGCCTTGGTTTATGACTCGTTATCGAGTTTCATTGTATTTGTTTGCATGTTTTTAGGGCGTGACGGTGGTGCACAACGTTCTTTTGACTAAAGTGTTTGAAACCACATTGTGCTAGCTTGGTGAGTGTACTACTCACTTATGTGCTATTACATGGCTTTGATCTTTGTACTTGAGATGTTGAATGTTGATTGATCCAGGTGAGAGTGTACTTTATCACTTTCACATATTGTTCCGCATGTTATTGGAAAGTTATATGAAATGTTATATGAAATGAAATACATGACTTCAAATATTATCCATGAGCTCAACCCCATTGGTTATTGATTGAATCGAGCCGGCGAGGGCTTGGTCGTGCCAATTAATGTGCCTTGGGGCAACATCATAGGGAATCTTGTAGTATGAGAGACTCTTGATTCCGGTTTACTCGAGTAATACCACAATGCAAGTGTTTGGATTTCGGGCCCGGTTGAGGAATGTTAGGAGGAAGGGAATGGAAGTTAAGAGGAGTCTACGGTTGGTTACCTTTCAGACATTGACGGAGAGTCAATGAGACCTGATCAAGAATTCAAACGAGGAAAAGGGCTCTTGAGAGCCACCCGTATCCTTTTATCCTCATTATTAATGTGTGGCTTTATTTATTTTGGTAAATTGGACTGTTAAGCTTGATGTATCCATGAACTTGGTTGCTTGAGTTGTATTCTCACTGGGCAATTAGCTCACCCCGTTCCTTTTGTTTTCCTTACAGGAATATGACTCTTTTGGAATGAATTTTGATAAATGGTTGCCAAATGAACTAGATGAATGACTCTTTTGTATTGTATATAAAATGGGACCCTAAATGTATCATTAGGGCCGTTTTCACTTTTGTTTTGGCAAACCATATATGTAGTGACTTTTGTATCACTTTTAAATGTCATTTTGGTTTGTAAAGGCTAAATGTTATGGGGTATA